>NC_062969.1:7060436-7146569 GCF_023119035.1 Salvia hispanica | reverse complement strand
CCCCATGCCTGGGTGTGCGTACACAATTCTGCGAGCACCTACATCGTCGAGCAACGGCGCACGATTTCTGCCTTCCACAGCCAACTCCAGGATGATCTAATCGAATTTGATCGAGATTTGGCAAAGATTAGCCCTTTATTTCTGAATCTCAATTGTAGAATTTTGATTTTATCAATGAAATGTCATTTTTATACTTCTAACATAATATTATTTAATTTAAATTAAATTGGTTGTAAAAAAATAAAAGTGAGACTCAAGAATAGTGAATGGAAAAGATGGTTAATAAATAAATGGTTAGATGTGCTGTCACTTGAATAAAGGATAAGGTATAAAATGGGACGAGACCCATAAATAGTGTACTTAATTAAGGGATGTTGTTGTTTATGACTTAATACCTTCTCAATTACCCTTCCAATTAAAAAATAAATATTTATAAATAAAAGTTAGATATATAATTACTTGTTTTACCTATATATTCAACTTTTCTCTTGAAGATGCTCTCAATGACGTGTTATCATATTTTTCAAACAATCTTGACCCTCGCGTGATCTAATCACAATCAATTTTTTTAATAATTTATTTTTTTATTATTGTTAACATAAACAATTCTAAATACTATCTCCATTTTAACAGTAGCCTTATTTTGTCATTTTGGTTCGTCCCACAAAATTAATTAATGTCTATTTTTGGTAAATGTTTTCTCTTATGTGTGGTGTGTCTTTCTCTCTACTAAAAATACTTCAATCACCTCTCTCTCTCTCTCACACACATACTTTATTTATTTCAAATTAAAATTTGTGACATTCTAAAATCTCTATCTTCTGGGGAGGGTGTTCTTAGGGGACGGTGGTGGATAAAGATGTCAATCGGGTCGTCCCATCGGGTTTCAGGCCGGATCGCTTGGGTTGCGGGTCAATCGGGTGCATGCTAGTCGGGTTGTGATCTCTTTCGGGTAGTAAAAGTTCACCCATAACCCTAAAAGCTCGGGTTTCGGGCTAGCCCAACGGGTTAATCAAGTTGCTATTGATAATATTAACATGCGATCATTCCAATAAATAATGATGACAAATAGTTATATTTATAAAATGTAAAATATTTAATTATAAAAAATTTGAGATATATGCTTAAATCAAATACTAATATTTGAGATATTTTTTAAAATTTTAATGCATGTTTTAGAAATTTAAATACTTTTTTGTGAATTTGAAGTTTTTAATTTATTTATCAATTTTTATATTAATAAAAATTCAATATATAATTTGTATATTTAACGTAAAATTGAAATTTATTTTTTTAGATATCTACATTATAAATCTAATCAATGAAGTGTCGAATAAGGAGTAAAAATATTGAATAATACAAATTTTATCGGGTTTTAGGGCCAGTTCATCCGGTTTTCGGGTCTGGCCCTAACGGGTTGCGGGTTAATCGGGTGAGAGATAATCGGTTTTAAAATTTTTCGGCTAGAAATTTCCGGCCCTAACTCTATAAATTTGGCGGGCTTTTCGGGCCAGCCCACTGGTTGCGGGCTACACTAACATCCCTAGTGGTGGAGATGGGGCATGAGCCCCTCATACACTTTTCATTCTTAATAAATTTCTAAGGATATTGGTCCCTAAAATCGTGAATTTTGGTCAAATTATGGTATTTTTCACGAACTTTAAAATTGGTCTAAAATATCACAAACTTTACATTTTGTTTGTTATTTCCCATGACAGGTCAATCACCATATCCAACCAACTTCCGTGCTTTTTTTATCCTACTTGGGACTACTAAATCAACGTGATTTTCTACGTAGCTTTTTATCCTACTTGTCATGAACCTGAAAAATAATCTAAAATATCACAAACATTTCACAGTTGCCCACGTATAATAAGATTTTTGCCAAATATATCTTATTTGGCCTGTTATGGGAAATAACAAACAAAATGTAAAGTTTGTGATATTTTAAACCAATTTTAGTGTTTGTGGAAAATACCAAAAATTTGACCAAAGTTCATAGTTTTAAAGACCAATTTCCTAAATTTCTATTATAAAAATTTTTAAAATTTTTAGAAACTATCTTCATACCTTCCCAATTTAATATCTCTGGGGGGTTAATTGGAAACAACAGATTTACTGGGATGGGAAGGAGGGACTAAAAAATAAAATTACAGAATAAATTTCATAGAACAATGGCCGCCGCATAGAGTTGGAACTTGGGATGAGGAAGAAAATGAAATAATTAAAAGTACTTAAATTTAAAGAATAATATAATAATAGTTGAAAAAGGTCAATCCGTACACAGGGATGTCAATCGGATCGGCCTAGTAGGTTTCAGGTTAATCCAACTCGAGTTGCGGGTCAATCGGGTGAGGGCTAATCGGGTTGTATTTTTTTTGGGTTGTAAAAGTTCGACCCTAACCCTAAAAGCGCGGGTTTCGTGCTGTAAAATTAACATGCGATCAATCCAACAAAATAATGATGAATATCAGTTATATGTATAAAATATAAAATACTCCCTCGTCCGCGATTAGGAGTCCCGGTCACTTTTGCGCACCCATTTTATAAAAATGATAAAAAATAGTTAAAGTGGAGATATGGTAAAGTAAAAGAGAGAATAATGTTGAGAAGACTCTTGTCAACATTATTCTCTCTCTCACTTTACCATTTCTCCGCTTTAACTATTTTTTATGACTTTTATAAAACGGGTGTGTAAAATTGACCGGGACTCCTAATCGCGGACAGAGAGAGTATTTAATTATGATAAATTTGAGATATATGCTTAAATACTACTCCCTCCGTCCCGTTTTAGGAGTCCCCGGTTGAGTCGGACACATGTTTTAAGAAAGTGTTTGAGTGTGTAATAAATAAATGTTTTAGTGGATGTTGGGACCCACTTTTAATTGAGTGTGTGATAAATAAATGTTGTAATGGATGTTGGAACCCACTTTTAACAATTTTTTACTTACTGTAGCCATTTTTTATTAGTTTATCCCAACCGGGACTCCTAAAGCGGAACACCCAAAACTGATCAACCGGAACTCCTAAAGCGGGACGGGAGGAATAATATTTGAGTATTATTTTTAGTAAATTTGAAGTTTCTAATTTGTATAATATTTAATATAAAATTGAAAGTTATTTTTTTTTAGTTATCTATATTATAAAAATAATCAATGAAATGCCGAATTAGGAGTTAAACCAATAGAGCAATAGAAATTTTGTCGGGTTTTCGGGTCAGCCAATCGGGGTTCCGGGTTGCAGGCTAATTGGGTGCGGATTAATCGGGCTGCAATTTTATCGAGCTAGAAATTTTAAGCCCTATATAAATTTAGCGAGCTACTTGAGCCAGTCTACGGGTTGCAAGCTACACTGATATCCCTATTCTCACTCCCTACTTAAACGGTGGCACATTTTTGCTCTACAAATATTATGAAAAGTGTGAACACTTCTTAAAGTTATTATAGTAACACTTTTTAGATTGTTTCCTTAATTTGACACTAATGTTTTTTTCCAAACGAGAATTACAACTTGTAATTGTGAGATATATCATAATTTCTCTATTTCTTAAAAATAAGATATTTACAGAGTTAGTAGAGTAATAGAAATTGAAGAAAAAGTAGATAAAGTAAAAGAGATAAAGAGAAAAGTAGATAAAGTATAAAAAAAGCTTTTTATATTTATAAATGAGACTAGTGGGCATTCTAAAATGACAAAATGAGATTATTATTTGTGGACGAAGGAAGTATAAAAGTTTTTAGTAAAACCCCTGCCAAAATTTATTTCTGTCAGCCACTGAGTATAAGATTTATAATTAATTGATTTAATTTAAAATATACGTAAAAATTACATTGATCATGTATGTTCCTTCACACACAAAAATAAATAACAGAAATTGATAACATTTTGGGATAAATTTTGATTATCTCTCAGTTAATTTACTTTGATCCTTTCAGTAAAATCTTAGGAAAGGCTCTTTAGTAAAGAAAATAAAATAAGTAATACTATAAAAGATTTATATAAACTGGTTTAGTACCAATTAAAAAAATACATATATATACATTTATTTTTTGAATAAGGGTTATTTGTCTATGCATGAACTTAAATTTTTTTTGTTTCCTGAAATTTTATTTTTGAATGTAAATATATGAAGCTGAAAATTTAATTTTGAGAAAAAAACAAAAAAATTACGTTATGTATTTAGATTAAAAAATAAAAGTTTGGTAGAAAATAAAAATATTAAAAATTCATATATTTATAGGCAATTACCCTTTAAATAATGATAAATACCCCAATATTTTATCATGTTAAATGCTTAATCTATTCATATTGATTCTGTTTTGTGTTTATTAAATTTGTACTTTACTAATATAGATTAAGATAAAAAATTGTCGTGTTTTGATCATATCACTGCAAGACTAAAGCTAAATCACCGTTCAAACCGCTCGACCACACCCTTGAAAATATAAATGAAATACTTAAAATATTTTAATAATTTATTCTTTGATTTGAGTATACATTAATTTGTAGGCTATAAAATACAAATGGCGATTTTATTTTTATGTGACGTCTCACACCATGTTAATAACATAACGAAGCACAATTATTATAATATAACGGTATTTCAACAACATATAATGCGATAGTGAGTTTTGTAGGGCTATCTCGAATGTAATGTTATGATATACTATTAATTTCGCGAATATTAATAAAAATGTGATTATTAGAGTGTATAATGTATTCGATTATAATATACTTTTGGAGACAAAAAAAAGTTAAAAGTCAAGCATATACAATTAAAATTTAAAACTCTTTATTTCTAAATGAGATGGGAGTCTTAAAACGAGACAATTGAATAGGAAATTTGAGATATTTGGAATGGAGGATTATGTTTCTGAAATACGAATAATGGATTCAGAATTGAGATAACTATTAATTGCATTTGCAGTAGAAATCTCAGTTGTGTCTGAGCAAATGCCCTCCACCGATAGCTAGTTTCCTGCAGTGTATATCTATATCTAAATTTCAATTTTTTTTTTTTGTAATTTTATTTAAGTTGTGCAAGGACCACCAAAACTTGACGCCAATCCTGCTCCCAATCAATCCTTGAGAATATTTTCAATTTATTTGTTTGTGTGGTTTTTGTTTTCTTCTCCAACTCTTATCTTGAAGGATAAGATATCTAGCAAAACATAGTACTCTTCACCCTCAAAAGGAAATTGAAATAAATAAATAAAAATAAATGAATATTTTACGAATCAGAATGCAAAACAAATATAGGACACATTGTCATCTTCCTATGAAATGTTCTAAGAAGAAAAAGAAGTTTCTATCAGAATAAAACGTAGTAACAAAGTACATCAGCTGGTGTCGTTGTTGATTTCCAATTTATGGCATACCTCATTTCTATTTCCATAGCTTACCAGTTTTTAGGCCATGTTCCAGTTTATATACCTACTAATTCATGATTGAATGAATTTATATGTTACTTTTGAACAATAATTAAGCAGCAGCAGGTGCAGAGAGGACCACCTCAATTTCATTGGTATTGTTGCTTTCATATGACAGTTATTTTCCAATTTTTGAATTTCATGGAGTTTTTACTCTATTTCATCACAGTTATTTTCCAATTTATAAATTTCATGGATTTTTTACTCTATTTCATCACGATGATGTTTGGTACATTAGTTATAATCCCTTCGTCCCACACGAGTATGCATTCTCTTATTTTTAGTTTGTCCTACATGAGTATGAAGTTTCCAATTTTGGAAAAAAAATTTAGTCTGTTAAGGTAGGACCCATTCACTATTCTGTCTGTTCTACGGTAATGGAGCTGTTTCGTTTTTACACGCGATATAAGAAAAAATGTGCTTAGAGAATTAAGAAAAGTAAAAATAGAGTAGGAAATGAGAAAAGATTGAGATGAAGAGAGGATAAAGTAAAAAAGAGAAAGTAAGTGAAAAGAAAGGTGTGTTGACTTTTACTAAAAAGATAAATGATTCCACTTCTATGAAACATTTCAAAATGACAAATTGTCTACTACTATAGAACGCTGCAGTTACTTTTCCTTTCTATCACTTTCTTACTTTCCCGCATTAAAATCCATAGCTAGCAAAAAATGAATATTCCTGCTAGACTGAGGAAGAATTGTACCGTTGAAGTTGTACCGTTGAAGCAAGGTATTCACAAAGTATTTTTATAATACTAATTCAAAACGAATTGAAGTTCAAAAACACATTAATTACAAATATACAGACGATCTCAAATAAATAAAATTTAAAATTTAATGAATAGTAGTAGTAGTGTTACATTAAATGCAGCCGTGTAATCTGTTTACACGTGTACGAAATTCTAATCATCGGAAAACATTCCGATCAACCGGCAGCGATTTGGTGTTCGCTGTAAACGGTGGAGGAGGAGGAGAAGGAGAGAGGCGATGTGAAGGAATAATGCGCGGAGGAGGAGGAGGAGGAGCAATGGCGATGGTTGATGAGCAAATCGACATAGGCAGCGACGATGTAGCCGTGATTGGATCTGTCATTGAGTCTGAGGTAACAAGTGAGCAGATCGTCGAGGCTGTCCAGGCCGTGCGCCTCCACCATCTCCGCCATCGACGATCTGAAATCGAGGAACGGATCGTAGGAATCGATGGCCGTGATTTTGACGCCGTCGCTGTGGCGCGCCTCTTCGAGGATGGACCTCGTCTCGCCTGGATCGAAGAATAGGCGATCAGATCGGAGGGCTCCAATCACCGCGGATTCGTCGTCGTTGGCGCGAAATGAGAGAGTTTTAGGGTTGTTGTTGACGCATGGCCACGGTGAGGATGAAAAGGGGGATTTCTTTATGTTGCTCATTTGATTTTATTTTGTGGATTTGTTGGTATCAATTTTGGAGAGAGGGCTCTGTGTGTGTCTTGTTTATTATATACTACCTCAACTTCATGTATTGAATGATAGAGACCCATAAATTTCGATGAGATATTCATCTTTTTTAAATATACAGCAATAATACTCCATCCGTCCCACAGAAGATGTCACACTTTCCTTTTTAGTTTGTCCCATAAAAAATGTCACATTTTCCTTTTTAGAAAAAGTTCTCTCTCACGTGAATATAAAAATTACATTTTCTCTTTCCATTTAATACACAAAACAAAACCTCCTAAAATCTCGTGTCGTCTTACAAGTGTGACATCTTTTGTGGGACGGAGGGAGTACTACATGAGAGTAGTGATATAGGGTCCGTCCTTACTTAAATGTTCATTTCAGTATAGTTTAGATTTTACTATAAAAGCGTTTTAATTCACGATATAAAATTAAAAACGTTGAGTAAACCAAAATTGTCTTTATAGTGAGTTAAATATCTTATAGGATAAATACTTCACTATGAATTAAATATCTCTTATAATGAACTGAAATCATTTTCACAATACACTAAGTTTATGAATTTAAAATTAGTTATCCTTTCATCATCTCGATACTACGAAATATTCTATATAGTTACATTACATTATTATTATGCATAAAAATATTACTCCATCCGTTCCATAATAATAGTTTCATTTTATCATTTTGTACGTTCCATAGTAAACTTATCGAATGTACTTCTCATTGATATATTCTTTTATCGAAATTCAATCCAAATCGCGATGATATTTTCTTGTTCCTGAATGGGCTTCTTTCATCATTTTAGGTTTATGCTCTACTCCGGGTAAAGATACACCCGATTTTGATTTGCACATATAGAACAAACCCTCCCATCACCATTTCTTGTTGTTATGACTTTACAAATAATCATTTATGAGACATGTAGTAATCATACATTTCCTTTTTATAGTAAAAGTCAACATATTTTTCCACATCTACTTTACTTTCTTTTACTTTTTTATCTCTTCATCTCTCTACCTTTTTTTCATTTTCCACTTTATTCTCTTTTTACTTAACTCATCTAACATAATTTTTCTTAATCTCCATGTCGAAAAGAAACGCTTCCATTACTATGGAACGGAGTACATTGAAATTGGGTAAAGATCTAGCGTAGTATTAAGTGATGAAATATTATTCAATTAGGGATTTACGCAATTAGCTTTATTTGTAAACAATTGGTTGACCGGCCCACGGATAATTTAGCAAATCTTAATTTACTTTGGATCGTTGTCGTCATCAACGTTTATGAATATAAATATTGAACGAAGCCAATATTATATTATAGCGATTAACTACTGTATGAATGAAGGCAATATTATTATATTCTTATACTTATAAATGCATTTATAACAATGAATTGTTTTTGGAAATTATAACGATGATTTATTGAATGGAAGCAAAATAGGATCTTATACTATAATATAAATTTGAATTGGTTCCATAACCAGGCGCCAATAACGGTCATACTATTTAATCATAATTATAATTGAGTAGTGATTTACAGACATAATGTCTCCAAGCCATAATAACATTGTGACTAATTTACCCTAACATTAAAGTATTAAATAGATATATACCTAATTAAGAAAAATTTAACCAAATTAATTATTCTTATCTAAATGCATATATGTTAATTGGAGATAAACTTAATCATGCAACTAGAGTAATGAATTTAAAATTTTTTCAATCAAAACCATTTTTGTCGTGTAAATTTTTAAAACAAATAATTAAAAAATCAGTAATTTAGATTACCATTATTAATTAACACACTATATAACTAAATTATTATATTTAATTGTAAAATAATTTGATTACTTAAATAGCATCATATGCTTTTTCAAATAGATTTTACGTTGTGCTATTCTTTCATAACTTATTTTTTTCCTTAAATTTTCTGAAACATTTAACAATGAAATCATTCATTTAATAGTATATGAAAAAATATGTAAAAAATTAAACATTTATCTTATTCAGATTGGTTTATATAATAAAATAATATACTATTTTTTCATTATCTTTTCAATTTTTTTGTTATTTTTCTTTGCTTTAACTAAATTTAATATTTTTTATTTAATTAAGCTAGGGCGTCTAATATTTTAATATAACTATATAGTTTTAAAATATTAAATAGATGAGTTAAGAAAATATTATTTTTAATTAACATAAAAGAATTGAGTAGATAAATTATAAAATTTTGATATATCAATATAATTTTATAATCTGCGGGATCGAATTAATTTATTTTTTATAATTTAAATCAATTTTCGTTTCTTTTTATTGTTTTTTTAACTTTTCTATTACTTTTTTTTTTTTGTCACATGTTATAGTAACTCTAAGTATTTACAGTTCAAAAATATTAGATAACTAATTATTTATATTTTATAGCACTAATTATTTGTTAAAAATTATTTAAATTCACATTTATAAAGACTAATTCATTAAGAAGTCTGAAATTATTTGTTTGCTGATAAATCTTATTTTATTTGTAGACAAAATGTACACTAAATATATAAAGCTAATAAAATTAATATTTAAAATTTTAAAGAAATATCTTTAAGTAAATGCATTAAAATGGGCATATATAAAAAAGTTATCCAATCATGTTTTAAACGATTAGATGATTGCAGCATGTTATTAAATGCATGCATCATCTATGCATAATCAAAATTTATATCCTTAAATAGGTGTATTTAGTAAACAAATTAATGTAGGGGTAATAAAGTACATATATAAAATATAAATTTAATTAAAAATATAATATAATATATACTTACCATTTTAAGCATTATGGCTTGGAGACATTATGTCTCCAAAACATTTTCCTAATTGTACAAATATGGTGTCTCTATTAGAATATCGAAACATTTTCCTAATTACAAATATGGTGTCTCTATTAGAATATCGAAATTGTTTACTGTCGTCAAAAATGTACACATACTAACCGTATACTATCACTGCATTTGCATGTGTAATTCTAGAATTGGTAGGTGGTGTTTATGTAATTAAATATTTCTGAATTTGAATCTATTAATGTCAATTACAAACTAAAGTAAAGTGCATCCATTATTTTGAGAAAGAGGTCCAGATGTCTTAAATAGGTGTATTTAGTAAACAAATTAATGTAGGGGTAATAAAGTACATATATAAAATATAAATTTAATTAAAAATATAATATAATATATACTTACCATTTTAAGCATTATGGCTTGGAGACATTATGTCTCCAAGACATTTTCCTAATTGTACAAATATGGTGTCTCTATTAGAATATCGAAACATTTTCCTAATTACAAATATGGTGTCTCTATTAGAATATCGAAATTGTTTACTGTCGTCAAAATTGTACACATACTAACCGTATACTATCACTGCATTTGCATGTGTAATTCTAGAATTGGTAGGTGGTGTTTATGTAATTAAATATTTCTGAATTTGAATCTATTAATGTCAATTACAAACTAAAGTGCAGTGCATCCATTATTTTGAGAAAGAGGTCCAGATGTCTACAGAGGCATTGAACTTTATTTGTGAAAGTCCTTGACAATACTAAAATATTTATTTAAATGGAAATGCTAAATTGGATATATAAATTTCCATCATGTAAGCAATACTACAATTTAAAAAAAAAAAAAAACCGTTAAAAGAACATTTTTTTTAATACTATTAAGAGCGCTAATTTGTGTTTCTAAATATACCAACGTTTAAAAAGTGTTCTTAATATTGATGTCACAATTAAATTGCAGGATGCAAATTGAACCGTCCTAAAAAAATAAAAGATTAATTTGTCCTTAATTTAGGGACACTTTCGTTTACGTTCTTAACTGTTATAAAACTTTCCGACGCAAGTGATTGCTTTACAATTTTTGTGTCCCTAAAAGATAAGTTTTTTATAGCTCTAGAGATCTGATTTGGTGAATGTGATTAATAAAAGAGAGAACCATACACGAAATTGAATTGTGTGTTTTGGGTAAGGGAACGAAGGAGATTTATTAAGCAAAGTTTGTGGAAATAAAAGCGATTATGACTGCTCCTTTTAAGTATGAATGTGGAGATGCGTACTAAATTGAAAAGGCATATTTTAAATCTATAATCTATAACTATCTAAAAGGGTAGTTGCAGATAAATTAATAAAAATGTCATTGAAAAGTTATTTGGGCAGAAAAGTCACTCATTGGCCAAAAGAAGACAAAAATTATTGGGGAAAAAATTGGTGCAATGAAATGGTGTCTTTCCGGAGAACATTAAAGAGAGATTTCGGAAAAAGGGATTAATTTCGCTGATCTTTTGAAATTAGGGATTAAATTCGTCAATCTTTCGAAATATGGGATCGCGGCATGCGAATTTTTCAGAACAAGGATTTTTTGAGTTTTTCTCTTTTTTCTGTTCCTTTTTCTTATTATTCCACTTACAAAATATATGAAATGACCAAACTACCCCATAAATTATTGACCCCAATTCTAATTGCGGACCTATGTATTTGCTCTGTATCAGTTCGTCGCAAGAACATGATGGCATGCTGCGCCTCAGTGCAATCTCGCCAATACCATCAAAAACAATATCATCAAAGGCTCTCACCTTTATCTAGGGATCTTTTGGAGGAATCATAACATGTCACATTATCACCTAAACATAAATAAGATAGACTAAATGAATGTGCAAATCCTGTACCAACCAAAGCATACACTCCATCTCGAACAATTTCAAATCTGGTGCTCAGATGTTGCATAGAGATCCATGGGGCAGGGTTTGATACCATTGGATTTGTGATCTTGGCTGGCACCGCTGAAGTGTAAGCCCTTGCTTCTTACTAACAGGAGGGGGCAGGCCTAAAGCCTAAAGAGTAATAACATGACTGAATGAAGTAATAAACTAACGGAATGAAGTAATAACATGACTGAATGAAGTAATAAACTCTAACGGAATGAAGTAATAACCCTAAACCCAACTGAAAGATAATTATGTCATAACACATTATGAAGTAATAAACTAATGGAATGAAGTAAAAAACATGAATAAATGAAGTAATAAACTAACGGAATGAAGTAATAGCACGACTGAATGAAGTAATAAGTTCATAACATACATTCATTTAGTTCATTATGTAGTGAATATAGTTCATTATTTACTCCAGCAAGTTTTTTTTATTCGATAAAAACTTGTTGGAGTAAATAATGAACTATATTCACTACATAATGAACTAAATGAATGTATGTTATGAAGTAATTTTTCGCATTCATTATATACTGAATTTACTTCAACTGAAAGATAATTATGTCATAACACATTATGAAGTAATAAACTAATGAAATGAAGTACTAAACTAATGAAATGAAGTAATAACATAACTGAATGAAGTAATAAACTAACGGAATGAAGTAATAGCATGACTGAATGAAGTAATAAACTAAAGGAATGAAGTACTAAACTAATAGAATGAAGTAATACATGACTGAATGAAGTAATAAACTAACGGAATGAAGTAATAACATGACTGAATGAAGTAATAAACTAACGGAATGAAGTAATAACCCTAAACCCAACTGAAAGATAATTATGTCATAACACATTATGAAGTAATAAACTAATGGAATGAAGAAAATGAATAAATGAAGTAATAAACATGAATAAATGAAGTAATAAACTAACGGAATGAAGTAATAGCACGACTGAATGAAGTAATAAGTTCATAACATACATTCATTTAGTTCATTATGTAGTGAATATAGTTCATTATTTACTCCAGCAAGTTTTTATCGAATAAAAAAAATAAAAAAAATTAAAAAAAATTTTAAATATATATATATATATATATATATATATATATATATATAGAGTTGTGATCAATGTCGAACCAATTTTAAAGACCGAACTAGAGACCAAATCTGGGCCATTAGATCTAGTTTTTTTGATGAGATGTGCTGCTGTGAAAATTTTTTCTGCTTCATTACTAGCCCATTTTACTTCATTGTATAGGTTTATTACTTCATTCTGTACCTAATACCTTGAAACTACAACATGTTTTTACTTGCTTCCAATAGGTTTTGAAATGATTCAACATATGTTTCATTCAAATTCATTGACGTGGGTTTTTGCTTGATTAACATTTAAAAATGCAATTTATTCAAGTGAGTTTATTACTTCATTCAGAAACGTTATTACTTCATTGGATAAGATTTTTACTTCATTCCAGTAGGACTTCAAATGCTTCTACACATACTTCATTCCAATAATTTATTACATTATTCCATGTGTTTATTAAACCAATATTAGCGCCATGGCGGTGGTGATAGATATTGTAGAGAGAAAGAACGGCACGCGACGGCGAAACCACATTTACGTACTGGAATGAAGTAACAAATCTTCAAATCTTCAACATTCAAATCTTCGAATCTTCAAATCTTCAAATCTTCAACATTCAAATCTCTTCAACATTCAAATCTTCAAATCTACAAATTTTCAACATTCAAATCTCTTCAACATTCAAATCTTCAAATCTTCAAATCTTCAACAAAATAACACTTATTAAAATGTCAACAACTAAAAAATAACACTTATAATTCACATATCAATATCGAGAATATCTAATGTCAACAACTCGTATGAAAATGTCAACAACTAACAAATAACACTTACTATTCACATATCAATACCGAGAATATCCAATGTCAACAACTCGTATTAAAATGTCAACAACTAAAAAATAACACTTATAATTCACATATCAATACCGAGAATATCGAATGTCAACAACTCGTATTAAAATGTCAACAACTAACAAATAACACTTACAATTCACATATCAATACCGAGAATGTCGAATGTCAACAACTCGTATTAAAATGTCAACAACTAACAAATAACACTTACAATTCACATATCAATACCGAGAATGTCGAATGTCAACAACTCGTATTAAAATGTCAACAACTAAAAAATAACACTTGTAATTCACATATCAATAGCGAGATTATCGAATGTCAACAATTCGTATGAAAATGTCAACAACTAAAAAATAACACTTGTAATTCAAATATTAATAGCGAGATTATCGAATGTCAACAACTCGTATTAAAATGTCAACAACTAACAAATAACACTTGTAATTCAAATATCAATAGCGAGATTATCGAATGTCAACAACTCGTATTAAAATGTCAACAACTAACAAATAACACTTGTAATTCACATATCAATAGCGAGATTATCGAATGTCAACAACTCGTATTAAAATGTCAACAACTAACAAATACTCTAATACTTACAATTCACATATCAATACCGATAATATCGAATGTCAACAACTCGTATTAAAATGTCAACAACTAAAAAATAACACTTATAATTCACATATCAATATCGAGAATATCGAATGTCAACAACTCGTATTAAAATGTCAACAACTAACAAATAACACTTATAATTTACATATCAATACCGAAAATATCGAATGTCAACAACTCGTATTAAAATGTCAACAACTAAAAAATAACACTTACAATTCACATATCAATTCCGAGAATATCGAATGTCAACAACTCGTATTAAAATGTCAACAACTAACAAATAACACTTACAATTCACATATCAATAACGAGAATATCGAAGGTCAATGTCAACTACGATGTCAACAACTCGTATTAAAATATCAACTACGATGTCAACAACAAATGTTATTTATGTCAACTATTATGTCAACAACAAACTTTATTTATGTCAACAATAATATTTTACAAATAATCAATGTCAACAACAAATATTTTCATGTCAACGATATATTATTTTTGTGTCAATACCGAGAATATTAAATGTCAACGACTCGTATTAAGATGTCAACAACTAAAAAATACTAGCATAGGCCAAAGAATTGAGCAATGCCAAGCATCGAATCACAGTAAACTGTGAATAATTCAAAATTTATGAATAGTAATCTAAAAATTGAGTAATGCCACTCCAAAATCATAAAAAAAACAAAAAAATATTCGAATTCTTAATAAAATTAAAGAGAGGGAGCCTAATTGTTCTGAAATACACATAATTCACATTCAACTACTGTATTTAAAGTGTTCAATCCTCTAAGCACTGCAAGTTCAATGCGTTTCTTCTTCACATTATCTCTTAAGTCAGATATCTTGCCTCCAAGTGCAAAGAATTTCCTCTAAATTATAAAGAAAGAGGATTAACCGATGCAACATTCAAGTATTTCAGCATATCAATGTTTCAAAAGGCAATAAACAAACCTCAGTTTCATGCTTCCGAGTTTGAACGGAGGCCTCTGCTTTTGCATTCGCAAATCGCCACTGAAGATTGTGGTTAGTCATCATTTTGAGAGAATGCACTTCAGCCTGATGATTGGACGCCTTACTCCCTTTCCTCGAATCAATCCCAGACCTCACACACGGCGAAGGATGTAGGGGCCGTGAAACGCCTCCACCGTCGACGATTCTCGAGAATGACGAAAAATTGAGCGCTCGTCTGATTCATCGACGGATTCATGATCGAATCCGGCAGAAATTCGCTCAATGCGTTCGTCAATTTCGAGATCCGCCTAACCAAATGGATGAACACCATATCATCCTCAACCATTTTGCCAAATCTGGCTCCTGCACGGCCGGAATTGTACTTCTTCACTCTCGAGATTCCCTGCCGAGAGCACTTTCGGCCATCACGGCCGCCGCCGCCGTTTCATCGCAGCAGGACAGCTCCAGGGGGGAGATCTCCCCGATCAATCCCCCTACTTGTCCACTACCGCCACCGACGTCTGCTCCAATAATGACCACAAAATCGCTCCGATTGCGGAGGCGGCGACGCGATTGTACTCGATGGAGAGGAAATTGGAGGTGAGGGTTTCAATTGGGAGCGGCGCGATGGGAGAAGAGGCCGATTGAGCTCAGGATGAACATTACCCATTCTACCCTTTCATATTAAATTAATCTAAAAATACTTATTATGTGGCAAAATCTGGACCACTCATTTAATAAAAATGAGTGGCTGATATTGCATCTCATTTCTCAATTAGCCTAAATAATCTCAATTGATCACAATCCTATATATATATATATATATATATATATGTATATATATATATATATGTATATATATATATAGGGGTGTACTAGTATAACAACTAATTTTAATATGATTGCCACATGACAACTGATTATTCGTCCACGTGTACAAATGATTGGCTTGAAATGATGGTATACTGTTACTTGTTGTCATTTTAACACACCCATGTATAAGGTTATTAAATGGTTGACGATTAATCTCATCAAACTATATTAAACTATACTTATTATAAGGTTAATACATGACAGACGATTAATCTTGTCCGTTAGATTGTAGTAGAAAATTAAAGGGCCAGGTTAAATCTTAGGTCTCATTAAAATTGGTCAAATAGATTGACATAGATCATTGGACTGACAAAGAGATCAACTTCCAGAAAAAAATTAAGATGATTATATTGATCTAAATTGAAAATAGCTTGAGTTCAATATAATTTTATTTATGGCCATGATTAACTATAACTTGCCATGTAACGGTGACTGTAAAATAAGTGTTGGTCTTCAATTGGAATTTTTTCCAACTAACGACCAGTATTATCCCTTCATTAATGTTTGTATGAGTTGGTGTATATTTATTTGAAGATCATTGTATATTTACTTGTCTGAAATGTCATACATAGTATTGAACGCCCTTCACATGACCAGATAGAGTATATTGGTATGAGAAAAATCGCTAGCCAAGATTATACTAGTAGTACTTATTAGAGAGAGAGAGAGTTAGAGATAGATTTGGAAGGTCATGTAATACACCTTACTAGCTCGAGTAATTATATAATCGAATAAATGACATCATTTACTCAATTATTAAATCAATTGAGTAATGATTATTACAGGAGTCTTATGAAAATGGATGTGAGGTTCAGATTTTAAGAGATACTAAAAATAGGACTAATCTCATAATTCTGTCGTATAATAGTACATGTTTACGAATAATTTGCCCCCACTTATTTGTTTCTTCAACTATCTGCCCCCACCACTAAATCTTAGCAAACTTGGTACTTCCTTTTTTCGTTTTTGGAATGGGACAGCCAAACTAAATATAGTAACGACCTTTTGTGTATATGTTATTGTTCTTCATGCATGGATAGCTACCAAAATTGTATATAGTTGATGCTTTATTATGAAATTTATCAATTTTGATCCAATTGCAATCTAAATTATATCTTGTAAATCATTCCAAAAGTCAATGCATCCAAAAAATCCCATGACTGAAAAATAATATAGCATGGTGCTATTTTTGTTATGCATTCAATCTTTCTGTTCATCAACATCAAATACTTTACTCTGTTAAATTTGTATTTCTTCTTGTGAAATCTCTCAACATCACACACACACACACACGTATATATATAGAGAGAGAGAGATAATTGTAATAACACATGGAATAACAATCACATGTAGCTTAATGGTATTTTGTTTCAGTGGCAGGCTAGTTGGGGGTTTTTGCTTTGTTTTTTATTGTCTTTTTTTGCTTTGTTCTTTGTTTGTTATCATCTGTTTTGCTTGCTGCGCCCTCAACTTGAGTATTTCTCTTGTATAATAAAAAACAAAACAATCACATGTAGTATATAATACTTACTCCTTAGGAAATAAAAGTTACATTAATTTTGAAGGTAGGAAAGATGGAGGTTGAAAAAGAGGTGAAAACATGAAACACAAACTAATGGAAACCAAATATGCATATGGAAGAAAATAGTAATAAGAAATGGGTATTACTCCTATAATTAATTCTTCTTGTTCTTGTTGGTGCTTCCGAAGATTTTTTAGTTGGAGGGTGCTGGTGATGATGAAGTTGGACTTGTCTTACGGATCTTCTCCCCTGCACCATAATTATAACTATTGCTATTGCTAGCATTTTGATGGAGCATGGTATGACCCATAGCTGCATTGCTCTTTGTTTTCTCATCGGGATTGGACTCGCCAGGGTATGGAGAACTGACTTTGTTCTTCGCAAGTATGTGCTTACCGGCCATTGTTCCTTGTATCAAAATTCGGCTAGTTTAACTGATAGTTTGTGTAATGAATATTGGATAGTTGATGAGAAATATAGGTTCAAGTGTCTGCTATTTATAGGGAGTACTACGTATTTATTTTTCAAATGTGGAACTTAAAGAGGAAGTATGTTAAGAAATTAAGGTGTAAATTAACATGGAAAGTGTGGTCTTATGTAGAGGTGTAATATATTGATGTATTAATTATGCAAATATAAACATGGCGCTCTCTCTCTCTGAGACACACACACACAAATAGTACATTTTAAGAGATTTCACACACACACACACACAGATACATTGTAGTAGTAGTTGTATTTGTATTTGTATTTGTATTTGTGAGGTCATGCATAATTTCTATGAGGTGGCTGTGGTGGTTGGGGGGGATTACACACGGTTAGAGAGTAATACAAGAAATTTCAATACAAAGGCGTGGGTTGATTTGGTGTATACTTGTGTAAGGATAGTATTTTATTTATGAGGGGGTTGAATAATCGACATATTTGGTTTACATTGTA
Organism: Salvia hispanica; assembly: GCF_023119035.1. Lineage (NCBI taxonomy): Eukaryota > Viridiplantae > Streptophyta > Magnoliopsida > Lamiales > Lamiaceae > Salvia > Salvia hispanica. The sequence goes on along the minus strand of NC_062969.1, from coordinate 7,128,096 downwards.
AATTTCCTTCCAAACGAAAAAAAAAAATTTAAGAATGAAAAAAACTACAAAATGCAGACTTAAATTTCACGTTCCTGTTTAGGCCATGTCTCTCGCATTATGCATGCTTAAGAGCTTCTGGGCAACTAATTAACTTTGAAATATGTCTATTAATTAAGTCATAATTTGATTAAGAAGTGTCATCCATGTGCTTATGTCCTATGATTATTGCTTGCAAAAGCCCACCAAATCCTTTTCTGGTCAAAATTAATTTGTTTTTTCTTTGTATTTTAGTGCTTGCAATCAAAATACTAAATCACGAAATTTCAAGTTTCTAAAATGTGTTATCCGTATATAAATATTGTCTTATGACAATATTATTTCATTAAAATAAGAAAAAGAAAAGAAAGAAATACATCATTTTTAACATCACCAAAAACAAAGTAGTATTTTATTTTGTATATGAATGAAATAATTAAAAAAAGTAAAAATTTATAATTTTATATTCTAATTCAAATCTCTAAAACTGACTAAAATTAAAGTAAATTTAATTATTTAAATAACTATTAACACTTTTCAAAAGAAATACATCATTTTTAAAGTAAGTTATTAAAATAGTACTGCTTTAAATATAAATTCAACAATAAACTTTAACTACAAATTATTACTAGTAGACAATATGATCATTTATTTTAACACAAATTTTAATTGATTATTTCTCCAAATCCAGTACGGAGTATTTTTTACTTATTCAAATGTTAAGATATGGAATTGATATTTTCTCCAATTCCAATTAAACATAAAAAGGATTAAAAATTAATAAGGGGGCCCACATTTGCCAACTGTAAAGTTATAATATTGCCTCTTTTATCTCTTTCCTCTCCCCCTCATCCTTCACGCGCTCTTTGTTAAAAAACATAAAACACATTTCGGTCTTGAAATTCTCCACGCAAGCACAGGTAAGGGGCGGCCATGGTGGATATTGGGTCCGGCACAGGCCAAGTCCCTGCTGGAGCGGTGGCTTGGCCTGTGCTAGGTCCATCCCTATGTCAAAATACTATATCAATTATAAAAAAAAGATTGAAACCTAATCCTAAGGTCAAATACTATATCAATAGTACTTGAGTTGATGTGTTCAAATACTACGTCAATATATATAACTTTTGTTTGATTTAGTCGACATTCGTTTAATTATAGAGTGAACTACACTAATAGTTTCTGATCTTGTCGAAAAATGCACCAATGGTCTCTAAAAATTTTTTATATCATTTTTGGTACGATAAGACTAAAGTAACCCTAGGCACCACTAGTGTGAATATTTTAAGTTCTAGGGCATTTTAGACCTTTCTATTCCCCTTTTAATTTTTTTCATTTTTTCTTCTATCACCATTTTCTTTTATAAACTCAATTATACTTTCATTTAAATAATATTTGATGTTTTATGATTTCAAAATTTTAAATAAGAAATCATATGTTTTAATTATGCTTTATTTATTTTTAAAATTAAGAATTATTTTTTATACAGATTAATATATATATTTGAGAAGAAAATATTATATTTAATAGTAATATTTTTAAATATAAATATTAAAGTGAATTATAGAAAATTCTTTGTGGGAATTATTTTTACTTAAAAATTTTACTAATTTTTTTTTAAAATTTGAGAAGAAAAAATATTATAGTGAATTATAGTAATTTTTTATTTAAAAAATATTACTTAAATATTTAAATGTTACTATACTTAAGTGAAAAATAAATATTTAATTACGTTAATTAAATTATAGTATAGTGAAGAATATTTTTTAAATATAATTATTAAATTTTAAGTGAATTATATCTAACATAAATTAAAGCGAATTCTTGCAAGTAACATTTTTTTACTAAAAATATTAAAGTGAACTATAGTAATTTTTTTTGTTATAAAGCCTGATCTATACATTATTGAAGTAATTATTTAAAAAATTCAAGTGAATTCATTCAAAAGAAAATATTTTTGTTGTAAAAGGTGCTTTTATGTATGTTCAAAATAATTGCATGATTATAGAGGTACCAAAATTGTAATTTTCAGATACCGAAAATGCCCTCCATGGCATTTAGGAGATTTTTCAAATACAGAAGAGTATAAAAGACCGACAAGTACCAAAAATGCAATTTTTAAGGACTAAAAATGCTATAAAATTTTTTTAGGGACCATTAGTGTATTTTATGACAAGATCATGGATTAATAGTGTAGTTCACTCTTAACTATATAACATACCGTGCCAACGAAATTGAAAAGTACTAAATCAAATACTCCACTACTATATATGAACAATTATGTGTACATTTATCGCTACCTATTAAGAAATATAAGTTTTGAGGATTTAATTATATCCGTTTGATCAAGAATACATTGCATTTCCCCTAGCAATGGATTAAATGCGTTTGTATCAATTAAGAATTTAGAGTGAAGTAAATACATTAAAGGGGTATATTTGTGTAATTAATTGAATTTAGCTATTTATATACGAGTCGAAATAATGTTTTTTTGGAGGAAAAGTGGTATGTGGTATGAGCACATATTTATATACACATGCATGAAAACTAAGCTATGGTGGATATACTAAAGTATTATCCTAAAAAAAGTGCACCTAGAAATGTTTGTTTCGAGCACGTACTTTTTATGCATGATTGAAACTGATGATTACCAAGCAGATTCGCATCAGATTTTGTTCATTTTTTTTGATCGAGCACCAAATATATTTATGTGTGTGTGCATAATAGAATGACTTAAAGTAAAATAAGAACTCAAAAAAATTTACCAAGTAGTCCAAATGCAAGAGCCCGATGTCCAGAGAAACCAGCCGTATCGCTCTAGCAAATTTAGAGATTGAAATAATACTCTATCTCAGTTGTTATGGCTAACATTTGGTTGGTATGTGCCTATTTATTCACAAAAGAAAGGGGCACTTTTGCAATTATGTGAATTAAATGGGCACTTTTGCATGATAAATTCTACCAAAATGATATAAAAGTAACCTTTTTTATTTCTTGAAGGTATTATATTTTGGAGATGAGGGCACAACTGTCCTCTCTCGGTTGCAATTTGCAGATAGTGTATGGGAACAATTGAGGGAATTGCACATGGTTACATATTCTAATCGGCCACTCAATAGTACTCATGTAACAATATTTTCTCTTTCAATCTTTCATACTTCGCTAACGAATTATACATGCTGCCCAATTTTGTATAGATTTTTTTAAAATTAGATCTAGCTATCTCATGAATTACTTGCGTTGGAAAGTTTTGAAAAATAAGAACAATTTAGGACGCAAAAGAAAGCGTTCCTAAATTAATGACAAATTAACTTAACCTTTTATTTTTTAGGACACTTTCATTTGTGATCTCTAATTTTAGTTAGAACACAAATAATAAAAACATTTTTTGAAGTGTTGGTGGTATATTAAAAAATATAATTAGCATCCTTAATTAATTGCATTATAAATTTCTTAACATACTATTTTTTTGGTTGTAGTGTCAAATGCATTGCATTTCTCCTTGCAATGGATTAAATGAGTTTGTATCAATTAAGAATGAAATTTATACATATACGATAATACTTTTATTTATGTGGTATGAGCACATAATAGAGGCGGCAAAAAAGGAATTCACACTTTATACTAGTATTTTATTAACATTTATCTCAATACGTACTCCAATTGAGCAATAATTCAAATCTAACATGGAACAAATAGCTATTATTTAATGCCACTTGGGAATCAATTAGAGAATGGGGCCATTATTTCGACCCTGTTTTTGAAGATATGTAGAGATGAAATAGAATGAATGAATTATTTGATTTAGTGGCTTATCTTGTCTTGGTAGTTTATTTCATGTTTGGATCAGCTCTTTTTACAAAATTAAATGCTGCCTCTCGTGAGGCGGCTTGATTGATTTCCAACCACTTCTCCTTTTCTATTTTATGTGGTTATTTTTATTACGATTCTACTTGAGAATAATAAATAAAATGAATCTGCTAATTTTTACAGAGAAAAGGGGTTCTCGATTTTATATTTCTTTTTCTTTTCCCGCTTTATATGGGGTGTGTTAAAAGTTCTTGATCAAATTCAATCATGCCAAAACTCTATTGCAAATGTGCCTTTAAATTTGTGTGGTGGCTTAGAAAAGAATACTTGTACTATTATTATGTGCTGGCCTCAATTAATAACTAACTAATATGTGGAATTAAACCATTATGTGCTGGCCTGTAACTCAGAAGCCGGAGACGCCGCCGGTTCAACTTTGATTGGCCGCAATCGGAACTCGTGGGAAAAATCACAGGAATTGGAACTTAATTTGTGAATTATCTTCAAATTTTCAAATTCAGCGTTGCCCCAAAATTCACACTTTTTGCGGCGATTAATATTTTTACTTATTTACAGGAAGTGCTCTTACGGAAAATGGATGTGAGATTCCAATTATATTTTAATTACGCAAAATATGTGGTGGTTAATCTAATGTAATTTGTTGCCCCACCATGATGGTTGAAAATCTAATTAAGGAAAAATCCAAATTCTGTCATTGACGTACCAAAATTTTGTACTTACTTTTTCGTTTCCGGATTTGTGCAACCAAACTAATTATAGACAAACCTTTTTTATTAATCTCTCCCGTTCTATTACAGTTGAGTCATTTTTTCATTTTGAGAAGTTCCCTCATAGCTAAGTCATTTTCGTACATAGTAACTTTTTCTTTTTTCTTACTATACTCTCTTACTTTATTCTCTCTACTTTATTCACTTTTTACTTTATTTTCTATACTTTTTTTCTCTCTTACTATTTATTTAACACATTCAATATCTCTTTATTAAAATCTATACTGAAAAGTTTCGCCTCAACTACGAGGGAAAGGAGGGAGCAGTATATCTTCGGAGAGCTATATTATCTGATGCCAAAATTATCATACAGTGTTGATGATTGCCTATACAATCACATATGCATGCATGATGTCAAGACGTGTGGTTTGACTCTACGCGCGGTTACAAGAAATTTGATATGATGTCAATATAATAATTCTAAGCAGCATTTTATTTGTGAGGCAGTTGAACAATGGCATTGTGATAGAATATTACTAAGAATTATGTAAGAAAAATGCCGATTCACTTAAATGTCACGTGGTCTGTTTAGGCAAGCAATTTGCATGAAGTCCACAACCTTAAATGTGAAAATGTGTTTCCATAGTCAAGATTAAATTGCGCCAGATGTTAATTATGTATTGGTTGTCTTGAAACAATAAATAACTCAATTCCAACCTAACTATTGTCTATTAATACAGTAATGAGACATTTTTTTGTGTATATTATTCAAGCTCAACCAAAATTAAACGGTGTATTTTACGATTAAAAAATTGATAAATTTTGATGTCGAGAGAGAAAGATCAACATTTATTTCGAAGGTAGACAACACCAATAGAAATTACCAAATATGAAATTAATCGTGGTTGGAGTGTGCTGATCTACAGTATATGGTAAAGACATCTTATCCATAATTATAGCGTGAATTATCCGTCTTAATATATCGACAAATTGCATTCCATAATATATTACTCGTACATAAGTAGTAAGTATTTGTCTACCTAAGAATTTTATAATTGGATGTCTCGGTCATCAATTAAGTCGCTAGCTAATTATATTCGCAGAGAATTTTCCAATTTAGTTGATTTTATTATCAAATCAAATTGTGTCAGTGTCACAACTTTGTTCTTGACCATTCAATTACTTATAAAATATTGTGAATAACTACAAATCGGAGATATTTTAATTTTAATTGGGTAGGAGTAGAAGTAGATCGAAGAGTCAGGTTTGCAGTTATCACGAAATTAGTACTAATACGATGAACCCGTGCGACTATGAGTGTGGGTGTATTTGTGTACAATGGTACTTTCTTCGTTCCTAGTTAATAGAGACATTTTTTTTAGGCACAAAGTTTAAAAATAGTGTGTTAAATGGATAGTGAAAAAAGTAAAAGATGGTAAAGTAAAAGAAAGGAAGAGAGAATAAAGTGGACGGGAGAATTACTTTTTGCCAAAAAATAGAAATGACTCAATTAACGTGGAGCGTAGGGAGTATATATCTATCATGTATGTAAGTAATTCTTTAAATTATTTGTTCATTTACAATTAAAATAATTAATATGAAAACTTCATTTTCCAACACTATAATTGATTTACTTTTCGAAATATGTTAGGTTATGAGTGCTCGAGGCGAAGTGCACCATTAGGGCATATGTATTAAAATGAGGTGGTATTTCACAGTAATACAATAAATTTCAATGTATGTCGCAAGGGGGTGTGAATTTATTTCTCTAATATAGTCAAATGAATAATAAAAAATGGGCTCCGACAAGTAGCAATGTAAATCTCCTTTTAATCGAAAAAATTAAGAATGAAAAAATAAATGCCGATTTACTTAAATGTCACGGTACCTATTTAGGCTGATCATCTGAGCAACTAATTAACTTTGAAATAATAGCTCTAAAATCGGTTATTTTGGTCTTCCCACTACCGCGAAGCCGTAATTTGGCCATCTTTTTCCTAGTAAAAAAAATTGCGTCGCTCTTAGTTTTATCTTTTTTATTATCTAATTGAATGCAAAAGCCCACTACAAAAAATCGCGCGTTTATCTAGCACCGAAGTGCTAGGAATAACCCCAAAGTGCTAGGAAAAATAGAAGTTTCCGAGCACATTTCCGAGCACATAGGATGCTAGTAATTTGCTCGCTCGGAATTATTTCCGAGCACCTATCCAAGCAAAACTCAAATTTTTCCGAGCACCCGAACGTGCTAGGAAACTTGGTCAACTCCTCTGCTCTTCCTAGCATCAGTGTGTGCTCGGAATAATGCGTCTTAGACTCCTACCAAAGTTTGGTGCTCGGAGTAATGTGATTCAAGAAACCAAACCTAGCACAATTTGGTGCTTAGAATAATGCATTTAAAAACTCGTAGCACAATTTGGTGCTAGGATGGTACATTTCATTCATATTCACGAATTTCATTATCTTTTCATATTTTTTTTTTTATTATATTTCAGCTTTATTTTAATTTTTAATTCAATGAAATTAAAATGACATTAAACCAAAACTAGAAATAAAATAAACAAATTGAAAAGCCCAATGGATTCCGAGAATTCAATTGTTTCACAAAGTTGATCAATTCAAAATGCAAGTCTAAATATATATTTCATCAAATTTTTCACTGAACAAGCTCCTCATCTGTTCTTTCATCTGTTCCTTCATCATTTCCATTTTCATATCATACGCTTCCTCAATCTCTCTCTCTCTCTCTCTCATTCATCTCGGCATGCATTTTCTCCCGCTCTTCTTTAAGTCGTTCTTCAAGTCGTTGCTCGATCAGCTCGTCCATCTTGCTAGGATCGATGTTGGTTGAGCGTACAGATGCATATGCTGACGTAGCTGATGGGAAGTATAATTTGGTTGCACTTCCTGCGTCGGGAATTTGTTTTCTCTTCTTCACCTTCCCATGACGCTCCAAGAAAATGGCATCTAAATCCGGATTCTCTACCCCTTCGACTCTTAATTCTTCTGCCCTTGTCCTAACATCATCCTTCCAACAAGCAAACACAAATTAGATACTACTATAAGCAGGCGAGCAAACAAATAGTTTCACAACAAACAAACAGTTTCACATTCCACAAACATTCTGTACACTCATGTATAATGTTTAGCAAGACATCAGTCAAAGCATTTTGTACACTCAGAATAGCAGGGCAGAGGGGAGAAGGGAGACAGATATCTGTATTAAAACATTGACGTTGCAACAAGACATCGATGTTGCAGCATTTCTGTATTAAAACATTGAAATATGAGAAGTATAGCTAGTAAAATGAGAGTGACAAGTTTCACAAAAAATTTCATGTATAATTATAAGTAATCTAAAGTTTGAAAATGTTCAGCAAGACATCAGTCAAAGCATTATGTACACTCAGAATTGCAGGGCAGAGGGGAGAAGGGAGACAGATGTTGCAGCATTTATGTATTAAAACATTGAAATATGAGAAGTATAGCTAGTAAAATGAGAATGACAAGTTTCACAACAGGCTGTTCTGCCATTTTCAAGGATGTTTCTCCTAAATGCTACTATTAAACAACAGGATAGATGCTAACTCAGAATACCACAACAAGCTGTTCTGCCATTTTCAAGGATGCTTCCCCTAAATGCTACTACTAAACAATAGGATAAATGCTAACTCAGAATACATATTATCATGTAGTTCTAAGAAATTAATCCAAGTCAGAATGTACCATCTGATTATATCTTTCTCTTTCTCTATCATATACTTTCACTCTTTACTCTTTGTAGCTTGATAATTGTGAGATCATACATCTTCTAATGCAGTGGGGTTTTGACAATATGAACTAACCAAAACAATCCACTGAAAAGTTGTAAAAACAATGAGGAAAACAGAACATTGTCATGGAATGGAGGCCATCTAAGTTTATTAATATTATCTAAGTTGTAAATAATACTTAAATCATTGTTTTCCGTTTCATCATTGTCTTCATTTTCTTCCTCATCTTCATCCTCTTCGTCTCCGTCATCTTCATCTTCATCTTCATCTTCATATTATTCTTCATCTTCTTCTTCATCATTGTCGGCAATTTCTCTCAAAATTGAAATCATTGCACCACTGGGATCACATCGTGGAGGGTCTATGAGTTGAACATCATCGGAAATTTCATGAACTTCCATTTCATCTTGTTGAAAAGCAGCATCTTCATTTTTCTCTTTTGTGGTGGCATAATTAGCATAAAATTTCTTTGCTCGAACTTTGAATACTGCTCGCCAGTTCGCCTTGTCTCTTTTCTTGCTCGAAAAAGGTGCAAAATAAACTTGAGATGCTTGTTTGGCTAATACGAAGGGATCGTATTTTGGGTACTCCTTCTGAATATCCACTTCAACAAGTTTGTACTTTGGATGAACAATTGTACCACCGCGTGGAACCGGAGCCGGATTATACCATACACAATTGAACAATACAACTTTCTTTATTGGTAATTCCGTTATTCCACTTCCACAATTTCTTTCCAAATGCCGTAGAAGTCATCCTCATCATAGCTGTAATTCGACCCTCTGATGCATACCCCACTATTGACTGTAGATTTACTCTTTCCATAGGAATCTGTGTGAAATTTATATCCATTGACAAAACAAACATTGTAACTTCTAACCTCAGTGAATGGTCCTTGTGACAGATAGTATAGATGACTATCACGAGGCAAGTTATTACGGCCCTGTGTACCAAACACAATTAGTGATAAGTATATTTTTCTACAAATAATGTACAAAGAAAAAAATATAGAAAACTTGCATATTCTTTGAACCATGATGCATAATGATCTTCTAATTATTGTTCTATCCAAGGAGGTGTTATTCCCGGATGCCACCCACGCAATTGTGCAATGAACATACTGTTTTATAAAAAAAAAAACAATTGTTAAATAACATTTAGTTAGTTAAATAAATTAGTATTGAGGAAATCAAACTTACAGCTCGAATTCCTTCGCTTCCTGAGTATTAAGTAATATGTAAGTTTGTGCAGCTTTGTATTCCACTTCTAATAAGAATCGTGTTCGTCCATTCCCAACACATCTCGTATCATATGTGAAAATTGGAAGCATATCTTTGGGGTGGATAGAACCTCCTCCATCATAGAACTGCTGCGACTCGTTAGTGGGGGATTCTGGCATGTAAGCAGGCAGGACATATTGTTCGGAATGTTGCGCCTGGAAATAATGAGGCTCGTGACTGGCTGTCTGTCCCCACACATTGTGTACCATATGCTGGTATGGATCCGATGATGGATCGAAATGCATAGATTCAGCCGATATTGAACTGGACGACGCTTCTACATCGCAATGAAATCTCCAATCATAGTAATCTGGAGTAAACCCCCTTCTCACAAGGTGCTCTTTCACCGTATCAGTAGAAAAAAATTTGTTATTATCACAACGTGCACATTGACATCTAATTTTTGAACCATCCATTTTAGAGGGAAATGACACAACAAAATTCATAAACACATCTAACCCATCGATAAAATCACGATTGAATTCTCCGGTGGGATACTTTCGGTCATACATCCACTCTCGTCCCATAAGTTTATCCATTTCACTATCCTGTAGTATGAAATAAAAACAAATAAAATGATATTTTCAATAAATTAACAAAGAGTTTAAAAAATATTAGCAAATAAAAATTATAATATTGATCATCAAAATATTAATTAAACAAAAATATTGTTTCAAATTATTAAAATTCTCAAGTTTCTTGTCTAGAGAAGTTTGACATAGAATAGTTAGCTAATCTATCATTTTTCATGGGTAAGTCCACTATATATTAGTCATTAAATCCAAAAATAAATTAAAGTAAACTATCCATTTTACTATCCCTATAGCATAAAATTAATATAAATTAAAACAGATATAATAGTATTTTAATTATTTAACATGAAGTTAGACAGAATATCTAATAAATATAAATTATACCTTTAGATAACAAGAAAATAATGAGGCGAGGTGGCAACAGGCAAAGAGACTACTTTGATTTGAAGAAATAACAGGTAAGATTGAAAAAATGTAGGAAAAGATTGAAGAAATCGAGTTGGAGAGAAAATGGAAGAAGTAAAATGATAGAAGTTAAATCCAAATCTGTTCTAAAAATAATATCCTAATTCCGAGCACCTTGCAAGTGCTAGGAAATATTTCCGAGCACAATCAATTTGTCTTAGGAATGTTTCCGAGCACAGTTATTGTGCTAGAAATGTTTCCGAGCACAGTCATAGTGCTAGGCATTTTTTGCCGAGCACAGTCATTGTGCTAGCAATTCTTAGAGCATAGTCATTGTGCTAGCAAAATGTTATGAGCACAGTCATTGTGCTAAGAAATGTTCCGACCAAAGTCAATTTATGCTCGTAATTTGCAATAGGCATTCCTAGTACGTTGACCATGTTCGAAATGTGGTTGCATTGTTCATAATTTCTTCAGCATTCTGAGCACTATCAGAAAGTGCTCGGAAAATGCTAGGTAAATTCCGACCACATATTGATGCTCGGAAATATGTGCTAGATAAATACGCGATTTTTTTGTAGTGGCCCAACGAAATACAAACGGGACTATAAAAGTCCAGTTCCACTCTTAACTGATTATAGTAACGACATTTTGTCTGTATATTTTATTCAAGCTCCATATCTGCTCAACCAAAACTATGCGGTATATTTTAAATTAAATATTGATAAATTTTAATATCGATTAAGAGAGAAAAATTTACATTTAATTTGAAGGTAGACAACCTAAGAGGAGGGACTGAAGAAATACAGAAATGTAGACTAATACCAAATATGCATATGATAGAAAATAAGGAGTGAGATATAGGTATGATTATTTGTTGCTGGGGACAGTATAGGGGTATGACTAAGTAACATTTGCTACCCATAAAAAAAATATCTCATCCTAAATCGCAGCCCAGCTCTTGCGAAAAGAAAATCGCAACCCAGCATTAATTTGAAGCCCATTTATTATATTGTGGCCCATCCATTTAAAACCCAGCAGCTGCCCCACCCACGAGCCACGACCCGGATGCCAGAGTCGTTAGGGTTTTTTTTTCCTCACAGGAACTATTCAATTTACTACTACTATTGTTTTACTTTGCATTTTTTTTTTTTTGGAATATTTACATAATTGATTGAATGAGTATTTGTGGAACACTTACTATTTCTTTTGTTCCCTCGCATACATCATCCAGTTTATAACTATTGTTTTACTATGTAATTTTCTACTATTATTTTAAAATCATTGCGTAATTAATTAGAATTGTACTGCATGGGATTTAAAGAATAAATATATTAATCCTACAGAATTTCACTTTACTGCCACTATATCAATTAGGCTAAATTTAATCGATTTATTTAAATATTGCTTAATTACCCCAGCTATTTATAATATATAGCTTAGGTAAGGTAGGGTAGGGTCAGATTTTAATATCCACTATAATAGGAGTCCTATTTTGTATATACGTGACTAGGAAAGGAAATATAATGAGAAAGTAATTAAGAATGAAATTGTGATGGTATGTGGCGGTATATATGGTATAGTACATAGTGTATAATTAAGGATATATATTCTTTCTCTCTATGAAAAATACTTCATTTTGCTGCTCCGTCCGTCCCAGATAATTCGACCCAATATTCCATTTCAGGCCGTCCCACATAATTTATTCTACTTCACTTTTATCATTTTTAGTAGTGAACCCCATATTCCACTAACTCATTCCTACTCACATTTTATTATAAAACTAATACTTTAAAAGTAGGACTCACATCCCATCAACTTTTTCAACTCACTTTCCATTAGATTTCTTAAAACCCGTGCTGGGTTAAAGTGTCGCAAACTATCTGGGACGGAGAGAGTATTTTAGATGGTGCTCTCTCTCTTTTATACCCCGTGATTGGTGATGATATTGCTTTCATATTATTAGTATTTATTTTTTGAGTGAACTACAAAAATAGTCCTTGGACTATGCGTTTATCTCGTCAATGAATCCTAGACTTTCAAAATATCCCCAGACAATCTTGGACTAAGCGTTTATCTCGAAAATGGTCTTTTTTCACTGTTTCGTGACGAAAATACCCTTTTGGGGGGTTTTGGGGGTTTGGGCAATTTCGTCTTATTTTTATTTTAAATCTGATATTATTTCAGTGATGTACTAAATCTGATATTATTTCAAAATTATCATTCTTCTTCCCTTTTGTCGTCCTTCACTTTGTTTCTTCATTTTAGTATTAGATTTAATTTTATAAAATTAAATTTTAAATTTTGATTTTTAAATATTAATAAAAAAATTTAATTATTAAAATTACTATTAAATAACAAACTAATAGTTTTAATCAATATTTGATAGTGTCTAATATTTAATCAATAAGGTACGACGACACCTTAGTTTTAATCAATATTTAATAGTTTTAATCATAAATAGATCATACAACTAGATTTATTTCGAAATAAATATGCATCTAATGTAAGACTAATATAGTTTTCGTTTATTAATTTGAAAACAATCAAAATTAACTAGAAAATTTCAACAAAAATTCTCCTATGTCAACTTTTTAGTAGTATCAAATTTTTAGTCAACTTCATAATATTTTTAGTCAAATTCTCATATACATTAGATGCATATTTATTTCGGAATAAATCGTGTTATATGATCTATTTATGATTAAACTATTAAATACTCTCTCTGTCCCACTTTAGGAGTCCCGGTTGAGTTCGGCACGAGTTTTAAGAAATGTAAAGTAAAGTTGGTGAAGAAAAATAGTGGAATGTGGGTTCTACTTTTTTATATTAGTTTTATAATAAAATGTGAGTGGAAAAAGGTAAGTGAAATGTGGGGCCTAATACCATTTATGGAATATTCTAAGTGGGACTCCTAAAGTGGGACACCCGAAAATGGTAAACCAGGACTCCTAAAGTGAGACGGATGGAATATTGATTAAAATTAAGGCGTCGTTGTACCTTATTGATTAAATATTAGACACTATCAAATATTGATTAAAACTATTAATTTGTTATTTAATACTCACACCGTCCACAAACAATAGATCACTTTTGTCATTTTGGGACGTCCATAAAAAATAGATCACTTTCTAAAAATAGAAAGTTTATCTCTCATACTTTTCCCACTTTTTCTTCTCTATCTCCTACTTTACTCACTTTTTCTCCCTATCTCTCTTACTTTACCTACTTTTTCTCCTCCTCTCTCTTACTTTACCAATTCTACATTAAAACTCATGTCATACACAAAGTGATCTATTTTTTGCGGACGGAGGGAGTAGTAATTTTAATAATTAAAAAAATTTATTGATATTTAAAAATCAAAATTTAAAATTTAATTTTTTAAAATTAAATCTAATACTGAAATAAAGAAACAAAGTGAACGATGGCAAAAGAGAAGAAGAATGATAATTTTGAAATAATATCAGATATAGTACATCATTGAAATAATATCAAATTTAAAAAGACCAAATTGCCCAAACCCCCCAAACCCACCAAAAGGGTATTTTCGTCACGAAACAGTGAAAAATGACCATTTTCGAGATAAACGCTTAGTCCAGGTTGTCTGGGGATATTTTAAAAGTTCAGAATTCATTGGCGAGATAAACACATAGTCCATAGACTATTCTTATAGTTCACTCTTATTCTTAGGCCGTTGAATAATTAAAAAATGACTGGAACGGGATACATCTTCCAACATTATAATTGATGTCAAATGACTATGATCAAATGCACCTGTGTTAAATTATTTCTTTTTAACTAATAGATCAGATATCCGAGTCAATACAAGATAGATCAAGAACCATTTTTGATCTTTTTAAAAATATTGATATCAGGAGTAACAAAAATAATATATTAGATGCATCTATCATTCGAATTATGGTATGTCATGATGTGCAGTCTAAAAGAGTATTTGTATAATAGGCAACAATAAAAGTACATCATTTAGGCAAAATAAAAATTTTAAATTCAGCATCTTTTTGTTTTGTATTATGCGACGAATTTGATTTTACACTATATTCGTAATTGTGGAGAGATCAAGTAATTAGTGATTGAAGAATATGAATTTGAGTAGAAGAGAATTAAGAACAAAGAAGATAATTGAAGAATATTGAATTTCAGAGACGAAGAGCTTTTTGAGTAAGAAGAAATAGAGAATAATGTCTAATAGTACTAGTATTTTTTATTTACATTTGTGATCCCCTATTTATGATTCAAACTTGAGAGTTCCATATCCATGGTTCATGTATGTGACCGGCAATCGTGTTTAAGAAAATATTAATTCACATATATTTAGTTTGATTAGTGTTAGGTGGACAGGACCACAAATAGATAAAATCAACATTTGAGCTTCTTAAATCTTTATGTAATAATTGAACGGTAAAGGGCTACCATGATTTCCAATCGATATGCAATTAAACACGTTTTCTAATCGATACGTGAATACTGGAAAAGAATATAAATTAATGTAAATAACTGTAGATAAATCCAATTGATTGTAGTAGGACCAAAACATCAATCTTTGAACTATATTAAACTTATATATAAGGTTAATACATGACAGACGATTAATCTTGTCCGTTAGATTGTAGTAGAAAATTAAAGGGCCACGTTAAAATCTTGATTAGTTCTCATTAAAATTGGTCAAATAGATTGGCATAGATTATTAGACTGACATAGATATCGACTTCCAGAAAAAAAAATTAAGATGATTATATTGATCTAACTTGAAAATAGCTTGAGTTCGATATAATTTTATTTATGGCCATGATTAACTATAATTAGCTATGTAAGTGTTGCTCTTCAATTAGAATTTTTTTTTCATGCTCAGAAGTCAAGCAAATTGATTAAATGGTAGGCTTGACTAAATAGTAAATAGTGTAGAATGTTTCTGGTATATTTAGTGGAAATTTATGTCCTTTCTGATTTTGTAGAACTATTATTACAGTTCATGTGGTTTTGACTTTCAACTAATTAACGACCATTATTATCCCTTCATTAATATTTGTATGAGTTGGTGTATTGATTATGCTCTTTTAGTCAAAAAGCCTGGAAATTTAGTTGGAGAGCAGGTTGCTGGTCGGAAACTCCGAGTAATCAGAGATGCGGGCAGAGAAGGAAGAGGAGGAGATATATCTAAATCTATACCTAATCAATGTGTAATTATATATGCCATCTTTCTGTAATCGAATTTGTAATTCTTCTTGTCAAAAAAGGAGAGAGAGAGAGAGTTGCAATAACACAGGAAAAAAAATCACATGTAACCGGAAATAAAAATTTCCCTTTATTTCAAATAACATAGATCTAGAAAAACGAAGTGATACAGAAAATAGAAACCGATTATTCATAAGATAGAAAATAATTGGAAGACGAAGCGGGTGTGATTACTTCTTGTTGGTGTTGGTGGTGCTGCTTCCATGGAGCCGACCATGTTTGTTCTTGGCGGAGTGTGTTGTTGTTGATGATGATGATGGAACTGGACTTTTCTGATAGAGCTTCTCCGCAGCAACACGCTTATCAGACGTGTTGCTTTGGCTACCACTTTGATGGCGCATGGGCTGACCTAGAACTGCATCACCTTTTTTTTTCTTGGAATTGGACTCATCACTAGGGCTTGAAGGAATGGGATTACCACCAGCTGCATACACTTTTTCTGCCATTATATCAACCAGGATAGTTTAATTGATATAGAATATGTTGTCTGAGAGGTCCTATTTATAATATTAAGGATTCAGATTGTTATTTAATTACTCTATTTATTTTGTCAAAATGGTTAATAATAATATTGTAAAACTTGGAGAGGAAGACATGAAGTAAATTAAGATGGAAACAGTTGTGTTGTTTAGGTGTATTGGTAATGGTGGTGTATGAACATGAAAATATGAATGAGATGAAAGATGAGGTTTGAAGGGATAAGTGGTTGGGAGTTTGAGCACGCGGTTTGCTAGATATTAATACGAGATGTTTGAATATACTATCAAGTTTAGTTATGATGCAGAAAGTAAATTCCGAATATTTAATTTAGATTTCACGGGCACGTGCAACTCTCAACTTATACAAGCTTAATATTCCCTCGCATATGTTTTATTTCATGTGCATGCATTTGTCCTCGTCAAAGCCCCGCCAAATCGCCAAGGCCCCACGGCCCCACCCCTACTAAATACTATCTGCTCTCCCATCATGTAATTTTTAAATTATTTGTTCATTTACAAAAAAGTAATTGAATGAAATTACATTTTTAACAGTGTAATTGATGTTGCATGCATCATTAAATTTTGTTATTTTTATTTTTTGTTTCAATACATTTTTGTTTTTAATAAATCCTTATATATACTTTGTTCCGATTCAGTCAACTTTACTTAGCAAAAGTGTGAACTTTTCTACGAAGTATTATAAAATGGAAATTGTGAGTTGGTTGAAGATTGAAGTTTGAGGATTTCTCGGAAAGGCTACATGTATTGGCGACTTGAATAGATGGTTGAAGATTGAAGATTGAAGTTTGAGGTTTGAGGTTTGAGGTTTGAGGTTTGAATACTAAGTAAGTTGGTTGAAGTTTGAACGTAACTACATAAATTTCAATTTACCGTTGAAAAGACCATCTTTGCAGATCATTTCAATTATGGGCCGCCTCTAGAATCCAGACATCTGAATTCCGAATGTGGGCTATATGATTTCAAAAGCCCAAGATCCACTAATCATATCTTACTCAAGGGACACTAGGATGCAGTTATTTAGTAATTTGCAGTTAATCGCATTCACACAGTAAATATGTTTTGGTTATTTATAATGGAAGATGGACACTTGGATGCAGTTAATCGCATTTATACAATACATACTTTTTTTTTACTCCTTCAGTTCCATATAATTTGGGACACTTTGATCCGGCACGGGTTTAAAGAAATCTAATGGAAAGTGAGTTGAAAAAGTTGGTGGGATGTGGGTCCTACTTTTAAAGTATTAGTTTTATAATAAAATGTGGATAGGAATGAGTTATTGGAATATGGGGTCCACTACCAAATATGGTAAAAGTGAAGTGGGACAAATTATGTGGGACGATCCGAAATGAAATAATGGGTCGAATTATGTAGAACGGAGGGAGTATTATTTATAAAAGAAGACTGAATGGGAGAAGTAGTAGTAGTACTATTTTTTTTTCTTTATAATCACAAACAGTTTTTTCATTTTCAATTCAGAACAGGTAGTGTTCAATAGTGACCCGAAATCATAATCAGAATCCCAAATCCCATCGTTTGAATTCAGAATGTGGGCCATAATTGAGACAAACGTAATGGTACATGAAGAGTCCAAAGAAATGTGTATATGCGTGCACTTTTAAGTAATGGTCAGACTTCTCAGATCCAGAGAATCCGCTAGATTACAGGGTCTAGGAACTCAGGGAATCCTTGAAATTCTCGGTCGTTGGGTACACAATCTTTTTATGCTTCAAAACCCTCAACCCACGATACTAAAGGCTAGTATAAGGAAGTAGGGATCGAATCCCACAGAGATAGAAGCGTAATGAAGCATTAAGAGACTTTGGAAAAGGTTTTTGGTTGTTGCCACGCAACTTTGAGTTGAGAACTTAACTACTAGACTTGGGAAATGTAAATGATCTATTTAATCAGCTAGACCTAGGAAAACTTAATAGAAGCATGCATAATGAAAACAGAGATGTAAACAGATCAACACTCTAGTGGCGAAACTTACCAGACTAGTGAATTACTTTCCCTAAACTGCCTAGACAGATGAAAAACAGACCGTGTTCCAAAAACAGTAAAGGTATGAATGAAAAGCTGCAATTAACTAACTATGGATTTAACTAACAACTAGCTTCATCTTCACCAACGATTCACGATCACAAAATGCAGAAAACATAGTAAACATCAAATCGAAACAGAGCATGTCGAATTAAACTATCAAATTACGATTAACTAAGAAAATAGAGCATATCTACTACCACTAGACGAGGTAAATGAGAAAACAGAAACTAAACTTCAAAACCCATGCAGAAATTAATAGATATAAACATCGGACGCTTCATCCGCTCCGGATCCAAGCCATCCACAACAAAATCCATCTCCTATCACTCCGATCCAACTAAATTCAACCGATCAACTACAAGTCCAGCACAATTCAAATCAAACAACACAAATCAAGTGCGAAAAGCATCCAAGGTAAAACAACAATCAACACAAACATAATACGAAAACATAACACAAGTTTCCATAGCTAAACGATTACGAATTCGACAACGATTCAACAAAATAAGGCCGAGCTTCGAACAGCGAAGACTCGGGGAATTCAAAAGCAGAAATTAAAACTGAAAGCTGTAAATTGTTTCTTCGCCTCGCGTAGAGACGGTGGTACACAACGATGATGCAAACTACGAACCCAACCCTTGAATTTCTTTAACCCCTAAGTGTGTGTGTAGAAGTGTGAAAAGTGAGCTAAGAGCAAAAAGTGATCTCCTTTGTGTGGTGCATGCTCTTATTTATAGGTGTGGAGTTGATCTTCTAGAATCTTCTCTTGAATTCTCCTTTCTGCCCTCCGTCTAGAAATCTCCTCCGTCTGGTAACTTTTTCCTTTCTGCTGCTCACTTTCCCGCCAGACTCCTTCACCAGGTAATTTCCTTCCTTCTTCCTGGATCTGACGTTTTCCTCTACACATCTGGCTTAAAAGTTGTATTAGACCCAGGAAACTGCTGAATTTAACCCCATAACCAATGCATGAAATTAGCCTTATCAGTACACTAAAATATAAAATAAGATAGGTAATTAGCTCCAATAGTACTCCAAAACCAATCTCATTTTTAATATTTGAGTGAAAAATACCTATCTTTAGATTTCACACTAAACTAAAACCAAAACTTTTTCAAATTTTGTATATAAATATAATATAAAGAATACTTTTAAATTTGAGTTTAGTATAAATGGTTGAAGTAAAGTCATATTTGATGTAACATTTACATCAAAATGAATTAATTAAGTTTGAGTTTAATGTAAATAATTGGAGATGCTCTTATGCTTGAAAAGAGTTAGATGTATATAATTAGTAACTCATGTTTGTCAAATATGAGGTAATTGTGGGGGAGCAAACTATATCTCACATCGGATAATGAGTAAGAGTTGCAAATATATATTTGAATTATCCTAAATATGAAGCCTTTTGGAGAGTATCACAATAGCAAAACTATGAAGGCTTTACTTAAAACAAACAATATAATACTAAGAAGTTAGCAAAACTATGAAGGCTTTACTTAAAACAAACAATATAATACTAAGAAGTTTAAATCCGATAAATTAGCTCACCAACTTAACAAAAGTCTATAAATCTTGTACTCCAGTATTTAAAAACTACAAGTACATGGGAGTGTTCAAATAGTAACCAAAAAACATTATAAAAATAGAAAACTATTTGCAGACATTAATTATTATAAATTGATACATGTACCTGCTAGATTAATAGTAGGGTAAATTGCTTCTAAAATTATCAACTTTCAAAAGGCTGGAATTTCCCGTGAACTTGAAAAGTTACACGAAAAATCACAAACTTTGCTTCCGTGTGCAAGTTTCCCGAGTCGGGTATTCCGGCTAAGTAGAGTGCTGACGTGTGTAAGTGTCCGACGTGGACGCTGTTGTGGACGTTGATGTGTGCAATGACATGGATTTAAATTTTAAATTTTTAGAATCAGATTTTAAAATACAAAATCCCCCAAATTGAACTCAAAAACCGTCTAACCCTAACATCAAAATTGAACATCAAACCGCTTAGCGCTGCTCAGTGGCGGAGACGCGACCCCGACAACGACCGTGACGGCGACGACGACCGTAACATCTGATGGCGCCGCCAACTCCGTAAGTTCCGCACTCCTCCGCTGCTCATTTTTTTGTTGATTTTGTGCAGGGTGAACTTTGGTTTCATTAATTTATGTTATTAGAGAGCGAGGAAGAGCAACAATGATGAACACAGCAGGATTTGTCTATGGAGTTTAACGGTATGGGATAACAAATTGTAGAGAGAGAAGATGTGCTGATGGATCATATTTGAATCTAATGAAGAAGGATGAGTTTGTTGAGTCCGACACCCCAAATACTTGAAACTTTTTGAAGAATTATTTCTCTATTTTGATTTTTTCCTCCAGAGTGAGAGATTCGCGATTTAATTCATATGAAATCTGAGTTTTTTAAATATTTTTTTTAGAATAACACAAAACAACGTAGTTTTGTGTTCCGGCTGCCTAGTCACGCTTCCGGCTGCCACATAAAGATAAGTTTATGCCGGAAAAATTCAGGGTCGGATCATTCGAGAAATTTGCACAACCCGACAAAGTTTGTGATTTTTCATGCAACTTCTAAAGTTCATGGGAAATTCCAGCATTTTGTGAAAGTTGACGATTTTAGAAGCAGTTTACCCTTAATAGTACAACACGTGCATGACTCATTTTTCATAAGAGGATCAAAAGTTTTATTTTTTCGATTGTAGCTAAGTTAACTGCAAATTCATTACTCCCCCCACCCACAAAGATTATCTCACTTTGACTGGGCACGAGTAGGGGTGATTCGGTACGGTATACCGTACATTGAGTGTCATACCGTATACCGTACCGAATATTTCGGTATATTGGAAATTCGGTATGGTAATTTTTGATACCATTACCATACCGTGTTTTCGGTATACCGTACCGCATTCCGGTATGCCGAACTTTGGTAAGGCATACCGTTATACCTGTTATACCAAAAATAATACTATACCTAAAATATTTTTAAAAAAACAATTCTATTGTTCAATTACTTCAAAAAGTATAAAACAATTAAACTCCATACAATCATTCTAATATTCAAATTTATAAACCTTTAACAAACAAATCAAAAACAAATTATAAAATCATTAGCAATATTATCTTTATTTCTTAAAACCTTGTTGGTGAATTTGACAAAAGACATTACTTGTAGATGAGACTGAAAATGGAGGATCCAATCTACTATAAATATAAGGGTTTTATATACTATATAATTACATCCTGGTACATATTATATATATTTAATAATCTACGGTATACTGAAGTGTCGGTATATATCGAATTTTCGGGATGATGGTATATATCGGTATACCGAAGATTCGGTATGCCACGGTATACCGCGGTATAGGAAATCTAATACCGTTACCGTACCGAATCTTTCGGTACGGTATGATACCATACCGAAAACTACGGTACACCGAAAAATCGGTATTTTCGGTATTTTTTCGGTACGGTAAGTCTGGTATCTCCATCCTTAGGCTAGAGTTTAAAGAAGTGTAATAAAAAGTGAGTTGAAAAAGTTAGTGGAATGTTGATCCTACTTTTATATATTAGTTTTATAATAAAATGTGAGGTAAAATGAGTTAGTGGAATATGGAGTCCACTACCAAAAATAGTAAATAATAAAAAGTGAAATGGGGACAAACTTTGTGGGACGGACGAAAATGAAAAAATGGGACAATCTTTGTGGGACGGAGGGAGTACTAAATACAGTAATTGTATAATATACTACTCCCTCCGTCCCAGCCTAAGATGACACATTGCTTAGCCGGCACGGGGTTTTAGGAGTTATTGGTTAAAGTATTTAATTGGAGAGAGAGAAGATGAGTGTAAGTATTAAAGTAGAGAGATAAAGAAAGATGAATATTTTAATAGGAGTGAGAAAAAGTGGCTGAGTGTATTAATTGGAGAGAGAAAGTTACCAAAAAAGGAAATGTGTCAACTTAGTTGGGACAAACTAAAAAGGAAAACGTGTCATCTTAAGCGGGACGGAGGGAGTAATTAATTATCTAAGTGCTACTGTGCTCAGTGACAGAACTACATTGAGCCAAGCCCCCGCATCAGCAGGGGCTTGGCCGGCACCAGATGCAGATTACCCCTTATACGTGGGTCCTCCGATCGGTCTCCGCCCAGAGACTCAAGCGTCGCCGATACTCTGAATGTGATAATTGAATGAAGGAGAAGAGAAGACTTGGGCTTAATAGTTTTAGGATTGTTGGGCTACTTTTAGTTTTGGGCTATAATAAACTACCCTTTATACTTCCTCTGTCCCATTAGAAATGAAACGTTTTCCTTTTTGGGATGTCCCATTAAAAATGAAATGTTTCTTAAAATAGAAATAACATTATCTCTACTTTTCCCCCTCTCTTACTTTACTATCTCTTCTTTAACTCACAAAACAACACTACATAAAATCTTGTGCCGAAAAGCAAACGTTTCATATTTATTGGGACGGAAGGAGTATAATTCTGTCTTTTTAATTTATACTTCCTCCGTCCATAAACAATAAATCTATTGTTGTTCGGCACGAGTTTTAATGTAGAATCGGTAAAGTAAGAAAGAGTGGGACAAAAAGTAGGTAAAGTAAGAGAGAGGGGGACAAAAAGTAGGTAAAGTATGAGAGAGGAAAGAAAAAGTAGGAAAAGTATGAGAGATAAACTTTCCATTTTTAGTAAGTGATCTATTTTTTATGGACGTCCTAAAAAGGCAAAAGTGATCTATTTTTTGTGGACGGAGGGAGTATAAACCTATCTTTTTGTCAAATCTAATTAAAGTATCGACTAATTTTTCAATTAATTTGAAGAAAATTTTTTTACTTCATTAAATTGAGGCTCTGAACTGTATTTAACTTATCTGATTCAGAAAATTACAATTTTAGTAATTATGAAATTAAAATATGAATTATAATTTATTTTTATTGATTTTGAAAACAATTAGTTATATATTTGAGTTGTAATTTATGTTATATGATTTGTATGAATTTGATAATATATATTTATTGAAATTTTATTTATTTATTTATTATTATTATTATTATTATTATTATTATTATTATTATTTATTACTCCCTCCGTCACATTAAATATGAAATGTTTGTTTTTCGGCACATGATTTTATGTAATGTTGTTTCGTGAGTTAATAAAGAGAGAATAAAGTAAGAGAGATGATAAAAGTAGAAATGATGGTATTTCCTTTTTATGAAAGGTTTCATTTTTAGTGAGACAATTTGAAAGGGAAAATTCTTTATTTTTAATGGGACGAAGGGAGTATCGGAAGCGGTAAGGATCGGTTTTTCTTAGCTCAGCAGTCCATTCTATGATGGTCTATCGTTGGCCAATATAATATCCCTCCTTTCTTATTTAAAGTTCAGCACCAGCTTATTCGAATTCTTGGTTCCGTCACTAACTGTGCTAGTCTAGTACAGTAACTTTTTGAATACTTCAATCTTTCTCTTATTGAAACAATTTCTTCTATTTCCTCAAACTATTCATGCGCCCATTTTTTTTCATTTTATCTGTGATTTCACCATCTTAATTCCCTTCCTCCAACTTTTGGTATTTCAACTCGACAAAGGTTAAAGATAATTTCCAAAAAAAAATTAAAAAGAAAAATTATGCTCAATGTGCTTTCGCCCTACCATTCAATGCAATATTCTCATGAAACTTTTACAAATACATATCTATACGAAAATGAAATAAAAAAAAAATCATATTAAAATTCAACCTCTCAAATTGCGAGTGACTATGAGTAACATTAAAATTAATTATGCTCAATTTGTTCCAATAAAATTAATCATATTTCGACACAACATAGCTACTCAATTAACTGCTTTTGTTATGATACACCACAAAATCACTGCAATTTCATAGAATATAATTCATGAACCTTTTGAGGAATACAATACATTATCAGTAGATTAATATTCTAACCCGAAGAAACATCCGAAAAAATACTAGAATCAGATGAAGAACAAGAAGAAGAAGAAGAAGAATCACTCGAGAAATCATCCACTCCCACTTCACTAACTCTCGCTTTCTTAAAAATTACGCGACACAACGTCCAGTTTCCTATTCGAACCAAGCAACCCTGCAAACATAATTGTACCAAAAAATAAATTAATACTGCTCTCTTATGAATTACGTTAAATTGGTATCACAGCTAGAAGGAATACCTGGTCAGTCGCATGTGTTTGCTGACTTTGTGAAAGAGCAAGGCAGTACTCATGCATGATCCAATCAGTTCTAACAGCACAACGATGCTTTGTTCGTCTATGAAATACGTATGATTTTCTGATCCCAATAATGGGCATCTTTTTCGAACAAATTATTCGTTTGGCCGAACCGCTAGCCTTCCAAACACCACATTCACTTCCTCTCCCCATTTTCCTACCTTCCTTGTTACAAAAAAAATACATCTCCTGCTCTCCATCACCTACAAATTTATACTTATTGTTTCAAATTTGCAAATATTTAATTTTTACGATGAAAAAAGTATGAAAATGAGATGTATATATATTACCTGGAAGCTCCCATGGATCATAAGTGAAGACGTCGAGTTCAGGGATCACTAGAGCAGGCATGGGATGATTAAATGTTTTACGCGACAAATATTGGAAGACGATCTCTTCATCCGTGGGTTGAAATCGAAATCCCGGGGGCAGTTTGCTCTCTCCTTCTCTCACTAAACTCAACTTCTCCATGTCAACGATGAGATGAGAGAGAGCTGAGATAGCCTGCGAGGTTGCACGGAAGGTATGCTCTTTGGAGCTTTTATATATGGAGATGTTATTCATTAATTAATGTTTAAGGAGAGATAATGATATTTACTTGTTTGCATAACAATTTCTTTTTGTTGAAGGAACTGCTTTTGCCACAAATTCAAACACTGCATCTAATTACTAGTTACTTTAAATTATGGATTTCTGACATCTAAAGTTCACTTCTCCAATATAATATAAGATTCATGTCATAAAGATTGAAATCTGATTCCTTCTTTTCCTTAGTAGGTATATAATCTTCTTTTTCTAATTATGACCAACCAGGAACAGATACTGGTGATCAGTGTGTTTGTTAATTACAGTTATAATTTCGATTTTGTAGACATTTTACAGATTAATCACGTAGGAAAAATAAATTAAATTCATTACACAAGGATTTAATCTAGAATTTATTGCAAGTGATTTTTGTTATAAACTTTTCCACTTCCACTAGTAGTTCACGTTGAAGGGGGCATTTTATTGGTATATTTGGAATAATATATGGATTGAGGTTGAAAGCAAATATCAAAGAATGGAAAAGGGTTATACTTTTTTAAAAAGTGAAAATCCTTCAAAAGATTGAGTTGGAGGAGGAAATTGACTTGAAAGAGGGTTGCATATGTTCTTTCCTTCATGTAGAAGAAGTTGCTTTTCTTGTTCATATTTATTATTGATGTATATTTTTTCAAATTAAACCTTTTCTTTTATTCTATGAACTAAAAATCAATTGTACAATCGCTTTCTTTCTATGTAATTAATTACAAAAACAAATATTCTGGTATTTATTAAAAAAAGCATGTTATTATTATATTGCTGCTGGTGTAGCACTATAGAGGTTGTACAGTTCCAAATGTCTCACCTTTGTTATTCAACTCTTTCCTCTAAAAACAAGTGATTTACATTCCACACAGCAAGAAAAGCACAAGGCTGAGGTCAAATGCATCTCTGCTACTCTTCTAAATCCAATATCAATAAATTGAAGAAACAGACAGACAGATGGAGAATAGCAAAACCGAATTCTATTGAAACAACTACATATGCACAAACACCAATCCGGCCGCCAGTTGGCTCAATGTTCTTGCTTCACAATATCATTACTTTACAAGTATTGCTGATATTCTGTTGCACTATCACCATTACTAGAAAGGGTTACCCGGTTCGACCCTATGGCGAGGGCTCTGTCATTCGCCTCGTCCCATATTGACTTCCCTTGCAGACTCTTGGAAACTGCCAAGGTCGTACTGTCAAAACTAGCACCCACTGAGTGTGAAGGCATCATAGGCTGCTTCCTTTGCACCTTCGCCCGGAAATCATTCTTTGATTTAGGAATACTGCCACAGAAGATATCCATAAAGTTTCCAACCATTCCTCTGTTGTAGGGGTTGCCACGTCTGCTATATTGGTATCTAAAGTTCTCATATGTCGTCTGTAGAGAAAAAAAATAAAAAATAAAAACCATGATCAAAAATCAACCATGAGATCTACAAGGGTCGCCCCTATAAATATACCGAAAACAGGGAGTGGTATGTGCAAATCACCTGGTTTGTTGCGATGAGGTAGAGATGGAAGATCGAGAGCCCTCCTACGAACCAGAGTCCCAGGAATGTGTAAATAATGAGTGCGATGGAGGCGGGTGTTTTAGTCATAGCTTTCCATATGGAGGAATTCTCGCTGTCCCTTATCTTTACAATGTACACCCAGCAAAACCCATGAACGTACAAGGCAAGCAGCATTGTGGAAAAGACAAACATGTAAAAGAACCGATAATTCCTCTGCATCCAAAATCAAGAACAGTTTAAACACAATGTGAAACACACACACACATATACATATATCTTTGTGTGCGTATCTTCAGATAGATTGACGTGTTGAACAATTAATTATAACAAGAAATCTTCACCGAATGGAATATTACTCCCTGAAAACACATCTATATAACTTTATTTCAAAGTATAAATATAGTGAGAGCTTGATTGAGGAGCTTTAACGGAAGTAAATAACAAAAGTGCCCGAAAATTAAAAAAACATAACTTACCAGTCCAATACATTGTCCAACCCAGGGACAGTGATGATCAAATCGTTCCACACAGTTGTCACATATCGAACAATGTGAGCAGCGTGGAGGCCTGTACAGCATACAAGTGTCGCAGTATTTGACTTTCACAGTAGCTCCATTAACTATAACATCTTTTGTACGAGGCAAGCGAGGCGTTTGGCCAGAGCCCAATTCCATACTATTATCATACGTTTCCGGTTCGGGAGGTTGAGCATTGCGAGGAATAATACCGGGGTCCCTTCCAGAAGTCAACAGAAGCAGCACCAAAACCTGGAATAGCACAAAAGATTACTCCATCTTACTAAACACACTTCAATATTGCAATCAAGCTCTTACTTTATTCCCAGAACTTATTTTTTAAAAAAATACTTCCTGCGTCCCTCTTTAGGAGTTCCATTTGAGTTCGGCACGGGTTTTAAGAAATGTAAAGGAAAGTTGGTGAAAAAAGATAGTGGAATGTGAGTCCTATTTTTACGTGAGTGGAAAAAGGTTAGTGGAATGTGGGGCCTATTACCATTTATGGAATATTCCAACCGGGATTCCTAAAGTGGGACACCCAAAAATGGTAAACCGGGACTGCTAAAGTGGGACGGAGGGAGTGGTATTCTAGGAGCACACAGCTGTTCTCCATATTTCTCATTATTTTCCATAGTTTCACAAGCAAAATGCACTTCTACTTTCTATGATACAACTTGTCGCAAGTCTGAATGAAGGTCCATTTCCATAAACCTTACTTTACAGTCGTAACAACAATAGTTCTAGAACAAAGTATCAAGATTTTCATATGTAATACTCCATCTAGCAAATCCATCACTCCTATCTACTAATCTAATAGGCTGTCCCAAAGAACCATGATCCCATCCTTCTTTACGCAAATTCAGTTCTTTAGTCACATGTGAAGATTCTTCAACTAGTTTATTCTAGGAGTACTAAAATTCATCCAACAGAAACACATGCTGGTTCAAGAAAAATTGAGTTTCAACAGTTTTTCGATATTCACGACTATTTTCCCAGTGCTCTCTTGGATGAAACTTATGAACTTCTCTTGTATTCGAATCCATACATAAAATGAAGCTAGGCATAGCTCTTAATATAGAATCCGATTGAGGCCTAACAAAAAGACAGTGTACTAGTACTGTTAAGCAAGAAAGAGTAAAAGTTTAGAAGGATAGACGCCATAGAGAGTTCCCAATTATCACTGCAGCCGTGCTAGACTACTGTGTGAAGATTCATCCTAATATAACTTGTTAGTGGCTGGACTAATAGAAAAATTCCAGACAACTGTAAGATTTCAGGGTTGGAATAGAACTTACAAATACTGTCTCGACGATAAATACAACTAAAACTGCAATTCCCCAATCACCAGAAAAATCATCCAGCAGTTTCCTTGCAACGAACACGCAGAAGACAGCAGCAGGAGCAACTATAAGAAACACTGTTAGAAATATCGATCTTACATCCGGCCCGAAAATAAACCTTCCCCCAAGACAGAATTTCTGCAAGAAAAAAACACCATCTTCAGAAAGATTGACAACACTTTTCTACAGCGTCGTACTAATCGAGAGGGATATAGACCTAAGACTTGTTGAAGGTAGAACCAACAACAATTCTGTATATCTACTATCATACACTTCAAGGTAAGTCTAATCCATAAGCTTGGTTAAACATATCTATTTAAATTAGAGTTTAAGGTGCTTGACAATGCATAAGAAGAAATTCAAGCCATCACAACATTCAAGCAACTCCAATGGCTAAAGAAAAACACATTTGGTTTGAGGCTAAAATAAGGTGATAAACTAATTTCCCCTTCCCTATTCCTCAAACAATATAAGGAAGAAAAGGCATATCAAATCAAAGCTTCCCCTAACAAAACACAAATCTAATAAAATTAATTCAAACTAATCCAAATTCAAGATGAAAAACAGTCAATAAGCAGATAAAACCCTGATTCAATGAAAAGGGCAGGTAGAGAAGCGATTGAATTTACATTACTGCCCTCCCACGCCTTGTATTTCCTGACCATCTCCACCGCGCCGCCCACTGTATTCATCTCTCCCTCTCTGTGTTCTAGCTTTTCAGTTGTAACAAGCAAGTAGAGCCTATCTTCTTCCCCGAACAAGAGAAAAACGGAGTGCAAAATGATGGTTGCGAATATTGAATTGAGGTGTGAAAAAGTCAGCAGGGGGAAAATGAATGGGAGCCGCGAATTTTATGAATAGAATAGTCGAAGACGGCTTGGAAAGTCTTCGATGAACAGCGAGTTGTAGAAGATCGTTTGACCACGACCACTGACGTCAGTCGCCGGGAAATGACGGCCCACTTTTATTTTCCCAACGGAAATGCTTTGCTCTTTATAATTCAAAGTAATATAACCAAATATCGATAGGATAGGATGCAAGAAATTGAATGCGATTTTAGATTATTTTGTAGTGAATCCGGTTCAATTAAATTTAAAGATTGATTTAGGATTAATGAGACTTTATGGAGGTTTTTTTTTATCAAATGGGCAGTGCTACAACTATTTACCCATTTACACTCATTAATCCTCCTTTTTTTTTATTGAGGTTTCTTATCTCTTAATTTAGGATGATTAGTCGTGTAAATTCGGGTACTCGTCGGTACCCGTATCTAAAAATCGGGTATTTAAATTTGAAATTTTTACAATTTTCTACTATTTAATACTCCCTCCGTTCCACATTTGTAGTAACATTTAGTTATGACACATATTTTAAGGAATTGGTAGAGTGTGTAATTAATGAAGTGAGATGTGGAGTGTGTGATAAATGAAATGAGATGGTGGAATGAGATGGTGGAGTGAGATGATGGAGTGTGTAATAAATGAAATGAGTTGGTTGAAGGTGGGTCCATCTTTGACTTTTTGGTTTTTTATTTTTGTTTTGATTTATTTTAATATAGATAATGACATTTGGGTGTAATTTTAGTGAATAATGGGGTAAAATTTTATGTGCAAATATAGTAAATTCTAAATGTTACTCCAAATGTGGGACGGACTTTTATGGCAAAATGTTACTATAAATCTGGGACGGAGGGAGTATTTGACACGTATTTACCAAAATATCCAATGCGGGTACCCGCAAATCTAATATTATCATGTTTCATATTTATTCTGTTTATATAAACTAATTTGTGATAAGTATAATAAGTTACTACTATTAAAATTGACATAATATTTATTGACTATTGTTCCATATTTAAAATCTAATTATTACTCCGTTCGTCCCACTTTAGAATTCGATTCCTAAAGTGGGATGGAGGGAGTATTATTTTTTAATGGGCAAATGAAAGAATTCAAAGACCGCATCATAGTAAATTCGAACCCAAGACCTTTGACCTCGGGTATTACCACTCTACTGTTTAGCCAACTCACAAACACACAAGTTCAAAGTTTAATTTCAATACTAACTTTATTTTCTCAATGATATTAGTTTTGACGGAGAGAGTACTAGTTTTAACGATATTAGTTTTAATAATAGATTTTACTTATTTTTAAAATAAGGAACTTTTGGAATGTAGTAGTGGCGCATCGGGATGAGCGAAGAAAACTTAAATTTGAAAAAATGTAGCAAGAAAACATTGTCAAAATTAGGAGTCATTAAATAAATTTACGCTATGTGACTATGGCCCTATCTTAGATTAAAAAAAATATTTATAACTATAAATACAAATGCACAAATCTATAATCGGGTAATACTTAGGTATCTGAAACTTTAAAAAAAAGTCATTTACATCAATCACGCGAATCCATAATTTCAGATATTGAGTATGAAGTATCCAAAATTCACTCGGTATCAGGCTTAGATTGGATATACTCAAAAGCTTAGAACTAAATTTAAAACCATATGAATAATCGAGTTTTCAACGTTGAGGACATAAAATCAATAAAAAAAATTCAAAATTGGTATGGTTGATGACACTTATTCATTAAGATTGCGTTTACTGTATAGGTAGGTGATGATTAAAAGACCATTATATTGCACAAGTGAAATTCATATCCATATACGGCTATGATAATAGGAACAACTATATTTATTTTAGAGAAAATAGCTTATCTTTTCCTAAACACGTGAATTTCTAATGAAAATGTTTCGATATTTTAGGAATTCATTTTTTTGTTAGAGTGTTTTAAAATTTACTAGGACGCAACTTTTTGTTTCCAATTATGTGACCAAATCAGATCCATTAGACGAATAAATCAACATCCAAGATTATAGAAACTTCTTTAAGTCATTTTCTTTCATTTTTAGGTATGCAAAATTTGATAAGAGAATCCGTTTAGAAATTGCCGGATAATAAACCTCAAAATTAGGAATCAAAATGTTATTCCTAATTCCTCTTATTTTTCCCACCCAAACGAAACGTGTAGTATTTCTTTTGACGTGAGTAAATACAGTTTTCAAATTTTATCTTCCACTTAATCTAACAACTGATGAATAGTAAAAAGTGAAAAACAGGTCTTTGTACTTTCTTCTATAAATTTTTTTATTTACAATGCATTTTAATTTTATTAAATATTTTTACAATTTATTTATTAGATTCTTATACTATAATATTTTGATTTTAGAAGTTTTTTAGTTGGATCTTTATTTAACAAATTTTATAATTTAATTAACTTTTATTGTGTTGATTAAATTTTTTCTCTTAAATATTTTAATATTTAATTTTAGTTGCAATATCGATTCAATATTTATTGAAATATGATAAATTTGTAAGTTGATAACAAGCAATATCAATAAATTTTTCCATTTTTCAGATGATTTTTTCCATTTTTCAGATGATTCATGAGTCGATATTGCAACTGAACTAATTTCAAAACAAATATAAGAAAAAAAAGATAAATAATTGAATTTAATTAACACAATAAAAGTTAATTAAATTGTTAAATTTGTTCAATAAAGATTCAGCAAAATTAAAAATAAAAGTATAAGAACCTTTTAAATCAAAATGCATTTGTATAAAGGACCTAATGATCTAAATGACCTGATAAAAGTATAAGAACTTAATGAAAATAAAATTGTAAAATGACCTAATGAAACAAAATGCATTGGTACAAGAACCTAATAAAGTAAACTTTAATGAAATTTATAAAATTGAAAATGCTAATAACAGTTTTTATTTTATTATAACCAAACTAAATATTCAAAATAAAACAAACGCAAATTTATAAAATTAAAAATGTTAATAATATTTTTTATTGTATCGTAATCAAACTAAATATTCAAAATAAAACAAACACTAAAAGTGTATCGAACGGGGGCGTGCTCATTGGTCTCTAAAACTTAGATCAAGTTTATGTCAGGTATGACATAAAAAAATGCATTGCACTTTGAACATTATTTTGGGCTTGTCTCCAAATTGAGGCCCAATATTTTTCTTAACTCAAAAAAGAAATTTACTACTGTATGGAGTAGGTCCTACCGGGAGTCGAACCCAGGTCGCTGGATTCAAAGTCCAGAGTGCTAACCACTACACCATAGAACCTCTTGCTTTGCCATAACATACATATTCATAATAACAAATCACTCAAAATATCAATCCGAGTTCCGACAAAAACACCCCCAAAAGTCTAAAGGGCATTTTTTATATACATTACTCTCCAAAAATGGTTCTGACTCTTTGATTTCCCAAGATATTGAATTATATTTTCGTAATGTGTATGTTGTGTATGTCATTTGACGTGAAAAAGTGGAGAAGTAGTATTGAATTATGTTTTCGTCAAGTTTATTCATCTTCTAACATAGAGATAATCATAAAAATTGTCATTTGTGCGAACCCTAGTTTCAGTTTCCACCGCCACATCCATTACCTTCCATACCAAATTTCACCTTTGTTTCACAAATCAAGCTTGAAGGAATTTTAAATGACACACATGTAATTCAATATCTTAGGAAAAAGTGTCAGAAAAAGGTGCCTACTTTTGGGGAGTTAGTGTACAAAAATGTCCGCAAATGATATAATCTGAAAATTGAGGAGAGCTTTTGTCCGAAAATTAGGTCAAAAAGTAACAAGGCACCTGGAACGGGCAAATGGTATAATCTGAAGGCGGCAAATGATATTTTGCAAGCATAGGGACTGCAAATGTTCATCGTTGATTGTATAAAGCCTAAAAATTAGTTCACTCAACTTCTTTTATCGTTTTCATATTTAACTTCAAATCAAGGGGCAGAATAAAAATTAAATCTTCTTCAATTAATTTCTCATCCAGTGACTGGCTCATTGCATAACCTAGTTGTGAGTTTATTTTCATAAGGTATAGTAGTACTAAGAAAAAGTATTAGTGTCGAAAGTAATAAAGTACCAACTACCAAATGAGATAATAACTTCTATAATACTTCAGGAAACACCCTAAAATCATGGGGTGAGAATAATACAGACATTATTTGAGAAACCTTTGTGAAGAAGGAAGCTGCAAAAGACAGCTAAACTAATCTAAAACAACGCCCATAATCTCAAAGCACAAAAGCAGGGTATGAATTTTATCAAAAAAAAGTCATGAGACTGCCCAAGCTCGAAACTCACGGCAGAAGTGAAGACGATCAAAGGCACCATACCCACAAATAAAATAGTGACCCCATCTGTGATTCTTCAAATCAATTCCTAAAAAGAAAATTAATATCTCCAGTACAAGCTAAGGAAACAGAATGCATCAAATAACTAACTAGTCCTATTTCTTATCAATGACCAAAAGAGCAGACATTTTTCAGCAAGAACTCCAAAAAATCATCAAACAATCTCTAATCCATAAACAATTAAATTGCATTTACTTACTCCTAGATAAAAATCATTGATAATATGAATAATGATAAAGCATATAATCAACAGTACTAGTTAACTATCATCCACTCACAGTCGTAAATAAATATAAACTGGTTCGATTATATACTCAAATCAATATACCTAGGTCCACCTTGAGAGAAACACACAATAGCTAGGCCACAGGTTTGTTCAAATTAACCACCTGTGTCATAATTTCTCTGAAAGTAAGCTAAAGAAAGAGCTACACATCTCACATGTCTTTCAGATGACCAAACTAGCACGGCCGCGTACAGCGATAAGAGAGCATACGTCAATCATCTTTAATATTCAGTTTCCACAAAATCTATCTTAATTAGCAAACTAAAGAGTAGTAGCATCTTGCAACTTCACCTGATGATTACCGTTTTAGTGTTTTACTCAAATGGTTATAGTAAGATCTAGAGGCCAAGCTGAACCAGACAGAATAACAGAATTGCGAAGAGAATTGTGCAGTTTAACGCCTAAGCAGTGACTACGAGTTAGCATTTCAATACGAACTTAAATAGATCAAGCACCAATTATAGAGAAGACTTAGCCATGAGGATATGGCCTCAACAAAGACCATTTGCTAACATTCAAACATGAGCAATAATATTCTTTTTTCACAGTAGCCAACTCTTATAAGGACAGTTAAAGTAAAACCCTATGAAGCTAGCCAACTAGGAACTAAAACTATCTACTAATTCCACAAGTTAAAAAGAAGTCACGGGAACAATTCATCATTGTATGTATCTTAATAATAAGGTACGGATCTGCAGAGAGGCAAAATTAGATTTCTGAACCAGGAAATAAAGTGGATATAAAATGTCACATGCAATTATGGCTATGTTTCTCACGGATGTACTTTTAAGGAGTTTCTGAAGCTCATTATCGCCTCATCTTGGAACGACTTTGCAATTCCAGCAGCTGCTCAAGTGATACGAGGGACCATCTGTCCTCGGCCTGGGTAAACACCTTTTGGTTGAGGGAGTCTATAATTATGCTTATATTACCAAATGCATATATTTGATGCCCATCTTGCAATCTACCAGGTTTGGGCTTGAACAGCAAACCATTTTGCTGAGCATAGATTTCAATAACTTCTTTCAAGCTCATCTCGTTTCCACCACTAGTGCCCTCTGCTGGAATTTCATTATGGGAACTTGGCATGGTCCTATGTTGAGCTTGTGCAGCAGCTTTTTTCCGAGTTTCAAACTGCCTTTGCTCGCGCACCCTGAGATAGCTAATATTCTCTTTCAATCCAGGTGGAGCCACCTCCATGCCTTCAACCGCCTGGTTCATCATGGCCAAACCAAGATTAAGCCTATACCGGATATGCTCATTTGCCTGAAGTTCTCGAGGAAGGAGCTCTTTCCAGTTGAGATACCACTGGGTCACTTCGTCAAAATTTGGTTTCGAACACAACCAATGATAAAGCACTTCTTGCCACTTATTAAAGAAAACATCCATTAACTGCAGCATGTGATGAGTAGGAATAGCAGACACCCATTTCATGACACAATTAAATTGTTCGAGACTCTGATTGGCTGGATTTATCTGGAATTCATGCATGACAGTCAATAGTTTTGGAATGATGTACCGAACCATTAAGTGCTCCCAACTGGCAGGATCAAAGACAGTCTTCCAAGGAGACAATATGGCAAAAGCTGATCCATCACTTGGGTGCCAAGCATGAAGAACACTGGCCAATCTATTGCGAATCGTGTGATAGCAATTCTCAAACTTGTGACCCAACAATGGTAACCAAGGGTGGATCCACTCATGGATGGGAATAGTTTCTCTACGCGGATCCCAAGAGTCTACAGCAGCTGATATTTTTGGCATAACAACGTTGTCGAGTATGGCCTGTAGGATAGAAGGAGGCAAAAGTTCTTCCCAAGAATCCAAATACCTAAGCATGGGCTCTGCGTCCCTTGCCTGCCAAGAGTTGGTCCCAGATATTCTTACAGCAGGAAATACGACTTCCATAAGCAGCTGCACATATGGAGAAGCTGTACTTGAGAAATTCAAAGAATCTTTACCTTGCAACAGTGTCTTCCACAATGACACAACCTCAGTTCCATGAGTTGGATTCTGGAGTGGGTCCCATCCCTGAAATATTCTAATAAATAGAGGCAGAGCATGTGAGCACGCAATGCAAGATAAGTTGCATAATGTGTACTCATCCGGAAATCTTGTCTGTAAATCTACAAATGATTTAGCAAGTGATTCTAAAGTTAACAATCCTGAAGAGCTCTTCTCACCCAATTGGTCCAATACAGCTATTATCTCCTCCATGTTTCCAAGCCGTTGTTTCTGGTCATCAGCCTCCTTTTGCAGCTTCTCTTTTTCCTTCTGTAAAGCAACCACAGTCTCCCTTTCGTTTCTCAGATTACTATCAAGTTTCTGAATGTCATGCTCAATTATATCAACTATCAATTTGATATTATGCTGAAGTTCTGGCATCGGGACATCATTTTCCCTGGCCATTTCTTCTGCATTCAAGTTTTCCAAATTTGTCAAAACCCGAACTTGTGGCCCTCTCATGTCAAAAACCTTCTGAACAACTTCAAAACCTTTCTCTTCCTTCTGGGCCAACAGTTCTGCAGCTGTTATATAAGCCTTCTTCTTTGAAACTTTCTTGGACCAAAGCTTTTCATTAGTGCGACCTTCTAAAGAATGGCTTGGACGTGGAACAGATTTTTCATCTACTTCCTGTATTGCTGGAGGAACGGCTTCTTTGTAGTCATTAAAACCCATTCCCATATTCTTAGGCCGAAGCTTGGCCTCAATAGGAGCCGTAATTCCCTGCTCATTTTTACCAAGACCACCACCCTTGTAGCCCATCTTCTCAAGCAACTTCATTCCAATACCCTTGGTATGCTTCTCAAATTCACCAACACCATTTGGGTCCAAGTCCCTTTTGCTAGCTTGAGATGATTTTTTGGCTGCCCTAGCCTTCTCCTTTTCCTTCTCTTCCCGTAACTTCGCACCTTCCCTGATAATCTTCCCAAAGGCAGTAGGCAAGAAGTCATCATCTTCTTCCTTGTCTTCATTTGCCTTTTTCGAATCAGCAGAACCAAATCCGAGACCTAAACCAGCAGGTTTGACATCCTCCTCCATTACATCATTATCCTCCCTGGAATTATGTTCAATCTCCTGACTGGGCATAACTGTGCCAGTTGAAACAAAACTGACTGGCTTAGAGTAGTCAGTCTTCTTAGACGAATCCTTCCTGCGCTTGTTCTTCGACCCAAACCCCTCGTCAGAGTCACTATCACCAGAAGCAAACACACCGTAAAGAACATCGTCTTTGGTCTGCACACGTTTCTGCTTGCGCTTGCCATAAAACTCCCCACCAATCCACTGGCCATCATCATAATCATTATCCATGCCGAACCTTTCCCTCTCCTGATACTCATCCATCTTCTAGTCTGGAAAAAAATTACAAACACCAATCAAGCAACTAACAATTAAGGTAGGGTATATGCAATGATAATTAAATTAAATGACAACCATTTTCCTAGTTTTATTCAAAAAGTAGCTCGCACAGAGGCAGCGTTTCTAAGAAACGATTAGGGTTGTCAAATTGGGTGAAAAATTACCTAATCGGGTATCCAACCATGCTAAAGCTCATTTAAAACCTAATTTCAATTCCCAGTCTCATAATACTATATTATATCAAACCATAATTAAAATTCCAAGTTTTCAACTCGATTAATACATCTTGTAGTTTTGTTATAATCATAATACTAGTATATGAAACCCCAATTTCAATTCCAAGTTTTCAAGTCAAGCTAAAATGTCTAAAATCATCTGCTAAATATGTAAAAACTAAAATTAAGAATGATATTGCTAAGAGGAATGAATAGCGAGTAGAATATGACTGACTGTTGGGTTGAGGGAGAGAGGAGACTGTTTTTCGGGTCCGGTCGTTGCGTCGAGCTCAATCGGCGGTAGGGCAGAGAGTCGGAGAAGCGAGAGAGAGGCGGAATCGTGGGAGAGATGTCCCCAAATAGCAATAGGTGTATAACTATTTAGTTACTCCCAATTACAACAATTTCTTGGGCTACATTATTTTATGGGCTTTGGAATAATATAATGGGTCGAATCCAAGTTGTGAGATGTTTAGGTAATGTGTTACTTGAGCTGAAAGACTTGAATTTAAATTGACAGGTTTATTCAAGTAGGGCTCCGAATTTGAGTTTGCTTCATTTATGATACGATTAAAATAAACTAGATTATGCTAAGTATATTTTATTTATTATAGTATAAATTTCATTACAATATTTTTATTTATTCCTAAGAATAACTTATATTCCGTCCGCCCTAAGGTAGTTGGGTCAGTTCTTTATTTTTTGGCATGTATTTTACGAAATTAATATTATCAAATACTAGTTAGAATAAAGAGAAAATAAAATAGAGAAGAAAGTGTGAGAGAGAGAGAGAGAGAAAATTAGTGGAGTATGCAACTGCCCTCCATGTCCCGAGAGGCATTTCGGTCCAAAAATACGTCGAAAAAGTGAAAAAAAAAAAGATTAAATATGTGATTAACCTCTAAATTTATAGATTTCTCGTGATATTTTTAAAGTTCAGAGACTAAAAAAGTCTAACTCTCAAATATCAGGAATTATTTGTGTAGTTCACTTTTTATTTAAAGGGTAAAAT
This sequence comes from Salvia hispanica, assembly GCF_023119035.1. Lineage (NCBI taxonomy): Eukaryota > Viridiplantae > Streptophyta > Magnoliopsida > Lamiales > Lamiaceae > Salvia > Salvia hispanica. The sequence continues at coordinate 7,089,445 of NC_062969.1, read as the reverse complement.
GGTACATAACTCACAAATCTTTGTCAAAATTTGATATTTTTCACAAGCTTAAAATTTTATTATTTGTTAAAATATAACTGGATAAACTTTCCGCTTCTGATGCATTTAAAATTATCAGGCATATAAAAACAAATTCCGATATATTTTATGACACAAAAATGATAACTAGCATATCATTTAGTACGAGTACTAAACTACTATATGCATGCACTTAATAAGATAATATCCACCAAACTTGGATTTATGAATTTGTAACAATTTCGCCACCAAATAGTAGGTCGCCCTAAAGCAGTGATTTGATTGTTACCACTTACTAGTAACATTTTTTATATAATCAGAAATGCTCAGTACTCTAAAAGAGACTAAAGTTACCCTAAAACAGTAGCATTAAAATAGCAACAAACTTTGTCTAAAAAAAAATTAGCAACAAACTCTTAATACTTTTGAGTTATGAAGACTCAAGACAACGATAATATTGAATCTGCCAAAGATATACTAAAAGAACACAAATAAATCTGACCAAAAAATAACAAAGCTAGAAAGGTCCCAACTCCAAATCATGAGAGAGCTAGCTTAACATATTAATTGAATCTGCACAAATTAAGGAAAACATTTGAAAAATAGTTCACGACAATAAAAAAGGAGAAATTAAGATAGTCACTTTTCAATTCATTAATTTAAGAAGACCACTAAAAAATATCTGAAGACCAGCAATCATGAAAATAAAAACAACAATCAACATCAAACCTCTACCTTGTATTTACTCAAAAAAGAAAACTACAATCTACCACGTACCATGTCACATTAATTAAAACATTTATCTATAGTTATAAAATGGCACTTTTTTCACATAAGCCATTGCAATTGGCATGCCGATCTCAAACAATTTGTATACTTTAATTAACGTGCAATTACTATAAACTAGAGAATAAAGATAATTTAGTGATAAGATATGATGAGATTAATAAGTGATTAGAGATTACACTCAAAGGACATCTTATCCTCTAATTAAGTATCATACATCCAACTTTGTGCCTACCTTCTTGAGTATAGCTTTGTTGAACGACAGAAGGCACGGTGGCATTGATTCCCAAATGTTACAATCATATAATTATGTGACTTTTGATACATTTATCAGCAATTAACGTCATGCGGAATGAACAAATAATAAATAGACAAGATGTCAAGATGGAGATTGCTTTTAATAATTTCTAAGTTTGTGCTATTTTTAACGAGGTGCCAATCCCATCCTAATTGAACTTGATTAAACTCATCTAATTAATTATTATTAGTATAAATTATGAAATTCTAATTACACGAAAATTACTAAGTTCGATTTTAACTTTTAGATTAATATAATAAGAACAAAGTTCGATTTATGATTAAGGTTGATGGTTGCACCTTTATTACTTTATTTTGAGTCAGGAAAGCTCTGGTGATGGAGTAGCACAGTTTCAAGAACAAAGTTGGGTTCAACCTGTTTGGAAGGGACTTAAGCCCATACCGAATCCATTTTTTAATTTGACGCGCATTGGTGTATGGGCGGGCACACATGGTGGGTTCGGGGGCTTAAACCCGTACCAAGTTCATATTTTCAATTTTTTTCTTTTATATAATTTTTTAATATACCAAATTTTATATAATTTGTTACGTAAAAGTCCGTATTAGTGGTTGAACTACCTAAAATATATGCATTCGAATAAATGTAAAAAGCTTAACTATTAGTACTAATTTATAAAAAACTACATCTACAAAAATTAATGTATATTATAAACAAATCAATGTAAGTTTAAATAGGAGGTTATTTTATTTTAAGTTACAATGTACACACTACACACGTTACATAATTGGAATATGTAATTTGTTATGAGATAGAAAATGTGTCTCTCAAATATTGTCCAATGGCAGTAAAAGAAAAGGGAAAACAAAATAGACCAAAAACACGCATATGGTTGATTTAGGAGGCCGTACAAAATCAAAGATCCATGGTGCCACCTGTCAATAAAGTAGGCAGACATTTGTATGGAGATCATTCTTGATAAAGCGCATTACCATTTGCTGATGACATATGGATTAGTAATATAAAGGATATAATTAAGTGAAATATAATTGATATGATGCAAATTCAATTGGTTGAAAGGTAAAGTCAGAAATTACTATTGATTTTTTAGAAATAAAATAAAAAAACAAGAAAAAACTCCGCCGAATAGTTTGAACAGAGAGGATAGCTTACTTTGTTTCGTAATTAACGGCACAAAAATATTCTAGTAGTATATTAGTACACATTTTCATCTTAAAATTATAGTACTGCTACTATATATTTTTTCTATTCTTGCAAATACTCATCTGAAATGAGAAACTATAATTTTCCAAGATTACTAAAACATGGGTATATTAAGGACAAATATTTATTTTATTTCCATTTAACAAAGAAACGGAATAAATATTAAAATTTTAACAATTTATATGCATAAGAAATATTAAAATTTTAAAAAATCGACACTTTATATTCATCAATTAAGATCTACATGTGCCGGATTAATTTCCATTTTTAGAATAACTAATGACAAACTTTATGTACTATATAATAGTAATATTTTTTATGTGCACGTACGTACTTAATTAGCATAAAATAGAATTTTAAAAAGGCTATCAAATTAGTTTTGTCATGGGCTTCTTCTAATGATTGATTGATTTGAGTACTAGATTGTCGAACTCAACGAATTGAAACAATATATCATCACATGACGTGTGTCGTGTGCATTAACTTCGTACACACATTATTTTGATTTTGAGCTTTAATTGAATGTTATTATGTAGACACAAGGAGTAATATTTTGCACAAATATTTAGTATATTAATGTTTGTTTCTTATACTGTATTTAGGGATGAAATTAGTATGATGCATGGGATTAGCAGCTTAAACGAGGCACCACCTAAGTAGTTAATCATCTAGGACTTGGTAGGCAAGTTTAAGTAAAATTTGTTGAGGTAGCAAAATTTGAGTAAATGTGTCAATGGTTGAGACACTGGCTTGAAATTATGCACTCAAGAGTTATGCATCTATGTGTAATAATGTAATTGTAGAAGATCGTAACAACAAGATAGATTATGTTGAAAACAGTATCGTACTCCATTTACAAGACAATTATCAAGCTCGAAATGATGTCGAATTTAGTTCAGATAAGCTTTCTGCCTATTCAAAATGATGAGGACTTGGAAATTCCGATTACAGTCTAAAATAGTGATGAAAGCGTTGTGGAGGCCAAACAAAGCACTACTGATTATGGTGAGCAGCCTAATTAAGCAAATTGCAAATTGCTGCATATTTTGTGATTTAAGGGGATTATGTCCCTTTTTTAACTAATAGGAGTAACAAGTATAAATCAAAGTCTTAATGCTTCCAAGCTGCATGTTAGGTAATTTTTGTTGGCTGCCGCCATATAAAATATTTCATGTTTCTTTTTCATCTGATATTTTGTAATAATACGGTTTATGTATTTTAGTTCAAGCAAATAAGAATTTCTATATACACCATATTCCACTATTGAAATCGGTTCATCCATCGCTCTTAAGATTTGATACTGATATATGTGCCGTCAATTGCCATGACTAATAATTATCATAGGATACTACATCTCGTATTAAGTTGCGAGATTATTTTAGTTGGAGGATGTGAGTGTTATTAATTATTATATTTAATCATGAGATATAATCTTGCAAATTTAACAGCCTCATATATTATTATTCTTTAATTAACCTTCTTTACAAGCGGAAAAATTTAGAGATCTTTGATAATCATCTGCTCCAAAGACTAATCAAATCCATTGAATACCACTGACATTTTTAAAAAGTAATATTTGTGAAGCTATAGTGCACCGCCATATTTATGAAATGTACCTATCACATCAAGTTTTGACTGCCTAAAATTTGGAGTTTCAGAATCCAACGCGAAATATCTCACGTGACGACATTTAATTGAATGTTGCCACAGACAAAAATAACGGCTTAGTTATTTTGATTTCTAATTTAAGTTTTTGACGTGGCATATAATATCGGTTCATGTGGAAAATAAGAAGAAAGAAGAAAGAAGAAGGAAGAAGGAAGAAGGAAGAAGGAAGAGTAAAAAAAAATTGTTGAAAATCAAAATCATAAAGAAGGTATCCATAAATGCACTAAACATCGTTTGAAGTATTTTCTAAATACTGGTCATAATACCTTGATGCAAAAATTGAAAAAATGGGCAAAAATCTTATGAAATAGGTAAAAGTTATATTATATCAATAGAGCCGCAAATATGAAAGTAACAATTTCGAAGAAAATAAATTTGTAATTCAGACTTATATATTACTAATTTATAATAAAATGTGATTAAAATGAAGTAGTGCACGAGATTCATTACTAAAAATTTTAAAAACAAAATGTAAAATTTGATTGAATGGACTAATTATTTTTTACAAGTAAATGAGAGAACACCTCATCACATTATCAATCGAATTTACGAATATCTAAAAAGAATAGAATAATATTAATTCTCAAATATTTATTGCATGCAACCGTCACACTAATATTTAATATTGTAAAAGTAGGAGTATAAAACGAACATATAAGTTTGACCGATATATTGACAAACAAATTTATAAATTAAATCAAATCACATAAATTGGACCATATATATAGTTCGATCGATGTGATCCGGGCCTGAAAAATCACGTTATTTAATTAAATGCTAATCAAGGAGTAATCAACTATTGGAGGTTACCGCAATCAAATTTTAGCGAAACAAATTGTCATACAACTAAAAAGGCGATTTAAAAAAAAAGGCAATAATTTCAACGCTCAAGTTTACGTGGCTGTGGATCCGCCAACAATCTCTATTATTCCGTAGGGTTACAAACAATCAATCATTACCTTAGACAAGTATCTAATTACAAAGAGTATCACGCCCCCAAGACCTAAAAACTTTATTTTCTTTACTTAATCACATTTTGTCGTAGGAGCTGTTGATAATCTTGATTTATCTTTGCCTTAATTAGGCGTGAGATTTGAAGTATTTAATTTGTTTTAAAATTATTTTGATACTATATTTTGTTCGATTTCTATTTACAAAATATGAAGGGTATAAAAAATGGAGGCACTTTGTGCTTAACAGTTAACACACAGACCGTCTCTCACTTAGCGGCTCTATCAGCATACACACGGATTACGTGATTTTAGTCTCTTCAGATCCTATTTTTACTCAAACTCCTTCATATTATAATAACTCATAGGTCTAGAAATGTAATCATTCATCATCATTCCACATCATATTTAACACCATTCATAGTTGGAGAAGATTAGGAAGCCATGAGAGCAAGAGATGTCATATAAATTCAAACATAAATAAAGATTTATATGTGGTTTCTATCTAGTTGTTGTTAGTGTTTTTATGACTTTTATTGTAATTACTCACCCTCTTAAGCACACGCATGCGTGCCTTACCGGTGTTTAGGATCGTTGAGCATGTCGTGCTCGCGTGCAAGGTCGTGCAGAGCACACATTTTCCTGCCCAATAAGGAGCCACCATATGTCATTATTTTAATTTTGAATATTAAAAAAGATTTTAATTTATTGTTTTTTTATTCTTTGATTTTATCCATGAATACACATTTCCTGTAATTTTTTTTATTTTTATTTATTTTAGAATTTAATTATGTAATTGACTCGACTTATTTTAACACAAATAATACCCACAAGTGTACGGGGCTAGTGTAGCAATTAGCAAGCAAGAGTATCGTATCCCACAGAGACAAGATCATATCAACTCAAGTACCACGAACAAATTTCGATTACTATCTAGACATTCCAAGAGAAATGGTTTTGTTCTAACACTACTATAAGCATATAACAATGAAAAAGAAATTAAAAGTGACAAGAGGAAATAACCACAAGTGAAAAGATATCACAAAAATGAGAGTAGAGTTTTGGATCCAACTACAATGGAATTGTCTTGTGATTGATTCAACAACTTGGATTACCCATTTTATGTTTCTAGGATTACTAGAAAAGTCGCTAGCCTAGGTTGAGCCCCCTCGCGAGTGTACTCACCCCGTTGATTAACCCTTAATATTGAAGTCTCCTTCTAATATGTTTAGATTAACTCCATAGAGCAAAAGACCCAAGCCCTCACTAAGGTTCCTCTCTCTCGAGTGTAGATTATCAAAGTGATGCTCACTCTTTTATCAAACCTAGATAGGTATCTCTCGATTACAACTATAAAGGTAAACAAACCCAATTAGTAGCTATGCAATTGAATTGAAAAGGCACAAGAATGAACAAAGAAATCACAAGAGCTAAGCAATCAAAAGAAGTCCTTGAATTAATCACAAACATCCATTGTAGTCTTTACCAAAACTCCACAATAAGATTAGCTACTCATGTTCTTCATGAAAACCAAAACAATGGATTCTATCAAATACATCAAAGAAAGCAAATAAATACTCCTGTGGAATGATTCTATGGATTAGAGGCTCCAATCTCTCGATATGTAGTCTTCAATCTTCAAATCTCCCTTCAAGGTGTTCTTGGGGAAGTGTGGAATGTGTGGTAGGCGGTAGAGTGTAGAATCTGTGAACCCTAGGCGTTCTTCCTTTTAATCCCCCATAAAAAATCGCGTTTTTGGCATAAAAATATGCCAAAATAGCGTACCCGGCCGGGTGGAATTATAAAGAGTATATTTCACCCGGCCAGGTGGTCATTTCCGACCAATTTCTGACTCTTTTAGCGCAGAAACACCGTGCCCGGCCGGGTGGTGAATTCACCCGGCCGCGTGAAATTTTCTGGAACGCGCAGTGTTTCTTATAACGGCCATAACTTCTTCTACCGAACTCCGATTGAGGCATGCGAGATACCCACGTAAAGCTCTTTCGAAGACGAAGAGATTGATATGCATTAGGGGCTGATTGGACTTCGAAACTCCAGTTAATATTGTCTCAAACCAAGGCAGCTGCACTTGAACCTTTTTCTACACATTCTTAACATAATGGTCAACATACCAACATAATAGAGAAGTGGATATAAACATGCCCAATAATAGACAAAATATGATCAAATTCATACAAAACCACCCTCTAAAACCATGTAAAATCCAAATATGTCAGGAATTTTCACGGTTTTAATAAAATTTTAGTACTCCATTATTCATTCTTACATTAATTTAACAGAAAATTATAAATAAGGAAGAATAAGAAAAAATATAGATCGAGAATATAAATGAATAAAGTAAATGTTCACTTTATTTTTTTGGTAATTACCAATGGTATCTACCGGCCGTCTCAGTAATTATTCCTCGTGCTGATTTATAGACATTTTAATGGGTGGGACAGCTGGCCCAAAGATTTAAAGCTGCTCCATACCCAAAGACAAATGTTCACTTTATTAGTGTTTAATGGTTGTGGATAGTGTTACTGCTCAAGAATTTGCAGGATCTAAAATAGTATAAATCCGTATCCTAGCTAATTTTTGGGAATATCTTTATAATCGCTGATGGAAAATTCGAATATCGTTTAAAAGCATCCCCATATTATGTTAATAAATTGTGTATCACATTTCGAGGTCGCTTGATTACTGCGATCGATTATATAAAGCATCGAAGATTAGAAAGTGCATGCATTAGCTAATATATAATTAAAAGATAAATGATTTTATGAACTTTAATAGTGAATATGACGTTTCGTTTAATTAATTGAGCTAAAGTGCCTAGCTAGTGATCTTATCTAACATAGTAAACAAATACTAATAGAAAAATTGCACGAAGGCTACTATATGATATTTGTCAGATTAATTTGGTACTTAATTTCTGTTTTAATTGTATGTAATTAGCACTGTACTTTAATTCATGTATTGGGTTCCCTTTTAAGATTTTTAAATTTTTTTTTTATCTTATGCGGAAATTGAAACTCTACTTATGTTGATTATCTCACAATAAATTTTGGACGCGCGTGCCTCTTCATTTCTCAATAGATCACTAACTCTACAATAAAATTATGTTCTAGCTTGTTCTATAGATGTCACTAATTGCGACATGCATCTTGTCGATGAATTTAACTATTAGTATGTACTATGAGTATGTCATATATAGTACTACTAATATATACGCATGTCACAAATTTAGTGACACTTGAGGGTGTAATTATTAAATAGAACCGATAGTAATGCATCGTTAATTAATTAAATCGGGATACAAAAGTATGTTTAGTAGTACTACTTTTTTAAAAATCCTAATCTTATCTATCCACTTGTATAGTCTGAAACATTAATTAGTTAGGATTGTGAACTTTGAGAGAACTTAGCATGCATGCAGAAAAGCCACACCGACCTAATCCAGTCACAAATATCTCATATTTATAATAGTATGTGCCAATCATTTTAAAGGTGAAAGATTCACATATTCATTTATTATGTGCATGATTCATTATAATGTTAATTTGTTGTATAGTGTTCGAGATTCTGTATCACAAATTCACAATCATGCACTGGAAAATGAAAAGAAACATGACAAACTAATTATTTACTATAATTAGACTAGTTAATCTCACCTTGATAGCTTCGCAAATAAACTCATTGAAAAATAAAATTAATTAGTTCTCTTCGGAAAACATCATGTAGTACTGATATAGCAATATAAGAAAATAATGGTTTAATTCCACTTATTAGTTAGTTATTAATTGAGGCCAGCACATAATAATAGTACAAGTATTCTTTTCTAAGCCACCACACAAATTTAAAGGCACATTTGCAATAGAGTTTGGCATGATTGAATTTGATCAAGAACTTTTAACACAGCCCATATAAAGCGGGAAAAGAAAAAGAAATATAAAGTCGAGAACCCCTTTTCTCTGTACATATTAGCACATTCATTTTATTTATTCTTCTCAGGTAGAATCATAATTAAAAATAACCACATAAAATAGAAAAGGAGAAGTGATTGGAAATCAATCAAGCCTCAGGAGAGGCAGCATTTTAATTTTGTAAAGAGAGCTGATCCAAACATGACATAAACCACCAAGACAAGATAAGCCTACAAAATCATATCTTCATTCATTTTATTTCATCTCTACATATCTTCAAAAACAGGGTCGAAATAATGGCCCCATTCTATAATTGATTCCCAAGTGGCATTAAATAATAGCTATTTGTTCCATGTTAGATTTGAATTATTGCTCAATTGGAGTACGTATTGAGATAAATGTTAATAAAATACTATAAAGTTTGAATTCCTTTTTTTCCTCCTCAATTATGTGCTCATACCACTTTGTCCTGAATACTATCTAACCATGCATCAATAATATTGTAGTATTTCCCTGCAAAGTTTCCTAAAAAAGGTAGGAGCTTTTTCCCTCCAAAAAATGTTATTTCGGCTCGTTTATATAAATAGCTAATTTGCATTAATTACGCAAATGCACCCCTTTAATGTACATAATTTCACTTTAAATAATAAATAAAAGTATAACTATATAGGTTTGTGTCAAAATGACAACCCCTCTTAAAGTGACACCGTGACACCACTTATACATCAATATTATAAACGCTACACAGCAATATTACAAACACTACACAACAATCTATAGATTGTTGTATAGTGTGTCGGATATTGCTGGATAAGAAAAATTGTTGGATAAAGACCAACAAATTGCTGGCCGTCTTTTTCAGATTTTTTTTTTTTTTTTGCACGTGGCAGCTTATTATTCGTCCACGTGTACAAATGATTGGCTAGGAATGGTGGTATGGTGTTATTTTAAGGGGTGATGGCACCCTAACATGCCCCCTAATCATATATGTATAAATTTCTTTCTTAATTGATACAAACTCATTTAATCCATTGTAAGGAGAAATACAATGCATTCGACACTTAAAAAAAAAACCGTTAAAGACATTTTTAATGCAATTAACGACACTAGTTTATGTTTCTAAATATACCACCAACGTTTCAAAAAGTATCCTTATTGTTGGTGTCCCAACTAAAATTAGAGAACGCAATGAAGGCGTCCTTAAAAACAAAAGACTAAATAAGTTGTCCTTAATTTATGAACGCTTTCTTTTGCATCTTAAATTGTGGTTATTTTTTAAAACTTTCCAAAATAACTAATTCATACGCCATAGCTAGATCTAATTTTAAAAAAATCTATACAAAATTGGGCAGCATGTATAATTCGTTAGCTAGCTAAGTATGAAAGATTTAAAGAGAAAATATTGTTACATGAATACTATTGAGCGGTCGATTAGAAAATCTAACCAAATGAATCCCATACACTACATGCAAATTGCAACCGAGGAAATGCCGGTTGAGCCCTCATCTCCAAAATACAAAAGGTTAACTTTATATCTTTTTGGTCGAATTTATCATGCAAAAGTGCCCATTTAATTCACATTATTGCAAAAGTGCCCCTTTCTTTTGTGAATAAATAGGCACATACCAACCAAATGTTAGCCATAACAACTGAGATAGAGTATTATTTCAATCTCTAAATTTGCTAGAGCGATATGGCTGGTTTCTCTGAACATTGGGCTCTTGCATTTGGACTACTTGGTAAATTTTTTGAATTCTTATTTTACTTTAAGTAATTCTATTATGCACACACATATGATATAAATATATTTAGTGCTCGATCAAAAAAATGAACAAAATCTGATGCGAATCTGCATGGTAATCATCAGATTCAATCATGCATAAAAAAGTACGTGCTCGAAACTAACATTTTTGGTGTACTTTTTTGAGGATAATACTTTAGTATATCCACCATAGCTTAGTTTTCATGCATGTGTACGTCAATTTATGCAACCTAACTAACAACTTTAACCTAATCATTACTTAAGATCGATATTCATAATATTTTCTTGAAACAATTAAATTATGAATTCTCTAACATTTAATTGTTTATGCGCAGGGAACATCATCTCGTTCTGTGTATTTCTCGCTCCTTTGTAAGTAATAAATACTTTATGTACTAATTAAATCTTACAAAATTAAACATGGATATCTATATCTCACAGTTTCAACTCTATTTTCACAGACCAACTTTTTACCAAATCTACAAGAAAAAATCAAGCGAAGGATTTCAATCGATTCCATACGTGGTTGCTTTGTTCAGTGCAGTACTATGGATTTACTATGCACTTCTCAAAGGAAACGCTACTTTCATAATCACCATTAACTCAGTTGGCTGTTTCATCGAGACTTTTTACATTGTCTTTTATTTCTATTACGCCTCAAAGAAGTCCAAGGTAATAAATCATTAAAAGAAGTAAATTAACTTGGCTCATATATCCATGCATGGATCAATATATAGTGTGTTTTAAAATAATACTATGTTGTATTTATACGCAGGTAACAACGATGAAGTTCCTAGGTTTGGTTGTTGTAAGTGGAATGGGAATATTTTGTGTTACTCACTTCCTAATGAGACCTTCTCAACGTCCCATCGTAGTCGGGTGGATTTGTCTCGTGTTTTCTTTGTGCGTCTTCATCGCCCCTCTATGCATCTTGGTGAGTACGGATTTACACAAAAATTGTAACATTATGTATCAGTATTGTATTTTATATTATTAGTATTAAAAGTTTATACGATAATTTTTGCAGAGACAAGTCGTGAGAACCAAGAACGTGGAGCATATGCCGTTTCTTCTCTCATTTTTCCTTACAATTAGCGCAGTCATGTGGTTTTTCTATGGGCTTTTGCTAAAAGATTATAACATTGCGGTACGTAACATCCATGCACCGGATTTTGATAAAAAAACAAATCTACTGCATGTTCTATGTATCATACTAGTGGAATATGGGGTCCATTCAGATACACACACGCATTCGTATAAAAATATATAGTATATACGTATTCATGTTTTTTCTTTCTCTGTCTACATAGATTCCAAACGTGCTAGGCTTCATCTTCGGCTTGCTTCAAATGGCGCTCTACGCGAGGTACAGAAACGTAGACAAAATCATGGATCATAAGCTCCCAGAAGTTCAAAAGCCAATAAGTGTTACGGAGGAAGAGAAGAACAATATTCACAAAATCGTTGAAGTTTACAAATTGAGTTCACTTCTGAATTCAGACAAGAATGGGGTGGAAGCAACGCCGCAAACTCAAGCTTGATTTGAATTTGTCCAAATTTGCATGGCATCCAGCTGCATGTGATCATCTAATTTAATTACTATGCTTTTTAAATTAACTTTTGCAATTTATGTGTATTAATTAGTAGTATATTTGTTGATGGAACATGATGTACATCGACTTGTTCTCAATATGCTGGAATGAAAAATGGATGCCTTTATTTTATATACTGTTCTACTCCTCTTTCTTCATCAATTTAAATACTCATATATTGCTTTCTGCAATGTTGCTGTCGTAAATATCTTGTAAATTTCTTATCAGTTTGTGCCACGTGTATATATAATAGACGTAACGTGGTTAGATTGTGTACACAATTAGCGCACATTTTATTGTCTGCTATAGACAAAAAAAAAAAAAAAGGCTTCTTTATCGAACACACTGTGAAAAGTCGAGCTAGTAAATGAAATAACTGTTCAAAATTAGAGGAACTTTAATTTTGAAATGTGAATTGATCCCTTAATTACTTGAGATGGAAAATCGAGGTTTAATTGCAAAAATAATTAATTGCTTGTTATTGATTGTGGTATCCAAGAGTGAAGAGTGTCATATATATCAAGGCCCGTATTTGTGTGCAAAAAACCCAATTTCTACACAGTTTGTGCGCATATATTGCTTTCTCAAGCCCGTGTTTGACAGCAAAAAGCCCAATATTTCAATTTATTGTCCATTTAGGTTGTTTTATGGGATTAATTATACATACTATTTCATATTAGTATTATGTACGTAATGTGTCATCAGTAGCAGCCAAAGAGGTTATATCTATCTCTATATATTTGACAAGGTGTCTGGATTCAATGCTACCCCAATAAAAGCTCATTGTTATCGTATCACAAAATAAGATTAATGATAGAATATATCTTAAATTATTTCGAATAATACTATTTACTAATTGTATCAATTTTATTCCATGTTTTTCAATTTTCCAATGAAACTCCTATCTTTTCAATTTAATCAATCATTTTCAAGTAATTGTTATTTCAAAACAAATTAACATTCTCTTAAAATAGATCAGTTTAGTTTCCAACTTGTAAAAAATAGTGGGACCAACTGTATTGCAAAACTAATGGATTTATTTAGTGTTATGTATATACCCGAAAAACTCCCGTAAAATTTTAAAAGCATGGAAAAAATGAATATGTATGATTTGCATCAAATGAAAAAAAAAGAAGCGAAAAAGAGCGTTATTGTATCGGTTTTAGGGTATGTTTAAATGTCATTTTTGGTACCATCAACTCTTACCGGATCTATATTGTATTGTAAAAAGAACATCCAAATAATAATTGAAAATTTACAAGATAATTAATATATGGTGATATATCATCTTGATCTTAGAATTGGAAGGATAACAAAGATTCGATTTTATCGAAATTTCAACTTTTGCTGTGAAAAGTTGGGGTTTATAATTAGGACAAATATGTTGAATGACATCAGCCAGCTTGCTATAATTGATGTCCCTGTCCCATGTTAAGGCACGTCTTCATTCATGTCTGCCGCCACCATTGTAGGAGTATCTATTAATTTACGTCTGTGTTAATAATATCATGATAAAAAAAAAATACTATACTGGAAGAAGTTGGGAAAATAAAAAAATAGTTTTTGAAATATCAATTTATCATGCACAAAATCGAGAGATTTCAATATATAACTCTGAATTAACTTGAAAATGGAAGAGAAATTTGAGTTGGCGTTGCCGATTACTGATAATCTTTGTATTTTATTAGTTGCAAAATTCAGTGTATCATGTCATCCTAATAAATATCACAACTAGTTCTCTTTTATTTTAATATTATTTGATTAAAAAAAAACTTATATAGTCAAACTTTAGTCATGAGTTTTTTACTCGGAAATAATTTTCGTCTAAAGTTTAGGTACTTTTAATATTTTATTTGCAATGTTTTTAGTGCAGTGATGTAATCCAATCTTTTGTAAAAAGCGTTGGTTAATTAAAGCTTTTTTCTTTATTGTGGTACTTTTCCTTGTCTCATCAGTCAACTGCTATGGAAACGACAAAGTAAATTACATCGTCTAGGTGAATATAAACTACTTATGTATTAACCCCGAAAAATGAGTAAATATTATCAGAGTTAATTTTTCTTCTTTAAAGAACGTGACACGTTCCATTCCATATATGTATATAATCAAAAATACGTGACACGTTCCATTCCATATATGTATATAATCAAAAATACTCATGGCGATGATTACATCAAAATCATTAAACTGGTCCCAAAACCAAAAAGAATAAAATCAATAAGCTTGGTAATAATTAAGTTATCATTACATATAATGACAATTTGAAGTCCAAGTCTAATTGTGTATCGTGTTGATGCACGCAGTTATGCCGCAAAAATTTGTTGACTTGTGTACACGTGGATGATAATGCCGCAAAACATAATGAACCAAATTTGAATTAACTTTATGTGTATATGTAGACTTATCTTGAATAGTAATGTTCCAATAACACCACAAACGAAAACATGATATACTATTGAATATCCAACATAACTATTGATTTGAGTAATTTTGTTGTGTGTGGACTATATTATTTTGGAGTAGTGATCCAAAATCTCAAATTTCAACATGACATAAAGAATACAGAAGACTATTCGAAATGTGTGAAATGACGGTATATATCATTTGATTATTAACATTACCAAACTCAATTCAATATTGGTAACACAATTACGTACATGCGTTGGAATTTTTTTAGAAAAAATGGCCAAATTTTAGAGAACAGTGCAAAACATCTTTAAATTGACTGCACATTTGTCAAATACAGTACATCTTAGTATTTTTCTTTTCTACGATGTTTCTATTTGTGTTCCTTAACTATAGTTGAGACACTAGAAATTAGAACACATTGAAACATAGGTGATGACATGTATTTAAAAATATAAATTAGCATTCTTAATTGAATTACTCTGTATGCATGCGGTTGAGGCTCCATACACAGACCCTCTAGTTCGCTGCTACTGGTTATATATACCATTTAAATTTTAAGTATACAATCATGTTATCCTCTTGTACTTGTTTCTTTAAATTGTAGAAGCTCCAAAAATATAAAAAATAAAAATTAAAGTAAAATATTTTACTAGCAAAGATCTACTGTAAAATAAATGGACTCATCAAAACCCAATGAATTAGGTATTTTCATTGGGCTAGAGCCAGTGGATCTAAACTGCAGGCCTAGTACATTAATTAAGGAACTTAAATCTAACACTACCTATTTTATTCAATAAACCTATGCAACCAAATTTTGTACAACCAAAATTTAGTTTATTTGAGAAAAAATGTAATTTATTTATGCATTTAATTAAAAAGTATAGACATATATATAATATAGGGAACGTTCATAATATAACGGTATTTGTGTATAATTTTTTAAATTTTTTTGAATCATAAAATATAATTAATGCATATTTTAATTCAAATTTGAAAAATAATAGAAAAATAATTCAAATATAAAAATAAAAAATTGAAAATAAGGCCAAAAACTAATAAAGTGTTTTTAATTTGTTAACTAACTATATTTATTATTTTAATATTTAATTAACACATCAAAATTACTAATATAATCTTGTTTTGGTTGTACAAAATTTGGTTGTTTATCAATACTCTATTTTATTTACCTTGAATCTGCAGCCTAAATCTAATTCAATAAAAGTACTCATACTGTACCTAGTAATTAAGAATGCGCAATTTGAGGCGACTAATTCCACCCAATAATTGGAGCCTTAATTTGTTATCAGCTTTTATATAGGACTACTTCCGTCCCCCATATTTTGACACACTTTGATCCGGTACAGGTTTTAAGAAATGTAATGGAAAATGAATTGAAAAAGTTGGTGGGATGTGGATCCTACTTTTAAAGTATTAGTTTTATAATAAAATATGAGTAGGAATGAGTTAGTGGAATATGGGGTCCACTACCAAAAATAGTAAAAGTGAAGTGTGTCAAATTTTCAGGGACGGACCAAAATGGTAAACTGTGTCAAAATTTGGGGGACGGAGGTAGTACTAATTTGCGTACTTATTATACAAAATGAGAGGAGAGTATAATGAGGGATTGGGTTTTATGGAATGAAGGAATGAAGTGAGTTAGATGGGAAAGTGCAGCACAAAAGAAACGTCAGTTAAATGTAACAAAGGAATCAAGTGAAGAAAAAAAGAGATAATAAGATGGGCAAGTGCATCACAAAAGAAACGTCAGTTAAATGTAACAAGTGGTGATGACGGGGCAAGATATGATTGGTTGAGTGGCTGTACAGCATAAGATATTTACTGAATAGGGCATGGAATAAAAGGGTGAAGCATGAATGAGTCAAACAGTGCCCATAAACTCTAATTGTATGAGTTGTAACCCTTATGCCCAATTGGATTAATGGTGGTTGACACATCAGAATCATCACATTTGGGTCCCTTTTGTCTTCGCTTTCTCTTCAACATCTTCTCTCTCTTTTTTTGGTGAATGTATATCGAAAAAGTTTAGAATATTATGTCCTTCAAAACACATTTAGCTAGGAGTATATAACTAATATTTGCAGAAAAAACAGTAATCAGAATAGAAAATCTTGTGTGAGAAGATACTACATGTGGTAGCTAGTACTGAGGAAAGCTAAGGAAATTAACTAAGACCTCTGTCACATTTGTTTATTTAATTTAAGTTGATTAGTAGAGACAATAAAATCGAAAGGTAAACGAAATAGGGCATGAACTAACCAAATTAGGTTAAATGGAGCATTGAGTGGGTGTAAAAAGAATTTCAGGTAGTGATTAAACCCAGCACTATAGATTGTTTTTTTTTTTTGAGTCTTGAACAACTGTAAAGATGAAAACAAGTTGAAATTCACCCTCTCACCTTCAATCCTTCATCTATATAAATGATCCTTCCCACAACCAATCTCACTCACCTCATCACTCATTTAATTCTAAGGCTATATAGTGATCTTTTCATCTGGAAGAAATGGCTGATTTGGCTTTTGTTTTTGGCCTTTTAGGTACGTATCATAAACTACTACCATGCAGAAACATGCAACTCATTTATATCATCCTCACATATAGATATAATTACTCAATATTTTCTTGAATTTTTTGTCCGCAGGCAACATTGTGTCATTCATGGTCTTCCTTGCTCCAATGTGAGCTTCCAATCCAACAATTTTCTCTTCATGATTATCATATCCTATAAATTTATATAGTGACAAATTTAATTTTGTTAATTTGTAGTCCAACATTCTACCAAATCTACAAGAAAAGATCAACTGCAGGCTTCCAATCCCTCCCGTACATCGTGGGATTGTTCAGCGCTATGTTGTGGATGTACTACGCGTTTCTGAAGCCCGACACCACCCTCCTCATCACCATCAACTCGGTCGGCTGCTTCATTCAGTCTGCGTACATCTGCTTCTATCTTGTTTTCGCCTCTAAAGACACTAGGGTAATACTTACTATTATGAATTACATATAACTTCATTTTCCATTTTATTTGAATCTAATGAACTCCATCTCCATCAGATTCAAACCGTGAAACTGATTCTCTCGTTGAACGTGGTGGGATTTGGACTAGTTCTATTCCTAACTCAGTTCTTTGCCAATGAATCAAACCGCGGCAGTATTGTTGGATGGATTTGCCTTGTTTTCTCCCTCTGTGTGTTCGTCGCGCCTCTAGGCGTTGTGGTAAGCACCTACATACATATATATATGCAGTGATCAAATTAATGGTTTTCACGAAAGATAGTCTAATTAGGGTTTTGGTGATTTGCAGAGACAAGTGATAAGAACGAAGAGCGTGGAGTACATGCCGTTTCTTCTCTCGTTTTTCTTAACCCTAAGCGCGGTCATGTGGTTTTTCTTTGGGTTGCTACGCAAAGACTATAACATTGCTGTAAGTCTTTTAACAAAGATTAAAAGCAGCTCAAATTATGATACATGAAACCCTAATTGCTTTACCTTGTACATGTAGATTCCTAACGTTCTGGGATTCAGCTTCGGGGTGATTCAAATGGTGCTTTATCTGATGTACAAAAACGCGAAGGAAGGAGGCGCACAAGTGCCTGAAGTAGTAGAGGTTAAAATAGAGAAGATTAGTGAATTGAAGGAACAGATCATTGATGTTGTTAAGGTTGGAGGAATGACTTTGGAGATTATTCCTTTAGGCGCGGACGGAGGCATTATCGTTGGAGGGGATAAAACCTGCATCCCGGAATAACGAATCAGAGAATATTTGTGTTGAATTAGCTAGTGTTAGTATGGTCTTGAAGTGGCATAAGGGCCACATTGCTTTATTTCATTTCTAGATTGTTATGACTTTCGGTTTTGATTCATGTTAATTAGGTTGATTTCTACTTAGGTGTTTCTCATTTGTTAAGGTCAAGTGTAATGTATGCTTCAATTAATCAAATGCTGCTTAATTATCTCTCTCTTTTATTCTCGTGTAGTAAATATTTGAAAAGGCCAACAACAGTTAGAATTGTCCCCACATTTTTGCCTTGAACTTGGCTGTGCAACTTCATTTTTTGTATTTTGTGACGACATAAATTAAAAATAACTGAATCTGTTGCGAGTCCAATTGCTGAGGAATTTGGTATAAATCTGACGCCTGAAAGTTACAAGCATGCTATTCCAATTTGGGTTTTGACTTTTACTTTATATACATTTGCGTGACCAGTCCAAACATCCTCACGACTAACGACTTGAAAATTGATTTTTAGAATTGAGGAAAACGGTCGTTAAATAGTGTGATCATAGAAAGAACAAAAAATTTACACTATAAAAACTTCGAAACAGGAAATATTGTGGATTGTGATGCACTCGCATACGGGCACCAACATATGATAGAAACAACAAAAAAACTAGTATGTAGTACTACTAAATTAAGAAAAAACATGTGGCAATTTAGAGTTTAATTTAGACCTTGACTGTAAACGAAATCACAAAGGGGCAAAAATACTTTTATTAAGATACTCAACAAGTAAAAAAGAATATTCTGTTTGTCTGCCTAGTGAGGATTAGCACTCGAATTGACAACACTATTTTTGAAATATGAGAAGTACTTGTAAATTCTTGCTGGTACATTCGGTTTGAAGGAAACTGAAATCAAATGTTTGTAGAGGGGATTTGACCAATTTAAAACCAAGATTAGTTAGAGCATTCACAACTGTGCTCGCCGAGACGAGGCATCGTGCGACATTGATGCAGGTGACTCGTCTCAAGAGTGTCATCGTCGCCACAATTATTAAGATGTCTTTTGTATACTTTTTAACTTTTAGAATTTTAATTATGTACTCTTTCTGGTCCTACCGAAGAAGACTCAATTTCCTTTTTAGTTTGTCTCCTCCACTACTAAAAATGAAAACTTTATTCTTTCCACTAACACACAAAATAACACTATATAAAATCATGTGCTGCTCAAGGAATGTGTCATCTTCCTTGGAACATAGGGAGTAATATTTAATTTATGATTTTAATCATGCAATTTTACTTTTGAGTGAACTACACAAATGGTATATGATATTTCACTTTCGCACATAAATGGTACCTGATCTTTATTTTATATCGTTTTTTTTACCTATAAATCACATTTTTTGTACTTGATGCAATTTTCACCCAAAATTGCCCTCTAAACAAATACATTTTTCTATTTTGTGTCATAAAGGATAATTTAGACATACGCAAAACTAGTACCAAAAGTTATATTATAATATCTTCTCTTTATACTATTATTATTAATTCATAGTAATATTATTATTTTGATGTTATAAATTAATAATTAAATTATTTTTTAATATCATTCAAATATAATTAATTATAATTATAATTATAGTTAGTGGGTCATCTTCAATTGCTTATAGCATTATAATCCAAAATCAAGACCAAATCTCCAACCTTAGATTTTAAAATGAGTGGATAAGATTAAATCTTACGAATCTCAATAAATAGAAGACAAATATCAACAAAAGGTAAGATCGTCATTTTGTTATCATATCATAATTTTTGTGTTTTTTTTTTATATTAACATGACATGAGTATTTCAACACAAGTACACAAAAATATCAATCCAGATTTATTAAGATTTCACATTCATTATATTGAGATTTTACATGCATAATATTGAGATTTTATATACATTATATTGAGATTTCGTCAAATCATCAACATACACGAAAACTGAAATAAAAATCATCAAATTTCATCATTCTATCATAATTTTCGTGTTTTTTTTTATATTAACATAGTGTATTACAAATATCAACAAACATTAGTATTTCAACACAAATACATGAAAACATCAACCCAGTTTTATTGAGATTTCACATGCATTATATTGAGATTTCATCAAAATCATCAACATATACGAAAATTGAAATAAAAATCATCAAATTTCATCATTCGAACATCGTCGGAATATATGCAATTGAGATCTCGTTGGAATCCTTATAAAATTACCTTTAATTTGATACTCTCTCCGTTCCGCGGTAGTAGAGGAGTTTCTTTTCGGTACGGGATTTAAGAAAAATTGTGTTAAGTGGGTTAAATAAAGGAAGAATAAAGTAAAAAAGTGAAAAAGGTAGAGAGATAAAGAAAGAAGAAATTAAGAGAGAGTAAAGTAAGAGATAAGAAATGTGTTGACTTTTGCTATAAAAGGAAATAACTCAACTAATATAGAACTTACCGAAATGGCAAAATAACCCAACTACCGCGGAACGGAGGGAGTATATTTTTTGCAAAAATATAATTTAAATTGAGAGAGTTACGTAAATTTTAAGTTTTAGAATAATTTTAATAAGAGGAGATTGACATTAATACCCTTTAATTTATTTTAATACTCCCTCCGTCCCAAATTAAGAGTCACTTTTTACCATAAAAGTCTGTCCCAGTTTAAGAGTCACTTTTAGAATTTTCCATATTTGGTCATACAATTTTACCCCATTCTTCATTAAAATTACATAAAAATGTCATTATCTACATTAAAATAAATCAAAACAAAAATCAAAAGTCAAAAGGGACCCACCTTCAACCAACTCCATCATCTCACTTCATTTATTATACATTCTACCATCTCACTTCATTTATTACACACTCCACCATCTCACTCCATTTATTACACACTCCAACTCTTTCTTAAAATCCGAGCCATAACAATAAGTGACTCCAAATGTGGGACGGAGGGAGTAATTATTTAAATTTAAAATACTCCCTCCGTCCCCCATTAGGAGTAGTACTTTGACCGGACACGGATTTTAAGAAATGTAAAGAAAAGTTGGTTGAAAAAGTTAGTGGAATGTGGGACCCACTTTTTTATATTGGTTTTATAATAAAATGTGAGTGAAATGAGTTAGTGGAATGTGAGACCTACTTACCATTTATGGTAAAAGTGAAGTGCTACTCTTAATTGGGGACGGACCAAAATGGAAATTAGTAACTCTTATTCAGGGACGGAGAGTATAATACACCTGACATTATATCAACCACTAGATCTCCTAATCTAATAGTTAAAAATTGGTCTTAGTTTTGTATTGTTAATTAGCTAGCAATTGATCACCTCCCTATAGTTATAAATATATTTAATTATTATAGTTATATTACTGATATAATACTAATAATTAATAAATAGTTATAGTATAATTTATTTAAAATTATGAATCATATCATATATAATAATTATTATTATTTTATATTAAATTAATAACTAATTAATATAGTCTTAATAAAAATTTAAAATTGTGAATTGTATTCATAATGATATAAAGAGTTTAATATATTTAGTTAGGTGTTTCAACCCTAAAATGAATATAAAATATTTTAATAAAAATATTCAATTAATTTAATTACTTTAAATAATTAATTTAATTAAGTGTTTTGTTTATGATTTATATTATGAATGCAATTAGATGTATGTATAAAGCACTAAAAAGAAAGAAGAAAAAGAAGAGAAGAGAAAAAAGAGGAAACATAAACTAAGGAGATAAAAAAAGGGAAGATAAAAGTACTCACTAAAAAAAAAGAAGAAACTAAAGAAGAAGAAAAAAGAAATAAGAAAGTAAGGCAAAAAAAATCAAATGTTTGGTATCATTTAATTGAAATTTACAAAAATATCTTCCATAACAAAAAAATCACATGTTTGGTACCTAGGATTATTTTTGTCACGGGGTACCAAAAACGATATAAAATAAAGATCAAGTACCATTTATGTCCGAAAGTGAAAGATCTGGTACCATTTATGTAGTTCACTCTTTGCTTTTTAAGAATTTATAATGCACTTTTTGATTTTTTAATGAATTATTTCAATTAATACAGTATTTTAACATGATATAAAAAAGAATTAGTGGAAACCATGAATAATTAAAAGAAGAAATGGTTAAGAAATGAACGTTGCCGGTGTTGTCTCTTTCTTGACTAAGAGATAAGGTAAAAAGTGGCGTGAGCTCATAAATAATGTAGATAAGAGTCTGTTAGGATATGAATAAAAGACACTTTTGTGGATGGCCTTACACTCAAAGCTACAACCTTTATTTATAAAAAATGTCCTAAGTTTTGAAAATTCAAAATAAAGTTTTTAAAAAGGTTAGATTATACAGAAGCTACACCTGATCAACTATTAGCACCTAAGAAAACAGAGGGAAATAAAAGTAAAATAGATTGAGATTCTGTGTGGGTGTTCAGTGACTAGAAAGTGGTTATAATTGAACTTCAAGATAGGCCCACAATCTAAATAGGAATAGGTAAGTATCTAGACATAAGTGAAGATATTGCTCAACTATGGAGTATCCATCCAGATTTAAAACAGGAATCTTCTATATCTGTAAGAACAAGTAAAATGAGTAGACCAATGCTTTTGGAGTTGGATATTCTTTTCTTAGGAAAGCAACTTGCATCTGTAATCAACGCATCTCTAGGTTATATCTGAGAAATATGGGCCATACCTTGCTTTAGTTGATGAGCTTTGCATACAAGCTCCTTTTATCTTCACTAGACTCTGTAATCCACTACATTATGATCAGCAAAACCTGTGACACTGGCTGGTAACGTTGATTGGAATTTCATAACGAAGGATTATAAGCACACGTACATGAAACTCATGAAGTGAGATAGTGTTGAAGGGAAAAAATGAGAAAAACCAATCGTGTAAACTGAAATAAATCAAAAGTTTCTAAACACTCCATAGGCTTAATTGTTTTAAGGATTTTCCCAGTATTTTGAATTCTTGGAGTAGATTGATACATGTATGTAAAATGAAGAGAAGTTCAAATCCAACTGTGCAGAATGGATGGAGACAAGTGGATATATGCTTATGCCACACTTATATGAGCAGTGAGTGAATAAACCTGTTTCGTCAATTAACTAATCTGTTTTACCATGTCAACCATAACTGTGATCTGTCAAATATAACAAGAGAGAGTTGGGACACCCAAAAGCATGGCATTCTCTGAAGTGTTCGAAAATTCTAAGCATCTGAATGAGTATATCTTTTGGATATCTATGTATGGAGCTTGTATACAGATACAGAAGTTTTACATTAAGGTCATTCTAAGAGGAAAATTTTGTGATTACACTATCATAGCTACGTTGACAGATTTCAGTTCCTTCATTAACTGACTCATTCTATCAACTGCAAATATGTAAAGAAAAACAAACAAAAAGAACTAACTAAGAGATGCCCATTTTGGATATGGACACTCGTACGTCCAATCAGGGCCCGAGTATCTAATACAATGCAGCCACAGACCTGCTTCATGTATATCATATCTGCATTTTAAAAACAGTAGGCGTCAATTGATTTCCCAGCCATGTAAAGAGATCCAGTGCATTAAAAATTCAAGGAAAAGAGTAACTTTTTCAGCAAGAGCAGTTAAGTCATTCAACCAAGTAAAAGGAGCTAGCACTTTCAACAATTAAGAATAGTAAGATATATTGTATATCATCTATGAGACCTTTCAATCCATTGTATTGTAATGCAATGAATATCATACAAAAAGAAAATCAACTAAGACATAGCATTAGTCAGATTGATGCACTAGCTTTTGTTTTGAAAGAGATCCATAACCTATATCATATACATATTGCAAAAAAAACACATCATGACCAGTCATTGTTAAGTCAATAAAATCTTAAAAAAGATCACTCAAAGAGGCAATAAAATCTTTAAAACAGTGAAATGTCGGAGCTTATAGAAAAACATCATTGCACCATTCAAGAACGGTTTCTCACCCTTTGGGTGGCAAATCTGGGCAGTTGGTACACATAGGATCGATGTTGAAATCTTCAGCACACTCATCTTCAGAACCAGACTCATTAATCTCACAATGATTGACCTTTAAGGGAAGTCCTGGGTTTGCTGCAGCTCTATCAGCACTCAATCCTTCAATAGAACGATGAGGAACACTTTCCGATAGATAGAGAAAGTCATTAGCTATGGGATGCCCCAGATACTGCAGATGAACACGTATCTGAAAGAGAGGAACTTTGATGTTACAAAAAAACACAGTATAAATATTGTGATGGGAAAATGAAAAAAGTGAACATGTTTTTCAACCATAGTTTTAAGTTACTGCCCATGTCGATCATTAATTAAAACCTTTATACGAAACAATTTTAGCATGCATATGTAATTATTAAAAAATATACTTCCTTCAATTATCAGAGATGTTAAAATGAGAGACACTTCAGTTGGCAGTATGAGTCTTTTTACCTGATGTGTCCTGCCGGTGATTGGCTCACATAAAACAATGCTTTCTGTTCCATTGGTACTAACTCTAGTAAATTTGGTACAAGCGGACTTCCCTTTCGCAGAACTGTTCCCAGTTGGACCATTTTCTACCTGCATAAGTCTAAAAGGCATGATACTTCCAGGTGCTAAAACTACGATGTAATAAAAACAGTTGGTGCATTTGGCACATACAATTTTAGATATGCTACCAGATAAATGTAATAAGATGGGCAAACAAAAACAAGAAAAAATGATAGTACTACACCATGTAGTTTAGAAAGTTTGAGCTTGATGCATCCATTGAAATCTAATAACTTTCTCCTATTTGATTTTCCCTAAGCCTTTTGCTAGTTAGATTTTAATTGACACCTTACTATTGCTTTGGAATTTATTCACAAACCTAGTTCTATAGTCTAGATAGCAAAAGGCAATTTGATAGCAGTAATCTGTTGTTTGATTTCTTCAATCTACGTTGATACAACCTTGTTTTCTACTGTACACACTACACAATGCACTCGTGCATTTGCAGTGTGCTAATCTTTTCGCAAACAAAGATCAATATACAACTTCAAAACCATAAAACAGGGATGAGGAATACTTAATTATCACCTCAACCGTGCTCCTTCCTTCTCGGGCATTATAGTTGACATTGACATCAGCAACTTGCTGCACATTAAAAAAATTCATGTATGTCATATTAGAACTTATGATACAACATGTATGTCATATTAAATCCTTCCGAAAGATTAGGTTTATTTAACAAGGAAAATTATAAGTCAATAAGAACGTGCAGTTAAGTACCTCATCCTCAGGAAAAACTCCTGTCACTCTTGCAATATACTGTTTCTTGACTTCTCCTGATTCAATCTAAAGGAAAATAGATGCAAGAGTAGCATGCATCAGAATGTGATCATCCAACTCCTTTGCGTCATATGGTAGCGGTATGCATGTTGTTCAGGTTATCAAATAGTAAATTGCTCTCTTCATTGACAGGTTAGAATTAATATGGTTATTCAATATCATATAAAAGCCACAAATGGCAAGAAGTATCACTGTATCAGGTAAATTGTTTAATTTTTTTGAAAGACTTCCACTCTGAAGGTTTAAGCTTTTAAATCATACGACATTCTTTAAAACGCAAATTAAGACAGACTAACTAATTTGTTCTCAATATACTATATACATAAGCCCAAATTTGCAAACCTGTTGTCTGAAACTATCAGCCTTGGAAGCACTTCTAGCTATTATAAGAAGTCCAGAGACCAAGCGATCTAATCGATGAATTGCTGGTATTTGAATGTCAAGGATACCAAGAAGAATCTAAACTTACAGATGAAGTAGGAGAGAGAGAAAAACAAATGGTGTAGCAACTAGCAATTTCATGGGTGTAATCATGTAGATAAATTACAAAAATTCTCCATATTAGTCCAATCAATGAAAAGTAGGATACGGAATAGGGGTGCCAGGTCATGCTCTGCTTGAAGAATACCAACAACTGTGTTCTTCCTATATTGTCCACATGGATGCACCTAAATAGCAATGAGTTCCATTTCAGTCAACCCACTTGATCAAAAACATAAAAAGAATAGCCATAATGAACTAATCAGAAACCCAAAATATCAATGATCTAGTCACGCTCAATCACAGCACTTAAATATTACTGAGTTTCTGAAAACAAGGATTTGAGCAAGAAATATTTAGCTGAATGAGTCTGAAGAGAGCTAGAAGGGAACCAAATATGAGTCTTTTTTTGCAGTTTTCAACCCTCCAGATCACTTTGTGTGACACTTATTAATCATTTCATCAATGAGAATCAAACCACATCATTAGAGCCTACAGTTATCAACTAACATCCGCTTACATAAATAAAAATACCCTATTATTGCCACCAACTTATCATATTACTACCCAACTCAACCAGGGAATGAAAGTCAGTAAATGGAAACCAACTTATCAGTAGAAGTCACTTACAGGAGTTGTTGCAGGCTTGTAAACAGTTACAACATCTGGTTCTGTATGGAGAATCTGGATATCCATAGCCATAACTGGTGGTTCATGCCTACAACCTTCAGAATATTAATTACACTGTCTAAGTACAATTTCACCATAACAGTTAAACAGAAAGAAGGCGAAATGGTAACAGTATTACAGTAAATGATAAGAAAAGGTTACAGAGTATTAATGATTCCAAATATAAAACCACAAAATCCACTAAATGTCTATGAGTAAAAGGCTCAAAATTATTACCTATGCAGAAAATGGCTTATTTTTTGGGATGGCTTAACTACATATGATATAGGAACTTTCTGACCATCAACTTGTATGCGTCCAGTTTTCACTGCAGACACCTGTCATTGACTTATGGCATAAACCACTTACTTGTGCAAACAAGTGAATGTTACATGATCCACATATCCCATCCTCGAGAATTAATGTAAAGCATTTTGCAAACTCAGGGTTATTCAAAATTATAATTTATTTGATAAGTATGGCAATAATAACAAAGCATTACAAACCAACAGAAAAATTAAATGCACATAATCTTTTATATCCCACATGGAGATCAACAGTCCGGGAGTGAGGGTGGAACCTTACAGATCCAAGAATCATTGCAAACCAACTCTAGCGAAAAAAAAGACGAAGTATTTTTTTGGCTCAATTTATATTCGAGTACCATATAAAAGAGTACTCCTATAATGAAGTGAAGTTCACATTAGTGACAAGACAAACACAACATCAACAAATTAGGTAGATTATTTCCAATCATGTCATACATATTAGTAGAAAAATTGGTAATTAAGAGGGCAATTAGCACAAAGAAGCCAAATTAAATTTGAACAAAGGAAAAATTATAAGTTAGTTACATAGTAATCGCGAGGTCGGCCTTTAAATTCATCGGCAAACAAATCGACAATCGTCTTCCCCGCCCATCTATTCTTTGCCTGCACACATTCAATCCAGCTTGCAGTTGAATAAGTAGTAAGCAATTGTAAAGAGTATACGAAACACCAACGTTTGCAGCAGACTCACATGTGAAATGAACTCGAAATAGTAGGGCCTCACATATCTTACTCCTATTGAATTACAGAAGCAAATGAGTGCATTTGATTGAAGAAAAAAGTGGGGGGTTTTGGGCGTAGAATTACCGTGGCGGAAAATGTAGTCTTGGCGATGAGGAGGATTGGCGGGAGTTTGCCAGACGATGTCCATGGTGTCGTCTGGTTGCCTCCTCTTTCTCTTCATACCATTAGGTTTACAAAATCCTCTTTCATCTTCATTCAAAAAGTATGAATTCTTGTTTATGTTTTTTTTCTAAGATTGAAATTAGAGCCCAATGCGTGGCCCATGCTAATATTCAATATATCTAAAATTTTAAAAGAAACGAAAAATAGTGGAGTATACAATTTTGTGTATGCAATGTCAGCAACAAAATTCTCTCCGGGAATATGCTCCAACAAAATATTTGCAGGACAACATACATTCAATTGAATTCTTCTCATTGTTGATTTCCAATCATTTTAGAAATTATAAAAAATAAAAATGATTACACAACAAATAAGAATGATTTATAAAAAAATTAAAGATATGGGATTTGAATCCTATACACTCTAAGAGCATCCGCAATGGTGCTTAGGCCAGCCATAGGCCAGCCATTCTCTCCTCTGCCACGTCAGCAACACTAAAAAAACCACCTGCCACGTCGATTTAGGCCAGCCATAGCCACCCGCAATAAAAATAATTCAAAATATACTACATTTACGGAATTAAAATTGCGATATACGGAATTAAATTTACGACACATATACGGGAAAAATAATCCATTCCATTAAAAAAAAAAAAAAAAAAAAAGTACAAAGATTTTAAAAAAAGTACATGATTTTTTAAAAAAAAAAAAAGGGCTTCAACACCCGAGCCCCGCCACTCTCTACTCCTCCTCGCCGTCTCCGCCACCGCATGCCGCCACCCGTGGTATCTGAGCCCACGTCGGAACCCCCCAGCCGTGACCTCGCGATCTCTAAATCAGCACGCATGCTCTCGAGCATCTCGTAAAGAAACCTCTTCTCCGGTGGCGTTCTTCCACTCTCGAAGACCTGTAACATCTGAGCCCGCGTTTGGTTACGCGAATGGAGAGTGTACTCGAGTGGGGCGGCTGG
>NC_062969.1:6987931-7060336 GCF_023119035.1 Salvia hispanica | reverse complement strand
ATCGGTACATGCGATTTTACCCTTCTGGTAGGTTTCTTTATAAAGTCATAATCTAGGAATAGTTGTTTTCCAAGCTAGCAATTTCGGAATTACTTCATTATTGGAGAGTGGAGCGTCGACGGGGAGGAGGGGGTGGAGGAAGCGTACGGAGGAGGAGAATGAGGGTGGAGTAGTGGTGGATCGATGATATATAATAGGATTAAAAAATATCAAAATTGTGGTGAATACTAGGGATAATTATTCTGGCAATTCATAAATATTCCGAGAGAAACAATAAGAAAAAAAAAAGAGAAAATAGAAAAAAAAATTCAAAAATCCCTTATTTAGAAAAATTTGCATGTCACGATCTCTTATTTTGAAAGGTCATCGGATTTAATCCCTAATTATGAAAGGCATCCGAATTGAGTTCTTTTTTCCGAAATAAAACAATAATGAAAATCATGTGATTCAACAGAGTTTTCTAGTGAGGGACCTGCTCAAAATTTGTAGCTAGATCTATCAATCTTGACCGAATAGACATTCCACTAAGGCTTAAGACTACATATCCTTTTTATGATTCATCCATCATTATAGAAAATACAAACAAAGATAAAGTAAGGGTCATATTCTAAGCATAATGATTTTAGCATTCTAATCCAAAATCAAGACTAAATCTACATCTTTAGATTTTAAAATGAGTGGATGAGATTAAATCTTACGAATCTCAATAAATAGTAGACAAAATATCAACAAAATGGTAATATCGTCATTATGTTATCATATGATTATTTTCGTGAATGTTTTTTTTATATCAACATAGTGTATTACAACTATCAACAATATGACATAATAATATCAACACTAGTACAAGAAAATATCAACACATATTTATTGAGATTTTTACATGGTTTTATTGAGATTTTTTTATGTATTTGTTGATAAAAATCTGGTTATCAACATTTACGAAAACTAAAATAAAAAATATCAAATTTCACCATCCGAACGTCGTCGGAACATATGCAATTAAGATCTCGTTGGAATCCTTATAAAATTATCTTTAATTTGATATTTTTTTGCGAAAAAATAATTTAAATCGAGAGAGTTGCATAAATTTAAAGTTTTATAATGATTTTAATGAGATGGAATTGACATTAATACCCTCTAATTTTATTTATTAATTTTCTTAGTTAAAAATATAATCCAGTGACATTATTTCAACTACTAGATCTTAACTAGTTAGCAATTGATCACTCCCCAGTTGGCTAAAGAAGATAGAAATGAGAGAATTGCTAGAAACAATAGTCGAAATATCTAAGTAAATATATTTACTCGTCTAAAATAGTGTTTTATAAGTAATACTTACCCGTCCTCTAAAAGTAGAAACTTTCCATTTTGGTCCGTTCTCTAAAAATAAAAACTTTCTATTTAAGATAATATTTTTTTCTCTAATAAGGTGGGATCTATTTTTCACTAACACAGGGAGAATGTATTATTATGAAACTTTAGGGAGTAATTTTTAGTGCTCCAAAACATCAGCAAAGAGAGTGGATTATTATGAACACTTCTTACTTAAAGTTGCCAATTATCACTGATTTTTCAGTAACTTAATTATTTTCACGTGGTCATAATTGAAGAAGATTAAGTTGAGTGTGTACTTATCTGCCTAAGTGGAATGCAGATGAATTTTCAAATATAACAGCATCCAAACTTATTTAGTTTCTGTTGCAAGTTTATCAGAAGATTTGGTTGTTTCAGAGTTAAGGAAACAAAACTTTCTCAATAATATATTTCTGGGTACATTCTAATGTATTGCAGTGGATATATTTCTAAAAATCTACAAAATTCTACTCCTAAACACTATTTCTATAATTCATCTCGTGCTCAAACCAGAGATGAAATCTACAAACAAGTCCTCGCTGCAAGGGATGGTGAGGCCACCCATGGGATGATTGAACCCGAACTCTTCCTCAGCTTGGAACAACAATTCTTGAAACGAAGGATGGTTCAGGTACGAGACTGGAATCACAAAGCGCTTCTTTTCATTATAACCAACATAGACGGCAACATTCCCTTTTGGAACTTCAGCCGACCTTCTTTCATTGGACATAGATCGTCTTAAAATCTGGCGAATGGCCATTATTTGAAGCTCTTTTGAAGTTAGGATGAGATAAGGAGAGTAGTTATGAAAGAATTTCGAATTAGAGAGATGAGGAATCTGAAGGCTTGTTGATGGATTGAAGTTAAGGAAAGTGTTGTATATATAGAAAAGAAATATTGCATCCCTTTGGAAATTGATTGGTTAGCAAACTAATGGATATGTGGTGGATACGAGAGATATGAAACGCAAGAAAAAAGATCATCATCACATGGATTTGTCTACAAACACATATAGCAAGAAATCAAGATTTTGAATGCCATTGTTCCCAACTAACTCTTGCAATGTAGACCTCATCATCTGCCACCACATAAACCAAATAGTATAATAAAATATTTTACACCTATAACTCATAAATGAAGTCCTACAGAAGTCAATTTTATAGACATAAAAAAATGAATGCCGGATTAGTAATTCATCTGGTTAAGTGGTTTGTGAACACGGCTTCTAAAATGGTCCATCAATCAGAAATTTAGGTTGATGAAAATTTGTATTCAAGTATACCAGACTCTAAAAATTCATATGGTTGTGCTGTTTGTAAACATATCATTATTGTGGTCCAACTTTTGAACAGTACTACTTCACATGTATATTTTTTCCTTAAATCTGCATTATGTTCTCAACAAACAAAAAACAGAATCATGTGATTATTAATGTCATAATATAATTTATAAGGATGATATACAATTTGGTTTATGTGGGGGCAGAAGAGGTCTACATTGCACTAGTTTGATGATAACAATAGCATTCAAAATCTTGATTTCTTGCGAAATACTATGTTAGTGTGGTTAGAGACAAGTCCATGTGAAGATCCATTGGTCTGTGTTACCCAACTCTCATACCCACAACATATCCATTAATTTGCTAACCAATCTCAATTTCCATTGGGATGTAATATTTCTTTTCCACCTATATATACAACACTTTCCTCAACTTCAGTCCATCAACAAGCCTTGAACATATTCTTTACCTTTCTTGATTTCTTTCATAATTTACTCTCATATTATTCTAATCTGAAAAAGCTTCAAACAATGGCCATTCGCCAGATTCTAAGACGGTCTTTGTCCAATGAAAGGAGGTCCGCTGAAGTTCCGAAAGGGCATGTTGCCATCTATGTCGGTGATAATGAAAAGAAGCGCTTTGTGATTCCAGTCGCATACTTGAACCATCCTTCGTTTCAAGAATTGTTGTTTCAAGCTGAGGAAGAGTTTGGTTTCAATCACCCGATGGGCGGCCTCACCATCCCTTGCAGCGAGGATTTATTTGTAGATTTCATCTCTGGTTTGAGCTCAAGATGATTTATAGAAATGATGTTTTAGGAGTAGAGTTTTGTAGATTAGAAAATGTAACCACTGAGATTGCATTAGAATACACACATATTATTGAGAAACTTTTGTTTCCTTAATTCATTTGGCTCTCTTAAACAACCAAATCTTCCGATAAACTTGCAACGATTAAATAAGTTTGGATAGATGCTGTTATATCCTAAAATTCATATGCATTTTCCTTATCAAAACGCGTTTGTATATATTTAATCGCTGTAATGTTCTTAGAACTATTTATTGTCAGAATACAGAATCATGTAATTATCTAATTTCTGGTGATGATTGAACTAATGCTTAAATATACAGAACTTTTTGGTTCATGTATCATTACAGACATCTTCTGGTGACAATTTCAATGAATAAGTTCTTGCTGCAGGGGATGGTGAAGCCTACCGTAGGGTGATAGAACCCGAATTCTTTCTCAGCTTGAGACAGCAGTTCTTGAAATGAAGATTGATTCAAAGACCATCTCATAATCAATGAATAAGCCACTTTTCTCACCA
Organism: Salvia hispanica; assembly: GCF_023119035.1. Lineage (NCBI taxonomy): Eukaryota > Viridiplantae > Streptophyta > Magnoliopsida > Lamiales > Lamiaceae > Salvia > Salvia hispanica. The sequence continues at coordinate 7,056,374 of NC_062969.1, read as the reverse complement.
ATATAAACAGCAAAGTGGCCCTTTGGGGCAGTGACTAACATTACAAGTGGATATATTTGCTTTGTTACTGATGATTTTCTACTTTTTCATAAGACCACAATCAAGATTTATAGAGTCAGAATAATGTGCCTGATTTCGTTATTAGAAATCTAAGGAATCATATGATTAATGATTTTGTAAGGGTCTAAGAACTCGATGTTAGAGCATATACAGCGACGTTTTGGACAAATGCAGATAAGTGTGAGTGATAATAGCATCTAAATTTCTTTCATGTCTATTGCAAATTTAAGAACTCGAAATTCCAAGAAATCCACAGAGACATAGTTTTGCATCTGAGAATGGCTAAGTATATTCGTATCTTGTCATTACATACATTTCTAAAGGCTGATCTACAAAAATGTGCTTTTTCCTAAAACATTTCTGTTATATCATCATGTCCTGCTGAAGGCAGAGACGACGTCAATGAATAAGTCCTCGCGGCAGGGGATGGTGAGGCCGCCCATGGGATGATTGAACCCGAATTCTTCCTCAGCTTGAAACAGCAATTCTTGAAACAAAGGGTGGTTCAAATACGACAATGGAATAACAAAACGCTTCTTCTCAGTCTCCCCTACATAGACAGCAACATGGCCCTTTGAGACCTCATTTCTTGATGAAGCTGATCTTCTCTCGCTAGATAAAGACCGTCTCAGCATTTGTCGCATGGCCATTCTTCTACAAAACCGTGCAATGAGCAACTTTTTTTGTGGGAGAGAGAATCTTAAGTTTATATGGTGAAAGAGCTGATATTGGTTGAATGAAGAAATGTGTGTTGTGTATATATAGACTTTTAAAAAAATGGCTTATATTGAAATATGATGAGAAGATAACAAGTATATATTGAAATGGGGTATGATGCCTAAGTTGAAAACACAAGCACATTATGAATCACATGGAGTTGTCTTATGATATGTGGTTTGACACATTGTTAGCCTACCAACTATATTGGCAACAAGCCATGGCCACATAATAAATTTTGATGCCTCTCTGATCCGAAGAAAAGCCATAATTGAATATGTAGGACTCAATATATATGTGTGACAGGTTTTATTACTATAATAATATTTGGTTTAATGTGGGACATATGAAGTTAACATTGCAATTGTTAGTTGGGAACATTGGCAATCAAAGTCTTGATTTCTTGCTAAATATGTTCATAGACAATCCATGTGATGATCCATTTGCTTGTGTTTCCCAACTCTCATAATCATTAGCTTGCTCACTAATCTCTATTTCCAAAGAGATGCAATATTTCTTTTCCACCTATATATACAACACTTTCCTCAACTTCAACCCATCATCAAGCCTTGAACAGATTCATAAGCTTTCTTATTTGAATTTCTTTCATAACTAATCTCCTCATCTCATCCCAACTTCAAAAAAACTTCAAACAATGGCCATTCGCCAGATTCTAAGACGGTCTTTGTCCAATGAAAGAAGGTCCGCTGAAGTTCCAAAAGGGCATGTTGCTGTCTATGTCGGTCATAATGAAAAGAAGCGCTTTGTGATTCCAGTCGCATACTTGAACCATCCTTCGTTTCAAGAATTGCTGTTTCAAGCTGAGGAGGAGTTCGGGTTCAATCACCCGATGGGTGGCCTCACCATCCCTTGCAGCGAGGACTTATTTGTAGATTTCATCTCCGATTTGAGCATGAGATGATTTATAGGAATGGTGTTTTAGGAGTAGAATTTTGTAGATTAGAAAATGTATCCACTGAGAATACATTAGAATGTATACTGAAACATATTATTGAGAAACTATTGTTTCCTGAATTCATATGGCTCTCTGAAACAACCAAATCTTCTGATAAACTTTCAACAGAAACTAAATACAGTATACAAGTCTGGATGCTGTTATATCTGAAAATCCATCTGCATTCCACTTAGGCAGATAAGTACATACCCAACTTATTCTTCTTCAGTTATGACATCATGAAAATAATCAAGTTCTTGAAAAATCAGTGATAATTGGCAATTTTAACAGAATAATATGACAAGTGTTCATAATAATACACTCTCTTTGCTGATGTTTTGGAGCTCTAAAAATTACCAAAAAAGATCGATTGGAGTAGTAGAATTGGTAGTAAAATAATAAGTATATCATTAATTAAGAAATTATGTCTGTAAAAATTTCTTTAACAGATCTTCACTAAGAAAAGATTAATGCAGATAAAAAGAATTCAACTTCTTAAAAAATTGAGAAAATTAGGTGAAAATGGACATCATATTTTGTTTGTGAGGGTAGGGTTGGTAGGCTGCATTGTTCTACATCACAAATTTTTGTTTGCTTCAAAATCTTGATGATAATTCAACGACAATTCCATGTGGTTTCTCATGTGCTCATGTTTTTTATTTTTTATAATAAGATGTAAAGACTAAACAGTTTATAATAGGTAAGAGGATAACATAACAAGTGGATATGCAATAGGCCTGCAAATTGTAAGTCAAAGTCAGATGGAATTGTCTTTGAATCATCACAATAATATCTGATGTACTCCCTCCGTCCCATATTTGGAGTCACTTATTGTTATGGTTCGGATTTTAAGAAAGAGTTGAAGTGTGTAATAAATGAAGTAAGATGGTGGAGTAGCAAGTAGCAACATGGGCCCTCGCATAACACTCTTTGAAGCCAATTTTCACCTAAAATGCTCGATAATTTGATAATGAACGCGTTCTCATCTGTCAATGTTGAAGGTTTTGAGAAAATGATAAGACTAAGAGAGAAGCTGATATGCAAAAGACAAATGCATGTGTGTTTATGGCCCTTACTATCTCACTAATTCCCAAAGAGTTTGAGTTACACATTTATTACTTACGAAAATTCTGTTTTAGATATCTTCTTGGAAAATTTGACTACTGTTACTAGCAATTCTCAAATATCTATCTTCTTTAACAACTTGGAGGAGTGAAAAGCATCACCAAATAATACCTTTGTTTATATTTTCTGTAATGATAGATGAATCAAAAAAGGACATGTTAAAGCCTTAGTAGAATCTTTGTAGCTACTTGAATTCTATTCAATTGATAGAGCTAGCTTTTAAATTTTGAGAAATCTTTGAATCACGTGATTTTCATTATTATTTTAATAAAATAACTACATCAGCCTTATTTAGTTTCTGCTGCAAGTTTATCAAAAGACTTTGGTTGTTTGAGAGAGCCATAAGAATTAAGGAAACAAAAGTTTCTCAATAATTTGTTTGGTGTACATTCTAATGTCTTCTCAGATGATACATTTTCTAATCTGCAAAATTCTACTCCTAAAACACTATTATTGCTATAAATCATCTTCTGCTCAAACCAGAGATGAAATCTACAAATAAGTCCTCGCTGCAAGGGATGGTGAGGCCACCCATGGGTGATTGAACCCGAACTCTTCCTCAGCTTGAAACAGCAATTCTTGAAACGAAGGATGGTTCAAGTACGAGACTGGAATCACAAAGCGCTTCTTTTCGTTATCACCAACATAGACGGCAACATGCCCTTTTGGAACTTCAGCCGACCTTCTTTCATTGGACAACGACCGTCTTAGAATCTGGCGAATGGCCATTGTGTGAATGTTTTCTGAAGTTAGAAAGAGAAGAGTGGAGTAGTTATGAAAGAATTTCAAAATAATTAAGAAAGTAAGGAATTTGAAGGCTTGTTTGTTGATGGATTGAAGTTGAGAAAAGTGTTGTATATATAGAAAAGAAATATTGCATCCCTTTGGAAATTGATTGGTTAGCAAACTAATGGATATGTGGTGGGTATTAGAGTTGGGAGTACAAGCAAATTAATGGATCATCATCACATGTATTTTTCTACAAACTTATTTAGCAAGAAATCATGATTTTGAATGCCATTGTTCCCAACTAACTGTTGCATTGTAGACCTCATCATCTGCCCCCACATAAACCAAATACTAGTATAATAAAATATGTCACACCTATAATTTATAAATGAAGTCCCCTACAGATTCAATTTTAAAGGCATAAAAAAGTGAATGCCAGATTAGTAATTCATCTGGTTGAGTGGTTTGTGAACAAAGCTTCTAAAATGGTCCATCAATCATAAATTTTGGTTGATGAAAATTTGTACTACAAGTTAATTATACCAAACTTTCACAAATTATATGGTTGTGCTGTTTGTAAGCATATCGATATTATGGTCCAATTATTGAACAGTACTTCACATATATATTTTTTCCTTAAATCTGCATTATGTTCTCAACAAACAAAAAAAAACAGAATCATGTAATTTAATGTTCTAATATGACTTCATTTATCAGGATGACATATTTTACTCTACAATTTGGTTTGTGTGGGGGCAGATGAGGTCTACATTGCACTAGTTTGTTTGTAACAATGTCATTAAAATCTTAATTTCTTGCAAAATATGTTTGTGTGATTTAGAGACAAGTCCATGTGATGATCCATTGGTTTGTGGTTCCCAACTCTCATACCCACAACAAATCCATTAATTTTCTAACCAACCTCAGTTTCCATAGGGTTGTATTATTTCTTTTCCATATATATATACAACACTTTCTCAATTTCAACCCATCAACAAGCCTACAGCATATTCCTTACCTGTCTTGATTTCTTTCATAACTACTCTCCTCATCTCATCCTAACTTCAAAAAAAGCTTCAAACAATGGCCATTCGCCAGATTCTAAGACGGTCTTTGTCCAATGAAAGGAGGTCCGCTGAAGTTCCAAAAGGCCATGTTGCTGTCTATGTTGGCCATAATGAAAAGAAGCGCTTTCTGATTCCAGTCGCATACTTGAACCATCCTTCGTTTCAAGAATTTCTGTTTCAAGCTGAGGAAGAGTTCGGGTTCAATCACCCGATGGGTGGCCTTACCATCCCTTGCAGCGAGGACTTATTTGTAGATTTCATCTCCGGTTTGAGCACGAGATGATTTACAGCAATGGTGTTTTAGGAGTAGAATTTTGTAGACTAGAAAATGTATACATTGAGAATACATTAGACTGTACACTGAAACATATTATTGAGAAACTTCTATTTCCTTAATTCATATGGCTCTCTGAAACAACCAAATCTTCTGATAAACTTTTAACAGAAACTAAATAAGTTCGGATGCTGTATGTCATTAAATTCATCAGCATTTGCCTCAATCAAATCCAGACAAGTTTATATATGTTTTAAAACAATCATTTTCTTTAACACTATTGATTGTTAGACTACAGAATCATGTGATTCATCAGATTTCTAGTGATGGACTCACTCAACATTTATAACTCTCTCAATATTGACTGAATAGAAATAAAGTAGCTACGGTTTTTGAGTTAATGCTTAAAGATAAATAACATTTTTGATCCATCTATCATAACAAATAAGAAATTATGTTTTGTAAAAATTTCTAAGCTATTCTTCTTTACGAAATTGTTGTATACAGAACAGTAAGCGATAAGATTAATGCAGATAAAAAAGAATTCAACTTTTAAAAATTGACAAAAATTAGGTGAAAATGGACATCATAGTTTGTATGTGAGGGTAGCGTTGGCTGGCTGCATTCTTCAACATCACAAATTTTTGTTTGCTTTCAAAATCTTGATGACGATTCAAAGACAATCCCATGTGGTTTCTCATGTGCTCGTGTTTTCGAATATATATAATAATGTAAAGTCTAAACAGGTTGAGATATCTCATTCTAAGGTTGAAGATATGACATAATTACAGCATAGGTATCATACTAACAGCATATATACATATCATTCACAATTTTTTCTTATCTTATTCTGTCAAGTTAATATATTACCATTAGTCACTGATTTTTCAACAACGTTATTATTTTCTCTAAAAGGCAGCTAAATGTTAAGTTGTAAGGATACTTTTCATTGATGGATTAAGGCTGTTGACAATTTATTGGAAAATGTTTCATGTGACAGGTGATGAGATTTTTCAAGGATCTCATTTGTCTAGAAATAACAGCAAATGTAACAAGGACCAAGCTCATATTGATTTTTGGCAATCTGAAAAATGGTTCAATAAATGTCATCTTCATTTTTAGTATGTCATTGACTACAATTTCTAAGAGATTCTAATCTACAAAATGGTGATTCTCCTAAACGTATCTTCTACATTAATCATGTTTTTCTCAAGCTAGATACGACGTCAGTGAATAAGTCCTCGCTGCAGGGGATGGTGATGCCGCCCATAGGGTGATGGAAACCAAATTCTTCCTCAGCTTGAAACAACAATTCTTGAAACGAGGAATGGTTCAAGTACGACACTGGAATGACAAAGCGCCTCTTTTCATTCTCACCGATATAAACAGCAACATGCCCCTTTGGGACTTCAGCTGACCTTCTCTCGCTAGACAAGGAATGTCTCAACATCTGTCGAATGGCCATTGCTGTGCAAATTCGAACTCTTCTGAGCTGAAACAAAATATTTGTTTGAATGTGAAGAAAAGCTTTTGTTGATGGTTGCAATAAGGGAGTGTGTTGTGTATATATGGATGATCAAGAAATGATTTTTTTTTCATGTATTCTTATGATGGGTAAGTGGATAACATAACAAGTGGATATAAATTGCCTGCAATTGTAAGTTGAGAAGCACAAGCACATGAGGAATCACATGGAAATGTCTTTGAATCATCAGCAAGATTTTATTGCAACAAGATTATGTGATGTAAAACTATGTAGTCTACCAACACTGCAAGTAACAACGCGGGCCCTTGCATAACAAACTTTGATCCCTTTTCTCACCTAAAATGCTCGATAATTTGATATTGAACGCGTTCTTATCTGTCAAAGTTGAAGAGACTGATATGCAAAAGACAAATGCATGTGTTTTTATGGCCCTTGATATCTCACTTATTCCCCCAAATAGTTTGAGTTAGACATTGATTACTTATAGTAACACTACTTCAGATAAGTAAATATATTTACTTAGAAAATATGACTATGGTTACTAGCAATTCTCAAATATCTATCTGCAAGTTGAAGGAGTGAAAAGCATCACCAAATAAGACTTTATCTTTGTTCATATTTTCTATAGATAAATCAAAAAAAGGATATGTAATTTTAAGCCTTGGTATAATGACCGTAGCTACTTAAATTCTATTAAGTCAAAGATTAATAGAGCTAGCTATAAATTTTGAGTAGGTCCATCACTAGAAATATGTTGAATCACATGACTTTCATTATTATTTTAAAACACATAGCAGCATCCAAATTTATCAGAAGATTTTGGTTGTTTGAGAGAGCAATAAGAATTAAGGAAACCACAGTTTCTCAATAATGTGTTTCGTATACATTCTAATGTATTCTCAGAGGAAACATTTTCTAATCTGCAAAATTCTACTCCTAAAACACTATTGCTACAAATCATCTTGTGCTCAAACCAGAGATGAAATCTACGAATAAGTCCTCGCTGCAAGGAATGGTGAGGCCACCCATCGGGTGATTAAACCCAAATTCTTCCTCAGCTTGAAAGAGCAATTCTTGAAACGAAGGATGGTTCAAGTAGGCAACTGGAATCACAAAGCGCTTCTTTTCATTATCACCAACATAGACGGCAACATGCCCTTTTGGAACTTCAGCTGACCTTCTTTCATTGGACAAAGACCGTCTTAGAATCTGACGAATGGCCATTGTTTGAATGTTTTGTGAAGTTAGAAAGAAAAGAGTGGAGTAGTTATGAAAGAATTTCAAAATAATTAAGAAAGATAAGGAATCAGAAGGCTTGTTTGTTGATGGATTGAAGTTGAGAAAAGTGTTGTATATATAGAAAAGAAATATTGCATCCCTTTGGAAATTGATTGGTTAGCAAACTAATGGATATGTGGTGAGTATTAGAGTTGGGAGTACAAGCAAATGTATCATCATCACATGTATTTGTCTACAAACATATTTAGCAAGAGATCAAGATTTTGAATGCCATTGTTCCCAACTAACTCTTGCAATGCAGACCTGATCATCTGCCCCACATAAACCAAATAGTATAATTAATTATGCCACACCTATAATCTGCATTATGTTCTCAAACAAGCAAAAAAACAGAATCATGTGATTATTAATGTCCTAATATGACTAAATTTATAAGGATGGCATATTTTACTCTACAATTTGGTTTATGTGGGAGCATATGAGGTCTACATTGCACTAGTTTGCTGATAACAATGTCATGAAAATCTTGATTTCTTGCGAAATATGTTTGTGTGATTTAGAGACAAGTCCATGTGATGATCCATTGGTTTGTGGTTCCCAACTCTCATACCCACAACAAATCCATTAATTTTCTAACCAGTCTCAGTTTCCATAGGGTTGTATTATTTCTTTTCCATCTATATATACCACACTTTCTCAATTTCAACCCATCAACAAGCCAAGAGCATATTCTTTACCTTTCTCGATTTCTTTCATAACTTCTCTCCAAATCTCATTTTAAATTGAAAAAGCTTCAAACGATGGCCATTCGCCAGATTCTAAGACGGTCTTTGTCCAATGAAAGAAGGTCCGCTGAAGTTCCAAAAGGGCATGTAGCCGTCTATGTTGGGGATAATGAAAAGAAGCGCTTTGTGATTCCAGTCACATACTTGAACCATCCTTCGTTTCAAGAATTGCTGTTTCAAGCTGAGGAAGAGTTCGGGTTCAATCACCCGATGGGTGGCCTCACCATCCCTTGCAGCGAGGACTTATTTGTACATTTCATCTCCGGTTTGAGCACGAGATGATTTACATCAATGGTGCTTTAGGAGTAGAATTTTGTAGACTAGAAAATGTATACATTGAGAATACATTAGAATGTACATTGAAACATATTATTGAGAAACTTCTGTTTCCTTAATTCATATGGCTCTCTTAAACAACCAAATCTTCTGATAAACTTTCAACAGAAACTAAATAAGTTTGGATGCTGTTATATCATAAAATTCATCAGCATTTGCCTCAATCAAACCAAGACAGGTTAATATATGTTTTAACACAACCATTTTCATTAAAACTAATGATTGTTAGACTACAGAATCATGTGATTCATCAGATTTCTAGTGATGGACTCATTCAACATTTATAAGTTATAACTTTCTCAATCTAGACTGAATAGAAATAAAGTAGCTACGGTTATTGAGCTAATGCTTAAAGATACAGTTTTTTTTAATCCATCTATCATGAGATAAAAGAAATTATGTTCTGTAAAAATATTCTTATTTGCAAAATTGTTGTATGAAGAACAGTAAGCGATAAGATTAATGCAGATAAAAAAGAATTCAACTTTTAAATATTGAGAAATTTAGGTGAAAATGGACATCATAATTTGTATGTGAGGATAGCGTTGGTAGGCTGCATTCTTCTACATCACAAATTTTTGTTTGCATCAAAATCTTTATGACCATTCAAAGACAATCCCATGTGGCTTCTTAGGTGCTCGTGTTTTCGATTATATATAATAATGTAAAGTCTAAACAGGTTGAGATATCTCATTCTAAGGTTGAAGATATGACATAATTGCAGCATAGGTATTATAGTAACAGCATATATATATGCATATCATTCACAATTTTTTCTTATCTTATTCTGTCAAGTTAATATATTACCATTAATCACTGATATTTCAACAATGTTACTATTTTCACTAAAAGGCAGCTAAAACAACAGATTTTATATGAGAAAATAAATTTTTAAGTTGCAAGGATACATTTAATTGATGGATTAAAGCTATTGACAATTTATTGGAAATTGTTTCATGTGACAGATGATGAGATATTTCAGGGATATCATTTGTCTAGAAATAACAGCAAATGTAATCAAGGACCAAGAACATAATAATTTTTGGCAATCTGAAAAATGGTTCAATAAATTTCATCTTCATTTTTAGTATGTCATTGTCTACAATTTCTAAGAGATGCTAATCTACAAAATGGTGATTCTCCTAAACATATCATGTACATTAATCATGTTTTTCTCAAGCTAGAGACGACATCAATGAATAAGTCCTCACTGCAGGGGATGGTGATGCCTCCCATAGGGTGATGGAAACCAAATGCTTCCTCAGCTTGAAACAACAATTCTTGAAAGGCGGAATGGTTCAAGTACGACACTGGAATGACAAAGCGCCTCTTTTCATTCTCGCCTATATAAACAGCAACATGCCCCTTTGGGACTTCAGCTGACCTTCTCTCACTAGACAAGGAACGTCTCAGCAATCGTCGGATAGCCATTGCTGTACAAATTCGAACACTTCTGAGCTGAAAGAAAAAAGTATTTGTTTGAATGAGAAGGAAAGCTTTTGTTGATGGTTGCAATAAGGGAGTGTGATGTGTGTATATATAGATGATCAAGAAATGATTTTTTTTCATGTATTCTTAATTCTTATGATAGGTAAGTGGATAACATAATAAGTGGATATGAAATGGCCTGCAAATGTAAGTTGAGAAGCACAAGCACATGAGGAGTCACTGACATACTTGGATTTTACATGGTTTTAGAGGGTGGTTATGTATGAATTTGATCATATTTTGTCTATTATTGGATATGTTTATATCTACTTCTCTATTATGTTCGTATGTTGACCATTTTTTTAAGAATGTGTAGAAAAGGTACAAAATGTATGGATATGCAGTAGCCTTGGTTTGAAACAATATTTACTTGAGATTTTGAAGTCCAATCAGCCCCTAATGCATATCAATCTCTTCGTCTTCGAAAGATCTTCGCGTGGGTATCTCGCACACCCCAATCGGAGTTCGGTAAAAGAAGTTATGGTCGTTACAAGAACTCTGCGCTGTCGAGAAACTTTCATGCGGCCGGGTGAATTATTACACTGTAAATTCACCCGGCCGGGTACAACAATTCTACGCGAAAAGGGTCAGAAAGTGGTCGAAAATGACCACTCGGCCGGGTGAATTTTGCTCTTTATAATTCCATCCGGCCGGGTACGCTATTTTGGCGTATTCTCTTGCCAAAAACGCGATTTTTGATGGGAGATTAAAGGAAAAACGCCTAGGGTTCATATCATTCTACACCCACCGCCTCCATCACTCATACACACCCCCAAAGAACACTTTGAGAGAGAGAATTGAAGATTGAAGACTTCCAATCGGAAGATTGAAGTTGTCATTCCATAGATTCATTCTCACATGAGTATCTTAATCTTTTCTCCATGTATTTCATTGAATTCTTTGTTTCAAACATGGTTTTTGTGAAGAACATGAGTAGCTAAACATTTCTTGTAGAATTCTTGGTGATGATGCACTAATTTCATGGTTTTTATCCAATTAATTTTGTTCTTGGCTTGCTCTTGTAATTATTTGATTATTCTTGGGTTTATTCCTTTCATTTGCTTGATCACCATTTGATTGTGTAGGATTAATTAGATTAATCGAGAGATGAAATAATTAATCTGGAAATAAAAATAATTCACACCTAAATGCAATAAAACTCGGGAGAGTTGAGGTTTTGAGTGAGGTCTTTGACCTAATCGAGCTTTTGGGAGTTAGGGGTTTTAGGATTAGAAGGAGACTTCAATCCTAGCACCTAATCTGCAGGTTTCTCACCTCGGGAGTGGCTTTTAATCTATAATTGTGGTCGACTTAGTAATTTTAGAGACACCAAAAGGTAAGACAATTTGATTGGATAAGAGCTTGGAATTGTGCATCGGATCTACAATTTTCTCCATATTATCTTTTCACTTCGTGTTTACTTGCTTTTATTTATTTATTTATTCATTATATGCTTTTCGTAGTGTTAGAACAAAACCAAATCTTTCCCGATTCTTTAGATAGTAGTCAACATTTATTCGTGGTAGTTAAGTTGATATGAATTTGTCTCTGTGGGATACGATACTCTTGCTTGCTAATTGCTACACTAGCCCCGTACATTTGCGAATATCACTTGTGTTAAAATAAGTTGAGTCAGTCACATGGAATTGTCTTTGAATCATTATCAAGATTTTATTGCAACAAGAATATGTGATGTATAACTATGTCCTCTACCAACACTGCAAGTAACAACATGGGCCCTCGCATAACAAACTTTGATGTCTATTTTCACCTAAAATGCTCGATAATTTGATAATGAACGCGTTCTTATCTGTCAAAGTTGAAGGTTTTGAGAAAATGATAAGACTAAGAGAGAAGTTGATATGCAAAAGACAAATGCATGTGTTTTTATGGCCCTTACTATCTCACTTATTCCCTCTAACAGTTTGAGTTACACATTGATTACTTATAGAAACACTATATAGATGAGTAAATATATTTACTTATAAAATATGACTACTGTTACTAGCAATTCTCAAATATATATCTTCTTTAGCAACTTGAAGGAGTGAAAAGCATCACCGAATATGACTTTATCTTTTATCGTATTTTCTATAGATGAATGAAAAAAAGGATATGTAATTTTAAGCCTTAGTATAATGCCCGTAGCTACTTTAATTCTATTAAGTCAAAGATTGATAAAGCTAGCTATAAATTTTGGGTAGGTCCATCACTAGAAATATGTTGAATCACATGACTTTCATTAGAGTTTTAAGGAAACCACAGTTTCTCAATAACATGTTTGGTGTACATTCTAATGTATTCACAGTGGATACATTTTCTAATCTGCTAAATTCTACTCCTAAAACACTATCTATTGCTATAAATCATCTTGTGCTCAAACCAGAGATGGAATCTTCAAATAAGTCCTCGCTGCAAGGGATGGTGAGGCCACCCATGGGATGATTGAACCCGAACTCTTCCTCAGCTTGAAATAACAAGTCTTGAAACGAAGGATGGTTCAAGTACGAGACTGGAATCACAAAGCGCTTCTTTTCATTATGACCAACATAGACGGCAACATGCCCTTTTGGAACTTCAGCCGCCCTCCTTTCATTAGACAAAGACCGTTTTAGAATCTGACGAATGGCCATTGTTTGAAATTTTTTTCAAGTTAGGATAAGATGAGGAGAGTAGTTATGAAAGAAAATCAAAATAATTAAGAAAGATAAGGAATCTGAAAGGCTTGTTTGTTGATGGATTGAAGTTGAGAAAAGTGTTGTATATATAGAAAAGAAATATTGCATCCCTTTGGAAATTGATTGGTTAGCAAACTAATGGATATGTGGTGGGTATTAGAGTAATTGGGAGTACAAGCAAATGGATCATCACATGTATTTGTCTACAAACATATTTAGTATGAAATCAAGATTTAGAATGCCATTGTTCCCAACTAACTCTTGCAATGCAGACCTGCTCATCTACCCCACATAAACCAAATAGTATGATAAATTATGTCACACCTATAATCTGCATTATGTTGTCAACAAACAAAAAAACAGAATCATGTGATTATTAATGTCCTAATATGACTAAATTTATAAAGATGGCATATTTTACTCTACAATTTGGTTTATGTGGGAGCAGATGAGGTCTACATTGTACTAGTTTGTTGATAACAATCGCATTCAATATCTTGTTTACTTGCTAAATATGTTTATGTGATTTAGAGACAAGTCCATGTATTGATCCATTGGTTTGTGTTTTCCAACTCTCATACCCACAACATATCCATTAATTTTCTAACCAGTCTCAGTTTCCATAGGGTTGTATTATTTGTTTTCCATCTATATATACCACACTTTCTCAATTTCAACCCATCAACAAGCCTACAGCATATTCTTTAGCTTTCTTGATTTCTTTCATAACTAATCTCCTCATCTCATCCCAACTTCAAAAAAACTTCAAACAATGGCCATTCGCCAGATTCTAAGACGGTCTTTGTCCAATGAAAGAAGGTCCGCTGAAGTTCCAAAAGGGCATGTTGCCGTCTATGTCGGTCATAATGAAAAGAAGCGCTTTGTGATTCCAGTCACATACTTGAACCATCCTTCGTTTCAAGAATTGCTGTTTCAAGCTGAGGAAGAGTTCGGGTTCAATCACCCGATGGGTGGCCTCACCATCCCTTGCAGCGAGGACTTATTTGTACATTTCATCTCCGGTTTGAGCACGAGATGATTTACAGCAATGGTGTTTTAGGAGTAGAATTTTGTAGACTAGAAAATGTATACATTGAGAATACATTAGACTGTACACTGAAACATATTATTGAGAAACTTCTGTTTCCTGAATACATATGGCTCTCTGAAACAACCAAATCTTCTGATAAACTTTCAACAGAAACTAAATAAGTTAGGATGCTATTATGTCATTAAATTCATCAGCATTTGCCTCAATCAAATCTAGACAAGTTCATATATGTTTTAACACAATCATTTTCTTTAAAACTATGGATTGTTAGACTACAGAATCATGTGATTCATCAGATTTCTAGTGATGGAATCATTCAACATTTATAACTCTCTCAATCTTGACTGAATAGAAATAAAGTAGCTGCGGTTAATAAGTTAATGCTTAAAGATAAATAATTTTTAAGATCCATCTATCATGACAAATAAGAAATTATGTAAAAATTTCTGCACTATTCTTCTTTGCAAAATGTTGTATACAGATAGTAAGCGAAAAATGGACATCATAGTTTGTATGTGAAGGTAGAGTTGGTAGGCTGCATTTAACATCACAAATTTTGTTTGCTTAAAAATCTTGATGATGATTCAAAGACAATCCCATGTGATTTCTCTTGTGCTCATGTATTCGATTATTTATAATAAGATGTCATCATGTCAAGTCTGAGGTTGAAGATATGGCATAGTTACAGCATTACTGGCATAGTCACAACATATATACCTGTCATTCACAATTTTTTCAGATAGTACTAGCTATTGATTACTGGTTTTTCAACAAAGTTATTATTTCACTAAAAGGCAGCTAAAACAACAGATTTCATACTATAAAATAAATTTTGAAGCTGTAAGAAAACTTTTCTTTAATGGATTAAGGCTATTGACAATTTATTGGAAAATGTTTCATGACAGATGATGAGATTTTTCAAAGATATCATGTGTCTAGAAATAACAGCAAATGTATCCAAGGACCAAGCACATATTGATAATTGGCAATCTGAAAAATAGTTCAATAAATTTCATCTTCATTTTTAGTATGTCATTGTCTAATGTCTACAATTTCTAAGAGATGCTAATCTACAAAATGGTGATTCTCCTAAACATATCATGTACATTAATCATGTTTTTCTCAAGCTAGAGACGACATCAATGAATAAGTCCTCACTGCAGGGGATGGTGATGCCTCCCATAGGGTGATGGAAACCAAATGCTTCCTCAGCTTGAAACAACAATTCTTGAAAGGCGGAATGGTTCAAGTACGACACTGGAATGACAAAGCGCCTCTTTTCATTCTCGCCTATATAAACAGCAACATGCCCCTTTGGGACTTCAGCTGACCTTCTCTCACTAGACAAGGAATGTCTCAGCATCTGTCGGATAGTGTGTATCTTGTAAATAGAATAAAGGGCGGTTATGATGCGCCTGTTGGGGGGGGAGGTCGATTATTATTATTATTATTATTATTATTATTATTATTATTATTATTATTATTTCCATATTAATAGTTTAGGGGATAGTTATTGAAGGGGATCAGTTTGTATGAAAGGAAAAGCCTGGGGCTTGGGCGGCACTGCCGATTGAATAAAAGAAATTCTACATTTGTTTTCTCTTCAATTCTGTTGAGTTCTTAACAATTGGTCCGACCTGCCGGATCCCGTCCTCACGTGAAGATGACGAGATCGCAAACGGAAAGGGTGGAAGCGCTGGAAAAAGAGCAGCAAGAGATTCGAGAGGATCAGAGAGCGATGAAAGAAAGTTTGGAGATAATTACTGCTACCCTCACCGAATGTCCAACAACGATTTGACTGTAAATAAATCAGAGAGCGGGGCACATCAAGTAGAAACCCGACCAGGAAAGAACAAAGGCTCTACAACCTGGCCACACCGGACCGGAACTATTCCCATCGGTCAAGGCCCGTACTAACCAACAGTTCGAGATTTAACTGCACGAATCCCTGAAGGTAAGGTGGTGGAATGGAGGGACCGCTTTGTATCAAGATGCATGACTTCAGTTGCTAAGCCTCGTAAGCCTCCTCACATGGAAGGAATTCTGAAGATTGGTATCTCTGCCTCGATACTGCTTCCAAGGGGACGATTTGAGAGATTATTATTAACAACCAAGGGAGCTCTGATGACACGCCAATTTGTTTGCTCTCAACTCTTGTCAAGTACCTGGTTAACTGACGCTTCATTATCTCTACTACTTATGAAGGGTCTTAAGGATCCAACATGAGGATTTCTACTACTGGTCTGTCGAGATCGAATCGAATCGGCGATGGAATTAAAGACGATTGAAGCATACTGGCTATCCAGGAAGAGACGCATAAATTTGAATTGGCCAATTCAACGTCAAGGGAAGCTGCTGGGAGCCTGGTTTTAACAATGGCTCTCTGGATCGTCTTAGGGCCAAGTCGTAATTTCACTAGTAAAGAATCACGTCCGGTAAATCTTCTATGTCAATGGCCAAGAGAAGCGATGCGCCCATTAACGGCTCTCGCTGAACGAGGATCTCTTCACAAGAATTGGCTGAATTAAAGGCTAGAAGGGTCATGTTTCCCAACAGTGTAAGCCTTATTCTCCAAGGCATGAGTGTCGCCAAACAGCTTGCGAGTGATGATCGCCAAGGCGCAGGCAGGGCTACGGACCCGCAGCAAAGATGAATTTTATCGCCCAACGGGACTCCGGAGAGATGAACGGCTGGCTGAAGAGTCTGCGAAGGAGACGTTGAATGTTACTACATTAATGATGAATTGATACCGCTTGGACTATGCGCCGCACGTGCGTCGTATAACACACTATCATAGTTCTAGATAGACAGCGGAGCAAGCCACAATTTTATATCGAGGCTTTCTTGACCGCCCTCGCAACTACGCTCGATCGAGAAGAGCGATTCGGGCGTTTCTGGAAACGGCTTACGCTAAGAAGCGGAGGGTGCATGCCAAAATTGAGATAACATTGGCAGATGCGGCCTACTGATTTTTTTCGCTTTCTCAGCTGGTGGTGGGTAGATATGATCTTGGGTACGACAATGTTGCTACTGGAGAAAGGGAAATACGACATGACAAAATGTTAATGAAGTTCTCGAAAGTGGCGGCCGCTGTACCAGCGCCCGCGGGGCGATCTCAATCAGGTCGGGACCTATCGGGTTGAAACATTAATCAACCTCGCTGAGTGCACAAGTGTGGCTGGCAAGACTAGAAGAAAAGGGCGACGCCAGATACACGAAAGCAAGAAGTGGGCACAAGAAGTGCCGCAACACTTTCACGGCATTTCGGGGGACCCGAAATCCTACACCTGAATGAGCTGCATTGCACCATCGGTCACCTCAGCATTGCGGTACTCCACTCAGCTTTCTCTCGTATACCATACTGCTAAGGGCATCACCATGACGACGAACGATTGGCGAAGGACATGTTATCGTAGACAGTAAGACTGCCTGGCCTTCTCTCTCAAGCCCGCATTGCTGCTAAAATAGTACTTAGGCTCACATTCCCAGGTCGATTATCGAGAACAATAAGGTGACTTCCGTATCGGATAAATACCCCATTCCGGTGATTCAAGAGATGCTCGACGAAATACGGCGGTCCTTTTCTCCAAAATCGATCTTCGATCCGATATCACCATCCGGTCAGTACTCATGACGTACTCCAAAACCGCATCTAAACACGCTGGTCACTATGAATTCTTGGTCATGCCTTTCGGCCTCACGAATGCACTGATTTAATCCACTGTGAATGACATGTTCGCCCTATTTGCTGAAGTTTCAGGAAGCAGATTTTCACTACATATCGCCTACAAATGCCGTTGGAGCAAGATCGAAAGCACTTGGAAATGCCGTTTGATTTTACAAGAAAATCAAGTTTAAAATCATGTTATGCACATCACGACGGGACGGTGATGCCGAGTTGTCAGCGTTAAGTAAGGCGGAGTGGCTGGGCTTCGAGGGGATCGAGAGCGAGCAACGGAGTGACGAGTATCTCAAGGCCATCATCGAATCAATTCAGCGGCAGCCGGACAGTAGGTCGGGTTTTCGGCTTGTGGGAACGAAATTATTCTTTCACGATCGCATCACGCTACCGGCAACATCGTGATGGATTCCCGAACTTCTTCATGAGTTCCATGATACCCCATCTGGGGGACACGCAGGAGTATTGCAAACATATCGACGGATCGCAGCCAACGTTTATTGGAAAGGTATGTTCCGTACTGTTAAAGAATATGTTGCTAAATGTTTGATTTGTCAAAAGATGAAATACGAGGCAATGTCGCCGGCCGGGCTACTACAGCCGTTGCCTATTCCGCAACAAGTTTGGGAAGATATTTCTATGGATTTCATCACATGCTTGCCTAGGTCGAAGGGATTTTCTGTGATATTGGTGGTGGTTGATAGGCTATCTAAGTATGCTCATTTCTTACCATTAAAGCCTCCGATCACTGCTCGCTCGGTGGCGAAAATCTTCATGAAAGAAGTGGTCCGCTTGCATGGAATTCCCAACTCCATTGTTAGCGATCGTGATTCCATGTTCGTAAGTGCTTTTTGGAGAGAATTATTCGAGCAGTCCGGTACTCGCCTCAAGTTCTCTACAGCCTACCATCCTGAAACGGATGGTCAAACGGAGGTGACGAATCGGGTGTTGGAGACGTACCTCCGTTGTTTCACTAGCGAGCAGCCCAAGCAATGGGTGAGATGGTTGGCATGGGCAGAATTATGGTACAATACTTCATACCAAACCGCGGCGCGAATGACTCCCTTCGAGGTGGTATACGGTCGCCCGGCTCCAACTCTTCGCCGTTTTCTGCCCGGGGAGTGTAATATACCGGCAGTGGTCGAAACCTTGGCCAGCCGAGATGAAGTTTTGCAACGGCTTCGGGGAAATCTAATGCAGGCGCAGCAGGAGATGAGCATTCAGGCCACAAGCACCGTCGAGACGTAGAGTTTATAGTTGGTGATAAGGTGTTTCTGAAGGTCCGACCGTTTCGGCGCGCCTCGTTGCGGGATGGTAAGGATCATAAGCTGTCGGCTAAGTTTTATGGGCCTTTCGAAGTTCTTGCTCGGGTGGGGAAAAGAGCATTCAAGCTGCATCTTCCGGAAGGCAGCAAGGTACATCCGGTGTTTCATATCTCTCAACTAAAGAAGGTGGTGGGGAATCATGAAGTTACAACTGAATTTCCGGAATCTATAGAATTGCCGGTCTTGCCAATGCTCGAGCCAGAACAAATCTTGGCATTACGGGTGATTCCACTGGGGGAACGTGAAGTTGAGCAACTATTGGTGAAATGGAAAGGCGAGGGTGAAGATGGTGCTACTTGGATCGACTTGCAACAATTTATGGGGCAATTTCCAGATTTTGACCTTGAGGACAAGGGGGATGGAATTGATATGAAGTGAGAGGGTGACAACCAGGGAAAGCCCTTGATCGTGTATCAAAGGAGGAAGAAGCGTGAGGATCGGGATTGAGTCTACATTCGTGGGCTGTGTAATTAGTGTAAATATTGTAAATAGTGTGTATCTTGTAAATAGAATAAAGGGCGGTTATGATGCGCCTGTTGGGGGGGAGGTCGGTTATTATTATTATTATTATTATTATTATTATTATTATTATTATTATTATTATTATTTCCCTATTAATAGTTTAGGGGATAGTTATTGAAGGGGATCAGTTTGTATGAAAGGAAAAGCCTGGGGGCTTGGGCGGCACTGCCGATTGAATAAAAGAAATTCTACATTTGTTTTCTCTTCAATTCTGTTGAGTTCTTAACAAAGAAAAAAGTATTTGTTTGAATGAGAAGGAAAGCTTTTTTTGATGGTTGCAATAACGGAGTGTGATGTGTATATATAGATGATCAAGAAATGATTTATTTTCATGTATTCTTAATTCTTATGATAGGTAAGTAGATAACATAATAAGTGGATATGAAATGGCCTGCAAATGTAAGTTGAGAAGCACAAGCACATGAGGAGTCACATGGAAATGTCTTTGAATCATCATCAAGATTTTATTGCAACAAGAATATGATGTATAACTATGTAGTCTACCAACACTGCAAGTAACAACGCGGGCTCTCGCATAACAAACTTTGATGCCTATTTTCACCTAAAATGCTCGATAATTTGATAATGAACGCGTTCTTATCTGTCAAAGTTGAAGGTTTTGAGATAATGATATGACCAAGAGAGAAGCTGATATGCAAAAGACAAATGCATGTGTTTTTATGGCCCTTACTATCTCATTTATTCCCCCAAACACTTTGAGTTAGACATTGATTACTTATAGAACCACTACTTCAGATGAGTAAATATATTTACTTAGAAAATTTGACTACTGTTACTAGCAATTCTCAAATATCTATCTGCAAGTTGAAGGAGTGAAAAGCATCACCAAATAAGACTCTATCTTTATTCATATTTTCTATAGATGGATCAAAAAAAGGATATGTAATTTTAAGCCTTGGTATAATGTCCGTAGCTACTTGAAATCTTTTTAGTCAAAGATTGATAGAGCTAGCTATAAATTTTGAGTACCATCACTAGAAATATGTTGAATCCATGGCTTTCATTATTGTTTTGAAACACATAACAGCATCCAAATTTATCAGAAGATTTTGGTTGTTTGAGAGAGCAATAAGAATTAAGGAAACCACAGTTTCTCAATAATATGTTTTGTGTACATTCTAATGTATTCTCAGAGGATACATTTTCTAATCTACAAAATTCTACTCCTAAAACACTATTGCTACAAATCATCTTGTGCTCAAACCAGAGATGAAATCTACAAATAAGTCCTCGCTGCAAGGGATAGTGAGGCCACCCATGGGGTGATTGAACCCAAATTCTTCCTCGGCTTGAAAGAGCAATTCTTGAAACGAAGGATGGTTCAAGTACGAAACTGGAACCACAAAGCGCTTCTTTTCATTATGACCAACATAGACGGCAACATGCCCTTTTGGAACTTCAGCCGACCTTCTTTCATTGGACAAAGACCGTCTTAGAATCTGACGAATGGCCATTTTCTGAACTTTTTTTCAAGTTAGGATGAGATGAAGAGAGTAGTTATGAAAGAAATTCAAAGTAAGAAAGGTATGGAATCTGTTCAAGGCTAGTTGATGGGTTGGAGTTGAGTAAAGTGTTGTATATATAGGTGGATGGGTTGGAGTTGAGTAAAGAAATTCAAAGAAATATTGCATCTCTTAGAAAATAGAGATTGGTTGGCAAAATAATGGATGTGTGGTGGATACGAGAGTTATCAAACACAAGCTAATGGATCATTATCACATGAATTTGTCTATAAACATAAATAGCAAGAAATCAAGATTTCCATTGTTCCCAACTACTCTGGCCAAGTAGACCTCATCTGCCCACATATACCAAACAAACACAGGCACTTGTGGTGTCACTTGGATTGTCTTTGAATCATCATAGAATTTGTGATGTAGAACTATGTACTCTACCAACCACAGAGGACTCACATGGATTGTCTTTGAATCATCATAAAAACTTTGATGTTGTTTTCACCTTAAAATGCTTAGAAGTAAAAAATGATACTAGTACTGATGGATATAAGGTTATATGGGAAGACAAAAGCATGTGCTAGTAAAAAATGATACTAGTACTCTCTCTCACTTCTTCTCCAGACAATTTGAGTTAATTAGACATTGATTGCTTATATTGTTGCATACATAACAATATTGTAGAGTACTAAATTTTATTCAGATCTTCATAAAATTCAATCTCATTGCAGGGGACTACCGGGCTGCCTATCTGATGATGAGAACCTAACTCTCTGCCTGCCAATTGCGATAATATATCTTGAAAATCATGATTGTTACTTGTTAGGTATGCTATTGACATCTCATATTCTAAATCTAAATGGTTTCTTGCCTAAGTGAATTTAAAATTTTCAAATTTACTTGATATTGACATTAGTCGTGAATGGATTGGATAAGGAAATCCATAATGAAGCCCATAGGAAATCCATAACTTGTTTTGCTATATGATAATGAAGCCCATAGCTTGGTAGTGTATTAGTTGTGCAGACTAAAGTTGCAAGATCATAAAAACTGATTAAAAATTAAATGTGAAACTTCGTTCAAATAAAAATGAGATTATTTCTTTTTTGTCTCTTTGGTTGTGTGTAGGTGAGGGAACTTAGGAGCAGTTTGCCGCAGATTGCTTGGAATCATTTAGACTATTTATGTGATTTTATATTTTCACTTAGATTTCATATATGTTTATCAAATGATTTTAAATTAAAATTATATGAAATATTTCATTAATATTTATTTAATACTCCATTCTTTCCAATTTAGTCTTGGCTGACATGGGTTGGGATTCTGATGGCTTTGTTGGGCCTGGATTTGACAAATGCTCAATAGGAGCTCATTTCATCATATGACCCAGCTCACACCCACTTCTTTCGCTAGTGCTGGGTCGGTCTAGCCGAGTTGACAACTCTAGTGGTGGTACTCTCCGGATTATTCGGTAGAGAATGATGAGGAGGTTTCTTTAAAATTTTCGATAAATATATTAGGTGTAACTTCCCCTAATTTGATTTTTTTCATAGTTAAGAGCATAGCTACGTACACAATTGAAGTTGTACATAAATGTAGTGCTGCAAGCAGCTGGAGGATAATAATGTTGTAGAATGAATGCATTTCCTCAACCAAGTTGGTTTATAGCTCAACCAAAAAAGATCTGTATTTGTAGTTCTCGCTTTAATTTCTTCTTTTATTAGAACACCTAACGCTTTGCATCAAAGTTATTAGTGCAAATTTGTGTAATGTATAGTTTTCATTTGGTACTTGTAAACTTAAATGCTTCAATAATGAATTGCTTATACTTCTAGTTTAATTCGATACTCCCGATTTTCATAATTTAACTAATAACGTGGCAAATAAATTCAAATACTAGCAAATTTGAAACTCTAGTTTTGTAAATAATAACTGTCATTCATTTCAGAAATATAAAATTATATTTTTTTAATTTATTGCAATTATTCCATGAAAATGTTTAAAATAAAAAATAATTCTCATGACAATCATATATAAAATGATAATAAAACGGCGTTTAGAGTGACTACCAGAACTAGAAGTCAACAAAAAATTGTAAATTAAAATGATCTTTTCTAAATGCCGTGATATTTTTCAAATATTCCATAAAATATATCGGTCTTGTAAATATAGAAAAGTTTTGTCCATAGTGAAACGTTTCATAAGTCGTATTAAAATTTCAATTTGATCAAAGTGCACTATTTGATAAACCTTTAAAAGTTAAATGCATTCAATCAAGCATTGTTTCTGTTTTATATTTTTCAACGTGTCCTTTTTGCAATATAGTGTAATTATTTTAATGTCTGAACTCTCTGAAGTTCTAACATATTTGTAATTTTGTATAGTATAATTATTTTAATGCACTATTGGGCAATAAACTTGAAAAAACTAGGATACTAAAATAATTAATATAGGTTATATTTCATGACATGAGTATAAACTAAAGGTGGGACTTTTACGAACT
Source organism: Salvia hispanica (assembly GCF_023119035.1). Lineage (NCBI taxonomy): Eukaryota > Viridiplantae > Streptophyta > Magnoliopsida > Lamiales > Lamiaceae > Salvia > Salvia hispanica. The sequence continues at coordinate 7,032,880 of NC_062969.1, read as the reverse complement.
TGTATAATAAATTTGCATGATGTAACTTTGACTTTGGAGTATGGCATTGGAGTATGTGCCAAATTCTAATCATTGAAAGCAGTAAGGAGTAATCTCTTCGTCCAAGGAAACTGAACCATTTTTTTTCAGTAGCACGAAAATTAATACTATCTCCGTTCCATAGTAACGAAGGCGTTTCTTTTCGCCACGAAGATTAAGAAAATTGTGTTGGGTGAATTAAGTAAAAGAAAAATAAAATGGAAAATACAAAAGGTAGAGAGATGAAGAGATATTAAAGTAAGAGTGAGTAAAGTAGATGCGAAGAAATATGTTAACTTTTACTAAAAAAAGAAATGACTCTATTACTATGGAATATACCGAAATGCCAAAATGACTCTATTACTATTAGTACCGTAACATTTTTACATAATAAACCTTGTGTATTGAAATCTTTTTACTACTTACATTTTATATTATTTAGTTTCAATACAATCTTTTTATTTTTTACAGTTTTAAAATGAATCTAACGAGAAAATCAACAACCCTCTCGCCTATTCTTTCCCAACAAATTTAAATGTGATTGGGTTTGGACGCATCTGGGTAGTCGGAAAAATTCTGATCAGGGATGCTTTTTCTATTTTCTTATCTCTGTAGCAATATTATTTGTTTACAAGTTAAATTCTCTAAATCATTGTCCTACATCGGCTTGGTGATGATCGGCTTGGTGATGATCCTTTTCTATATAAGTGTGGATAACCCTCCCCCTTATGAGGTCTTTTAAGGGGTGAGTGGCCCATTTCTAATATGGTATCAGAGCGGGCTCAAGTCGATGATGGATTTCTCTTTATCTCTTATCAACCTCACGAGTGGAAGACCGATGTCCTTTCCGGCCCACATCGATGATGGTTCTCTAGCATTACCTTCCCACGTGATGGAAGACCGATGTCCTTTCCGGCCCACACGTGAGGAGGCGTGTTAAAATTCTAATATTTTGTCCCACATCGGCTTGGTGATGATCCTATCTCTTCTATATATAAGGATGGATAACCCTCCTCCTTATGAGGCCTTTTAAGGGGTGAGTGACTCATTTCTAATATGGTATTAGAGCAGGGCCCAAGTCGATGATGGTTTCTCTTTATCTCTTCTCTTGCCTACCCACGTGATGGAAGTCCGATGTGTCATTCCGGCCCACACGTGAGGGGGCGTGTTAAATTCTCCAAATCATTGTCCCACATCGGCTTGGTGATGATCCTAGCTTCTCTATATAAGTGTGGATAATCCTCCCCCCTTATGAGGCCTTTTAAGGAGTGAGTGGCTCATTTCTAATATTTACAACACCATAATAGTACCATATTCTTTTATATTGTATCACACATTATTGTTGAATATTATAGCTTATAAAATAACATATAATAATCTTTCAATATATATACGGAGTATCAATTATTTTATAATATTGTATTTTAATATTATTTCATGGATTGATATCATAATTATTGATTTTCATATTATAATATATTCTTATAGGGGAGTGATGAATTGCTAACTCATTATTTAATTGTTAACTACAACTAATTTAATGTCATATGATTTTAGAAAACGTGTGGTCTACAATTTGCCACGTGTAATTTTCATTTTTATTAATAAAATAAAAAAAGATAAAAAGAAAAACTTCAAATTAGGGTTTTGGATGAAAATGTTAAGAGCATCCGCGCAGTGGTGAAGAGGACGGTGCTCGTCCGTCCGTGCCGCTGACGGCAGCCCTACGCATGCACGCTTCGATTGGCCAACGGCATAGCATAACCGTTGGCAAATTCGTTTTTTTTTTTAAAATTCGAAATTTATTTAAAAAAATGTTTTTAAATAAAAAAAAATTATTTTCCCACTTCCCAAAAAATTATATCCGTTTTCTACCCACTTTTAATTTATTTTTCAATTTTTTTCCCCAAAATTCACATTTTCATCTATAAATACCCCCACTTCAACACAAAAAAATCACATTCTCATCTATTCTATCATCATCTACATTCTCTCATCTTTTTCCTCATACTCTCTCATCTAAATTCCCATGGCCTTATTGACGTTTTTCGTTGATCGTATTGACATTTAGGGATTAATGATCTAAGCCCTTAATTTGAATATCTAATTGTTATTATTTAGTTGTAGTTAACAATTAAGTTAGGAGTTAGCAATATAACACTTCCCCTTGTATATGTACTAATTAGTATACATTGTTGTATCATCAGTTCATCACTATATTTACGTCCCACAATAAGAGTCATATTTTGCCCTTCGACTGTCCCACAATAAAAGTCTTTTACTTTTATCATGAATGCTAAGTAGACCCCACATTCCAATAATTTACTACACTCACATTTTTTATAAAACTAATATGTATAAGTGAGACTCACATTCCACTAACTTAATCAACTTACTTTTTTTACATTATTAAAACTCGTGCACAAACCAAATAGGACTTCTATTGTGGGACAAATGAAGTATTTAATACTCTCCATCCTATCATAAGTGACTTGTATTACTTTTACATGATTAAAATTTAAATTATTGAATGAATTTTAAGAATTACTTTGAATTCAAATTAATTCACATCCTAATTATCAATTGAAGCTAAGATCAAATAAAATTAGTGTACTATTTAAATCTTCAATTATCTTGAGTTCAAATTAATTTAGATCTCAATTATTCAATTGAAACTTAAGATTAAATAAATTTCAAATCGATCCATGATCTACCGAATTGTAAGAACAATTGAAATTTCCAATTCAAACATTCAATTTCAACTACATATAGAATTAATATTAATTGAAAATACTAAGCTATTTAATTAAATCTAAAATGTATTTAAATGTCTGACTATACAACGAATATACAATTGAAAATTCAAAATTTTAGTTCATTAGATCCTTGTATAAGTGTATTTTGTTTCATTAAGTCTTTTACAATTTTTTTGTGTTGTTAGCATTTTTCACAATTTTCCTAATTAAATAATATTTGAATTAATATTGCAACTGAATTAATTTTTAAAAAAATAAAAAAATAACTATATCAGCAAAAGTTAATTAAATTGTAAAGTCTATTAAATAAAGATCCAATCAAATAAAAAATATAAATATAAAAACCTCTTAAATCAAAATGCAATACATAAAGACTTAATGAAACTTAAAATTGTTAAATGACTTAATTAAAGAAAATACGTTGGAGAAGGACCTAATGAACCAAAAGTTTGTTGAATGATCTAATGAAACAAAATGTACAAGTACAATGAGCTATTTTGACTATAATTCTTCAATATTCAATATATGGAGTAATTGAGCATTATAATATATATTTAATTAAATAATTTGATATTTCAAATTATCTAAAATTCAACTGAATAATTGGTTATTTAAATCTATCTTAGATATATTTAGAGATTTCAATTAATCTTAAATTCAACTAAATAAATAGTTGGACATTTCAATCCATCTTAAACTCAATTAAAATTTGAACGGATATTAGATTAAATTTCCTAATTAAGGATTTCAATTGAAGATTTTAGTTGATCTTCGTCCGAATTGAGATTTTAATTAATTTTTTACTCGACAAAAATTATACTTAATCAAATACTATTAACCAGTGATACTACAATATAATACTATAAATATTATTGTTGCTGTAAGTTATTATTGATTTGCAATTTCAAATCATTATGTTTTACATTTTTTTATCCGCAAATTATCTAAGTATTATTAACTTCAATTTAATTTAAATAAATGAAACTACATTATATACATATAATTTAACAATGATTATCATGGAAAATTCATAAAATAATTTTATAATTTCAATTGCAATTGATTTTTTTTATTATAGACTACATAAAAGTGTTGCAATTAATTTAGGATATCTAATGATCTAATTCACTTTCAAGGTTAGGGATCGTTTGATAAGAAAGATGAAATATAAGAAGATATGCAAAGTAAGATAAGAAATGCGAGCTTCGTGTCAAGATAAGCTAAAGTAGAGAGAAATCATGTGTTTAATTTCATTTTTAGTAATGAGTAATCTTGATTGAGACAAAAAAAAATGAGTCATTTTCAATATGACAAAACAAAAAGAAAAATGAATCATCTTCGGTGTGACAGATGGAGTATATATGCTATTTCCCGTTTTTATTTTATTTTCCGAGTGAAGCACCTAAAAGTTAGTGCCAACATATAACTAGTATAGTATTTCATGTGCCAACAATAATTAGACAATAAAATTTCCAAACTGTATATAGTATTAAAATTATTTGGGAACTAAAGAATATTTTTGAATGAAAGTTATTAAAGGTATTATATAGATATACTCTCTTCATCCATGAAAAGAATGAATTGTTTCCCTTTTAGTCTGTTTCTGAAATAGTACTATGAATTTTTTAATTTAGAAATTTTTTTCTTTCTAATGAGGTGAGATCCATTATATATCCACTAACAATACTTTAAAAATAATTATTTCTATTTCTCTCTTACTTTTTTCAATTATACATTAAAACTCGTGTCGAACCAAATGTTCATACACTTTGAGACAGAGGGAGTAGTATTTTTTTCTGATTTTAAAATGGTAGAAAATACATAAATGAAATAATCTAAAGCATGATACTTATCACAGAAGTAAAAATAGATTCATGTAAATAAACTTTGAATAACCAGAAGATAGTTGTATGAATGGACTAGTATAAAGCACATGAAAGTTGAAGAGTCTAAAACATACTCCTCCATAAAGGCATTGTAACCAATGTAATGGACCAGTTATGTATGTTAATCACTACCCTTTCAAAAAATACCAAAAATACACATGGGAGAGAGATCGGCCAAAACGGTATTCGGTTCGAGGTCAATTCTATGGGATTAAGACAATCTAGATTAAACAACTCCTTCCTACCCTATTAATTCTAACCGTAACTTTTCTTGTACTCCCTCCATCCCAAGAAAGATGACCCCTTTCTTGGATGGCACGGGATTTTATGCAACTTTATTTTGTGTGTTGAGAGGAAAGAGTAAAATAAGAGATAGAGAATAAAGTAGAGATAAAGATGTTTCCATTTTAAGTAATAAGTCATCTTAGTTGGGACAAACTAAAAAGGAAAGTGGATCATCTTCAATGAGACGGAGGGAGTACTATTTGAAAGCTATATTTACATTCCTTTAGCCACAGCGTATCTATGAAGTGACGCCTAACCAACAGATTGCTAGTTGACTTATAAATTCATATATGTATGTTAATCGGGCCGGCCAATCGGATTTTGGGCTAACCCTATTCGGGTTGCGGGTCAATCGGGTGTGGGCTAGTCGGGTTGTGATTTCTTTCGGGTTATAAAAGTTCAACCCTAACCCTAAAAACTCAGGTTTTGGGCTAGTGGGTTAATCGGGTTGCTTCCCATAAGATTAACGTGCGATCAATTCAATAAATAATAATGAAAATTAGTTATATTCATGAAATGTAAATATTTAATTATGATAAATTTGAGATATTTCGTGAAATTTTAATGCATGTTTTAGAAATTTAAATAATTTTTTAGTGAATTTGAAGTTTTTAATTTATTTACCAATTATTATATTAATAAAAATTCAATATATAATTTGTATATTTAATATAAAATTGAAAGTTACTACCTCCGTCCACCAAAATTTGTCTCATTTTTCCATTTCCGTCCGTCCCCCAAAATTTGTCCCATTTCACTTTTACCATTTTTAATAGTGGACCTCATATTCCACTAACTCATTCCTACTCGCATTTTATTATAAAACTAATACTCCTTTCGTCCCCGATTAAGAGTTACACTTGCATTTTTGCACTCGTTTTGTAAAAATGATAATAAATAGTTAAAGTAGAAAAATGGTAAATTAAGAGAGAGAATAATGTAAAGAAGACTCTTCTCTACCTTATTCTCTCTCTTACTTTACCATTTTTCCACTTTAACTATTTATTATCATTTTTACAAAACGAATGCAGAAATGCAAGTGTGACTCTTAATCGGGGACGGAGGGAGTATATAAAAGTAGGGCCCACAATCCACTAACTTTTTCAACTCACTTTCCATTACATTTCTTAAAATCCATGCCGAGTCAAAGTGGGACAAATTTTGGTGGACGGAGGTAGTATTTTTTTAGTTATCTACATTATAAAATTAATCAATAAAGTGTCGAATTAGTACTAAAAATTAGAATAATAAAAATTTTATCGGATTTTCGAGTCTGGCCCTAACAGGTTACGTGTTAGTCGGGTGCGGGCTAATCGGATTTTAGTTTTGTCGTGCTATAAATTTTCAACCCTAACCCTATAAATTTGACGGGCTATTCGGGCCAGTCCATGGGTTGCAGGCTAGACTGACAACACTGAATTCACATGCGGAGTAATATTCATTAAAATTGTAAACATAAAAACTCGATATGATTTAATAACATAAAAAATCAATCTAGTAGTTACTATATATAAGGCTATTGCCACTCAATTCATATTTCATCCATACTAGAAAAAACAAAAATGGCAAATCCGGTGGTTAATGGCGGCAAAGTGCGCGTGGAAGCAATTCAAACAGTGGTTCCAACAAAGGCAACAGATCCACGCCAATCGCGCAGAATCACCGTTTCACAGAATGTGGGATCCACGGCGCTGCTGCAGCGCCGCTTCCACCTGCTCCTCTGCTACAACAAGGCCTCTTCCGGCGACTCCGGATGGCTCCTTGCCGGCCAGATTAAGGAGTCTCTCGGAAGAGCCCTGAAGGACTACCCCTTGCTCGCCGGCAGGCTGCGCTGGTGCGACGCTGATTTGGAGATCGTGTGCAATGATTCCGGCACTCGAATGGTTGAGACCAAGGCGGAGATGGCATTGGCTGCTTTTGTTGAGAAGAGAGAAGACGAGACGGAGCTCGTTTTCTGGGAGGATGTTTTTCACCATACCCCTCAGTTTTCTCCGCTCTTTTATATTCAGGTAACTTTTTAGTTACGATCTCGTCTCGCGTTATTTGAGTCATATTTTATTATGGGATAGTTTAGTTTCATGCTACTTAAGTCATTAAAAATGAACAGAGTTGGTCAATTCAATATTGCAGTTAAGACCTAATTATGATGATTAGTATTAAATCACTTCAATTAACGCTAGTAATTTTCTAACCATAATCATTATTTACATTGCAAGTTTTTAATATATTCTATGCAATAATTAAAGAATATAGATGGTAGTAATATTTTTATGAAATGATAGACGGTAGGAGTAGTAAATGATATCGTAGCATTTAATGTGTATTAATACTATGCCATGAATATGAGTAGCTGTTTCTGTCCATAATAAAGTTCTATATTGTTGATGCCGATTTAGGAAGTGAAGAACGTCATTTCATTTTTCACCAATTTCTCTATTTTGTGCATAAGTGTACTTTTACATTTTAAATGCATAAATATGCCATGCGCTATTTAAATTATTAAAATTTAATCACTAGGAGTATTAAATTATTATCTTGATACAAATTCACACTACACATCCACTACTTCATGTTATACAAATCAATCTACAATTTATACTAGTTGAACTAAAACTAAGCATATATACCTCCCACAACAGAAAAAATAACTCTAGAATTGTGTAAATCTAAGGTAACAAACTTCACATGTGGGGGATACTCAATTGGGATAAGCTGCAGCATCCTCCTTGGTGATCCTTTTACCCTAACAACCATCATCAAGAAATGGGCCTCTCTCCACAACACCATGTTTCCATCAAATGAAATTCCCCAAATCCCCATGTTCTACCTCCCCAATCATGGCCCACCACCCTCATTTACATCTCTACTAACTGGATCCAACACAACCAAAGATCCAGCTGAGAGTCTCATCTTCAACATCCCAACAAACATTCTCAATTCAGACAACAACACCCACAAGCATCTTGCTGCCTTGTGCGTTGAAGAGGCCGAGCGCGAGACTGGCCAGAAACTGGCTCCAAACTTGTCCCTGCTTGTTCAGTTGCCCCCTGAGGATGATACGGTTGAAGTTTGCTCGAGAGAAGGGCTCTTAGAGTGTTCAAAACTAGATCATGGTGCAAAAGGAGTGAGTTTTACAAGAGCATGGGATGAACTCGAATTGGACAACATATGTTTTAATGAAGGAAACAAGCCCATTTATGCCTCGTGTTGGATCAACTCAGTGGTTGATGAAGGTTGTGTGATTATTGCGCCATCAACTGATCAAGGACTTCAAATTGTGGTCACATTCACTTAGAAATGTGGTCACAAAGTGCATTATTAAAATTATTTCTGTCATTCTATTTATATGTATCCTTGATCAATTTATAATAAAATGTTGTTATGGGGCTATTCTGTTGTGCTGTAAGGTAACCATTTCTAGAGAACGCATGTTTAATTTGTTAGAAATATGACAAAAACCCAATGGTTGGTGTGATTCAATAAAAGTAAATAGACAGCAAAATTCAATGGTGGTAATAAGAGATGACATACAATCTTCAACCACTGGCCTAACATGAATTGCAAATTTATACAAATCACTTACTTTCAAATATCTGTATATAGTTTATCTGAAACGTCTCAAACTAATTCTACAAATTTAAATACAAATAATGTGATCATCAAAAAATACACAAGAAACGCTACCTATATAAGCCAAAAAAAAGAGTAAAAGGTTATGATTTCAGCATTAGCATTTAGCTCCTAAGTTATAATTTAAGCTGCTGCTATGCGCAAGGTCCAACGATCAATGGTAGATAAATAGATGATCAAACTACATTAACTTGTACCGAAGAAAATCTCCGGTGGTAGCTATTGATGCTCATCATTCATCGTCTCCATCTTTTCCTGCTTCATCCTCAGAGCCAGCCTCCCCTTCCTCTTCATCATCAGACATGTTTTCTATTACTTCAGTAATGATTTCTTTCACCTCTGTTTTCCTATGCATCAGATCTACTCCAAAGTGCTCCCCTGGTTGTTACCAACATAAGTAACGATTAACTGACGAAAAAGGGAGTGGAAAAAAATTGTGGTAACAAATGTCCAAATAGGGATGAGACATACCAAGTTGTCGTAGAATGTCAGATAATGTTGCCTGCATTTTAGAAAACATTGAAAACAGTAAATAACAACCAAACATTAGCAATGGGTATATTATGACTATGGTTGTACTTACTGTATTAAAATCAACTTCCTTCAGTATATTCGCCACCACAGAATGCATCTCTTCTCTGCTAGGCTGTTTTTCAGCTGCTTTTGTACCTTTCCCTTTCCCTGCCATAATGGAAATACTCAACATTAAGTAAAGGAGAAAGAAATGTAAAGAAGAAACAAAGATTTACATCAAACATAGCATTACAATTAAATGTGTGTAACAACATACTTATAGGGAACATTAGGAAGATTTTCCATATGAAGCATGACTAAAAACTCAAGTTCATTATTGAAAAATAATACCTTGTTCCTTTTCTAATGACTTGCTTGGCTTTTTCTTGCTTGCGGATGCATTCTTGGTCGGTACTTCATTGTCCTCCTCGCTTTCCTCATCATCCTTTTTCTTCTTGCTTGAAGGTGTCTTAGCTTTACGGTTTGATTCAGCTGCAGGTTCTTTCTTTGATGCTGAACTGGAAGGTTTTTTGGTAGGTTTACCAGTTTTCGACGGTGTTACATGGCTTCCTTTACCAACAGACTTAGACTTCAACTCAGTCTTCTCAGTATCTTTCTTTGCACTTTTCTTAGAGGAACTTTTCTCGACAACCATATACTTCTCAGGTTCATCTTCATCATCATCCGTTCCTTCTTCTGAGTGATGCTCTTCTTGTCCACTTTCTGCTCCACCAACTATGCTGTCATCATCATGATCATCTTCAATTTGTGACGATTTACTTTTGTCATCATCACGGTCTTGCTCTTCTTCTACAGAAGGCTTTGACTTCTTCCCAGATTTAGAATCCAATTTTTGTTTCTACATGTCAGATAAGAGCAATGATTTACAGCAAATTGAGGTATATACAGAAAGATACAGAGCAGTCAACTAATACAAATTATTACTAGCATGCCAAGCGAATGGCTCAAACATCAAATCTTTGGGTATGACAATTTCTCAACCCCACAGAAAATAACATGAAGCAATTCACCATAAAGAAAAGCAACAAGGTAAACATAAAACTATAGGCATCTAAAACTTGTACTCCCTTTTACTAGAAAAATGGCATGGCATGAAGTTCAACAAATTGCTGTTAAATAACTCCATTTCATAGAGGAATGCACAGATACAGATACAGAATGCCAAAAAGAGAGCCATTGTACAGCTGCAGCTATAAAACAGTATGCTTACTGAACTTGGATTCTGATACAGTTAGGTGGCTATAGAATAACGCAACAAAAATTGGCAAGGTATTATGAGCAACTAGTATTAGAGGATCCACTAACTTCAGATGGTTTCACATATATATTCTAAAGTTTCAGGCATATTAAAGATAAGTAATGAAAGATCAAAATAATTAGGATCTTTCATGATTAGGTATGAAAACGGAATCATTTCAAATTTCATATGCCTCTCCATAGCCCAAAAAATCAACATATTGATATTGCCATTGAGAAATTTGAACCTAGCACTGCCTTAGTATATTTTAACAAGACTGCCTTGAATGACACTAAGCCTGAAACGAATTATGCTGAGTTCAAATGTTCAATCTTTAGTTTTGAATTTCATATTTATGGATCAAGATAGCTCTGCTGAGTAGAGAGAGAAAGCCCCACCTTTTTTGATTGTCCAGCAGTTGCATTAGAAGAACTGGGACTTTTGTTCGTTGATCCCCTACTCTTCCGCTTCTTACCCTTCTGAAGATGTGTTGTCAAGTAAAAAAATCAGTTAATGGCTAAAATGGTTAATTATATGGATAAAACTAGTGTAACATTTATGCAACATACAACACAGAACTACGACAGATTTACCTTCTCCTTGTCAGCAAGCAAGCTATCTGTTGTAGCATGTGGAGATTCCAAGAAGTCCACCAACATTGTTGTAAGTTCCTCCTAAAATAACAGTGTGTTCAGTAAGACAAGGATGTTGCACAAATTCCATAACCAGATAATGTAAGATATATTACCTTCTTTGTAGTGGTTTTGTTCACAGTGATGTTAAGAACATCACATAAATCAAGCAACTTTCCTCTAACACATTTGTCCAATTTCTCCTTGACTTTTGTCCTCTGCTTTTCCTGATTAAAACAATGGTAAAATTAATTACTCTTGTCAAGGGGCAAAAGCACTTTAAAAACTACAGAATAGTTGCTGATTAGAATTAGAGCAGAACATAAAAAATTGGAAAAGCTGCCACAGTAGCACAACAACCAATAGTCACCCCCATCATCCAATGTTCGGAACAAATGCTCCAGTTAGGGTAGGAAAAATGCTTTAATTAGACCTTATATTTTGTCATTTCAGTTGTAAGTGGTGAAATATGAAAAACAGAAAGCAGCCTCCAAAATAAAGTGCAGCACATAAAAGACACTGTTATTGTTCTCGAGCTATATCCCCTATAATATTACTCTGTACAAAAAAACGAATTCTTCATAAACCCCTCAAAATCTATAAGATGTGAAATTCCAATATACTATGTCCCAAAGTGTTGCTTGGGAACAAGCTCTAGAATATCGAGTAAGCTACTAGTATGTCATGTAGTATTCAAGTCACCAAATGCATTTGAACCGCAAACAAGTCCTCATATACAATGAATGAGGTTGATCAGATTAACATAACATATTATTCTCAAGAGTTCCTCTTCTTACTAGAATAGCAAGCTTCCAGGAACCAAATAGTGAACAATATTAGAATTATTGTTGCATGTAGATACCTTAGAAGTGTCTTTTATCTTGTACACAAATGCTCTACAGTTCAGTAGAATAGAATGGGTATTCACAAGAATAGTCAACAAACAGTTGGAAGCAATTAAGAGAAAGAAATTATAAGTCCTTAGTGTGCGCACTCCAAACTAATCAGCTTGTATTAAACTTTTCTTTTGTAGGCTTTGATCAAAAGTAAAAAATACTTCAGCTGGATAAAAGAAATATTTCAAACATAACCATGAGTGTTGGCAGACAGAACTCAAAAAGAAAAGATGAAAACAAGGTTACCTCATTCTCAACCCATACAAAACCAGAAAAGAGGCCTATATTTTTCTTAAGGGTGTGAACCTGAACATTACATAGAAAAAGAAGCATTAGGATAAAAGATTGATAAAAAATGCTAAGAATCAAACAAAAAAAATCCTCATTTGAAAGAGACCTTAGATTTCTTGCCAAAAAGAACAGTGTGGAGAAGCTGTAGGGTCTCATCAGTTTTCCTCTTAGACAACTTGAATGCAACTGAAATGACATGAAAGAGGCTCATTTTCTCAGAACATGAATCTCAGCAGTAATGTATCAAGAGACACCAGCAATGCAAAGGTCAAGAAGGATAAATGTATTCAAGTTAACTATGAGCCAGTAATAAATTTAAACTATAGTATAAATCCAGTGTAACACGTATTAGCAGTAATTGATAGAAAATCCCAATCCTCCTAGAATTATATAGTAGTCAGCACCAATAAACACATCACCAACGAATTAAAGCAGCTGCTGAAACAGAACCATATGTTTTGAAAGAAAAATTTAAGAAACAAACAGACATCCTATCCAACTTTATTGTGTGATTCTCCAAACAAAAATTGAGTTCAAGTACCAAATATAATTATCATACCATTTGGGATGTCCTTAAGCTGTGTGCCTTTACCCTGTCACCATAATAAACAGGCATTGGTCAGAGTTTAAATAAAACCCAATATGCAATGCACCACAATTGATCATTTGTGTTGCATCAAATTATAACCAGGAACATACTTAAGAAGTCCACACTTTTATTAAAAACAACAACGAGAGATTAAAACCATGAAATGACAGCACAAGTTTCTTCTTTCATACAAGGAAGCCAATCCAAAAACATGATTATTAGCCCAAATAGCAACACCATATGTTTTCAGAACATAAACATATACTATGTCCATACCAATAAAGCAAAGAATAAATAGAGCATATATATACTACTTGTGTTTCAATCTCACTTTGCCCATATTACACATAGCAAAGTGGCATTCATACCAACAAGGAAACAAAATTCTTGATTTACACAATATTCAATCTTCAACCCCATGCCAATAAAATCAGATGTACTCAGATCAAACCCATGGAAATATCCTCTTCAGATTACGCCAATATAAATGAAAAGCTATAAACCGTACATTCTGCAACTCCATATTTAAAAATAAAAAATAAAAAATAAAAACAAAATAGTGGTGGTACCTTTTCAATTGACAGAGTCTTGCTAGCCGAGGCCCTCGGACTCTCCCCCACGATGAATCTCTCCACCGTTTTCCTCTCCCTCGTTGGCCTCTCACTCCTCGGCGATTCCAACTCCATAGCCTCGCCTTTTTTATCCTTTCTCGATCTCTTCTTCAAATTCTCATTCTTTTTCTCACTCTCTTCCTCCTCCAATTTCTCTCCCTCGTCACTTTCAGCTTCGCCCTTCCCCTCCCCCTCTGCTTCTTCCTCATCCATCCCTCCCTCGCTCTCTTCCTCTACTTTCGCCTCATCTCCTCCTCCTTTCTCTTCATCCCCTTCGTCAGCGTCGTCCACCTTCAGGCCTTCATCTTCAACATCATTAGGTTTCGCGTCTTTCTCTTGGTTCTCGCACCCACCGACATCGACTTGTTCCTTTTGTGCAGCCATGGAAGCCCTCCTCAAGGTTTCACACTGAAATTGAGAGCAGATGAAATTTAGAGGAAAGAGAAGTGGCAGTTTGGCGCGCAGATGTTGGGGATTTTAATAGGAGTAGCAAAATTGGGGAAAAGGCGGGTGTATTTGGCGCCGAATTTATGAAATTGTAGCTCAAATTTTTTATCTGCCGCCATCTCTAAACCCTTCTTAGGGTTGTTGGCTAGTTATGCTAATATACAGCTGGAAGGATTATAAATTCACGTAAGATATCACCTATTTATGCTATATTATTATTACATTTGCAAAATAACTTGGATTATTTTATAGTAAATGAAGTTATAAAATTGTTTTTTTCTTTTTTACTATACTTTTTATCTCATTTTTTTTAAACAGAAAATGAGGAGACAAAGGTAACAGTTCCGGAACCGCCGATTATGGTCACAGAAAATCTCGAACAAGAAACAAACCTTGAGCGTTTTCGCGGTTGCGGTTCGAAAACTACAGGTACTAGTTTTGGTTCTAAACCAGCGACAATATATTCATATACTATGGGGACTTATCGTACACTTGTCAATGGGAGGACAAGGAAGATAACACGGACCCTTACCGGTTTTTGGAATCCGAATCCGAATCCAAATTGAGACTTTTAGTTGTATTTTTTGGTAGATTTTTGTGTGTTTTGTCAGTTATATTTCTATTCATAAAATAATTGAATTATAAATTGAATAAGAAATAATTAGAGATATGCTGTAATAAAAATAGTAAGGAAATAGCCGAAAAACAAGTGAATTTGATCAAATTGCTGTTCCTGCCTTGTGATGCACGGAGGTGGCTATAGAACAACGCAACCTGAATTCAAACAACTCCATAATTGTCTCACACAATTAAAATAACAAGTAAAGAAATGGAGTATTGGTAAAGCTACCTGGGTCATAGCAATATTGATGCAAAGCATTCAACTTTATTCGAATAGAAAACATTCCATAGCTAAGATACATGACGTACATTATTATTCCAAAGTTTTATACCGAGCACTTGGTGTAACAAATTATACAAAAGAAAAATAAAAATAGCAAAGGCCACATTTCCGAACACCATACCTTGCATGGTAATTCCCTCAGTTTGAACCACCCCAACCCCCACCTCCTGGAGTTAAAATCTGAAGAATTTCCCCAGCCTGCACCTCCACTGTGTTCTTCCCTCCAAGGTATACCTTGCATTTGTCTTTTGTAACGAGGTAGTTGGCTCCCCGAGCCCCATCTTTCCCCCCCTTGAGTCCCCTCGGGGCATGCACTCGTCTCTCAGAAAGAATGCTCACTACAACAGGCCGTCTGAATTCTATCTCCCTAACAATCCCATCGCCTCCTCTATGTATCCCGGCACCTCCACTGTTCTCCCTCAACCCGAACCTGTGCAGCAGAACCGGATATCTCTGCTCAAAAATCTCAGGATCAGTCATACGAGTGTTAGTCATGTGGCATTGAACACCACTAGTACCGTCCCAGCCAGGCCCAGCGCCACATCCACCCCCGATTGTCTCGTAGTAGCCAAAGGTGTCGTCCCCAAAGGTGAGATTGTTCATGCAACCCTGCGAGCAAGCACAAGCCTGGAAAGCTGTTAGAACAACGTCCGTTATTCTTTGAGATGTTAGAACATTACCACCAACCACTGCAGCCTTATCACTCGGGGAAAGAAAAGAACCGGGAGGGATGTATATTTTTACTGGGGCCAAGCACCCCTGATTAAGAGGGATGTCGACATCCACCAAACAGCGTAGACAGTAAATCACAGCAGCAGCTGTAACCGCCTCCGGGGCATTCCAGTTCCCGTATACCTCTGGGCTTGTCCCTGAGAAATCGAAAAATGCTTCTCCTCTCTTTTGATCAATAGTGAGTTTCAAATGTATAACAGAGCCATCATCCATGGAATCTTCCTCTTCGATGATCAAAGAATCTCCTTCGACTTTAGCCGAGTCAGAGACTTTAGCGGCAACAGACTTGAGCATCTCTCTAACCGCGCCTTCTGCATTAACTTGGACATGGTTCATGTAAGACTGCACAGTTTCCAAACCATATTGCTCGATAAGCTCCTTTATAAGTGAAATTCCTCTTTGGTTTGCAGCAATTTGTGCATGGAGATCGGATAAGTTATCCTGAAGCCTGCGAGTCCCGGGTATTTTATGACCCGATTGTTCAGTAGATGGAAATAGGAGAAGCTGGCTGATCCCTTCTTCACCCCAATATTTCATCTGCCATTTTACTGTGCTCGACATAGCTCCCAAATGCACAGGAACATGCGGAGCATTTGCAACTAGCCCTGCATCAGGACCAAAAAGAGCACATGAGAAATCCAGTCTTTCTTTAATATTGGTCGATATTGAAGTCCTCTGTAAGGTGCGCCCCATCTGTTCAGCAATTCCCATGAATCTGTGGTTGAATATCGAGAGTTGCACAACGTCTGCCACTTCTTTGGATACCTCCACAACTTTGTGAATCGATTCAATCTCGATTTTGATGTTCCCGTATTTTGTAATAACAGCCTTACAACTAGGTTCTACTATTACAGTACTATTGCCATTCATAATTATGGCAGGACCAGATATGACACAACCACATGCCAAATCTTCCAGCTTGAATAACGGTGTGTTGTGCCAACCGTTTCCAAAATAAACTTTGTATTGAGCTACACTTTTTGCGGTTCCTGAACCAGGCGGTAGAGCTTGAGGCTTAAGTATGTTAGTGACTCCAATACCACGAACTCTCACATCACATATCATGATATTCCTGTTCTCAAGTTTAAATCCATACTCTTGCTGAAATAATCTTGTAAATTCAAAAGCATAATCTCCTTTAGATCCACCATCATCTATAGGTCTCCTTACCATAATTGCAGTGTCTGTTCCCTCATATCTCAGGTTTAAATATGTTTCAGTTCTAATATTCTCCTCTTGAAAACCTTGTAATTGGAGCTTCCGCTTGACCCGATTTAATAGAGCTGCTTCTCGATTTGAGGCCTCCAACACAGATTCCGGTCCATAAACAGCAGAATACGGTCCCTGTTCTTCCTCCACAACATCTGCCATTCCCATCCCATATGCACTTAAAATCCCGCAGAATCTATGAATAAGTACCTCTTTCATACCCAATGATCTAGCAATAGCACAGGCATGTTGGGGTCCAGCCCCTCCGAAGCAAGCAAGAGCATGGTTTTTTGTCTCATGACCCTTCATCTCAGTCAATTGTCGAATAGGACGGCACATTGTTTCGTTGGCAACGTTAATAAATCCCTGCGCAATTTCCTCAACCGTCATATCCTTTGCTGCTGGATCCTGATTCCTTCTGTAGATATTGATTTGCTTTGCAAGTTTTTCAAATTCAGTTTTAGTTGCATTGACATCTAAAGGCCGATCCTCGCTGGGGCCAAAGATAGATGGGAAATAATCCGGAATGACATATCCCAGGATGAGATTTGCATCAGTAACAGCCAATTCCCCTCCCTTGCGGTAACAAACAGGTCCTGGATGGGCAGCAACTGATTCTGGACCAACCTTGAAAGCTCCAAATTGGAACTTCAGCTTCGACCCACCTCCAGCAGCAACAGTGTTGATCTCAAGCTGAGGTGCTTGAATTATTGCCCCAGAGATTTGGGTTTCTATCACATGTTCATAGCTACCAGCATAACGGCTCACATCAGTAGATGTGCCACCCATGTCAAACCCAATAAGAGGCTTGTTCGTCTCAATCCCAAAAAGTGTCTGGGAGTACCCAACTACTCCTCCCGCTGGGCCTGATAAAACAGCCTTGTGGCCTGAAAACCTACTCTCCGGTGCCAATCCACCATCTGACTGCATAAAGAGAACATTCAATTCACCTGTTCCTTCATCAAACTTAGATATAAATCCTCTCAAATATTCTTTAATAACGGGAGTCAGGTACGCGTCCACACACGCTGTGAAACCTCGAGGAACAGCTCGAACCATGGGCGTCAAAGCCGATGACAAAGACACTTGTTTGAATCCCATGCTCATTGCCAACTTCGCAAATGATGTTTCATGATTAGGATAAGTGTAAGAATGCATCAATACTACGGCCAAGCAGCTGATTCCTTTATTCAGTAGACCTTTAAGCAAAGGTCTTAAAGCCTCCTCGTTAAGTGGCTTCACAACCCTTACAAGCTGCCCAGAAACACCTTGAACTATTGAATCAGAAGAATCTGATACATTCGCCTCATCAATAACAAGCTCGACTCTCTCATCAATTTCCACAATCTCCTCATAAAGATTTGATGGCTTTGACACAGTTAGGTCAAAGATATTTGGTCGAGCCTGGTTACCAATCCGCAGCAGATCCCTGAAGCCTCGAGTCACACACAGAGCAATTCTTTCGCCTTTTCTCTCTAAAAGAGCATTTGTTGCCACAGTTGTTCCCATCCTCACCCATTCAATTTTGTTAGTGGGAACTTTAGAACTTCTGGGAATCTTTTCTCCAGTGAATTCTTCCAAAATCCTCCTAATTCCTTCTACCGGGGCATCATCGTAATTAGCAGGATCAACAGACAGCAATTTCATCACTCGGCCTTCAGACCTACCCGGAAATTCAGCATAGACATCAGTAAACGTGCCCCCTCTATCAATGCAAAACCTGAGCTTTCCCCCTTCAACACTCCCCATTTGTAGTCAAGTTAACACAGGATATCTGGATATCTTGAGATATATGAACCCTGTCAAACATTCTGTGAAGTAAGAACTAACAAAGGTATGGCGTATGATCACATAAAACTGAGAACTAACTTCATTACAAATTACACTAAATATCAGTCGACTTTCACTGGGCCTGTGATACAATATGCCAACATCACACAGTTCTGATTTTCTCGTTATTATCAAAAATCAACCACACAAACTACAATTCTTCAACACCCATATATAATGTTGCTGAACACAAAAATTCCTAAATCACAAAAATTAGCAAATTACAAACTAGAGTAGATATCCAATTCCAGATTCTAGCACCATACCTCTGTTTTATTCTAATCGACAATTCAAAAGCTTCAAATCATTCATCAGTTTTATGACCTGCAAATATAACCCCAAACCAGGTTAATATAAGTAGTTGGTCCAATTCGCAAAGGCTTGGATGAATAAAAGATCGATCAAACCTCTATTTGTTGCGCCTATGCTCTCCTACTTGTTTCAACTCTATGTAAATTACCAAATCCCCAACCTATTTTTGAAGAGATATTAATAGGGATTCATAAGTATAAAACTGAGATGAGAAAGCTGGTTGAGGCGGCGGCGCTGTAAATTAGAGTAGAGAGTAGAGAGAGATGAGAATAGTGGAAAATTGGAAATGAGACTTGGAGATTAGATAGCTTAGGTGGAGCTGACACACGATTACTCATTACCCAATCAGGTTGGATTTCACATTTTTTTTTTTTACAAATTTTTTAGAATTGGTTTTACTATTATTATTTTTAAATACTACTCCTATTGGCAAATACTACTATTATCCATAATAAAGGAAACATCTTGGTTAATTTGAAACGATATGCTTGAACTAAGCATTGGTGTTGTGTAGTTGTTATCTATGAAATAAATATTGATTGAAACTATTAATTTTTGTTATTTAATATAATATTAAGCTGAATTGAAGAAGTACAGAAAAATAATATTAATCGTGATGGAAAAATAAGAGCTATTCTATTTAGCCTTCGTTCGGTTGTTATAATTGCTTGTGATTGAATATTATGAAGTCGACTAAAAATTTTGTACATGAGTATTTTTGTTGAAATTTTCTAGTCATTTTGATTGATTGTTTTCAAATTAATAAACGAAAATTATATTAGTCTTACATTAGACGCATATTTATTTCAGAATAAATCATGTTATATTGTCTATTTATGATTAAAGCTATTAAATATTGATTAAAACTAAGACGTTATATCTTATTGATTAAATATTAGACACTATCAAATATTGATTATGACTAATAATTTTTGTTATTTAATAAATTTATTGATATTTAAAAATTAAAATTTAGAATTTAATTTTGTAAAATTAAATCTAATATTGAAATAAAAAAGAAACAAAGTTGTGATCTAAAGCTTATAAGTCTTGCATGAAGATGGGTTTTCCACCTACGCTTATTACACTATACTAATAAAAATATACTGTACGTAACTAAAACTAAAGTATCCGTCTTTAATAAATCAGGCCCAGTCTGATCTTTTTTATTCATCAAGGCCAATTTATTTATATTCTTGTCTATGTTTTAAAATCTTAAATATCCTTCAATTCACACTTGAGCATTTTGGCTTTTACAAGGAACTGAGGAAGCACAATCAATAGTTAAACACATGTCTACTGAAACACAAACATTATATAGAAACTTGATACACTACTTGTGTCGTAAGATCCATGACATTATTTGAGCAGTACTTAGCCAACTGCAGGACTCAAAACACCTCACTCATAACACACACACACTACAGAAAACAAATCGAAAGCCATAGAAATACTTGCGCGCGCACACGCACACATACATGATGAGAGAATGTTTTCAATGGAGTGGCTAGCCCAGGCAGATGCAGTACTTTCCCTTAGGGCCGGTTGCGCAGGTGGCACTAGCATACTTTGCCTTCAACACTTTCTTACAGGCAGCGATGCATTCCGGCAGTGTGCAAGGATTCAGATCTATGCCTATTGCACACTCCACTATTCTTGGAGCCAACACTACAAAAAACACCATTACCATCATTGCTACAACAATCACATTACAATTTTTGTAAGCCATCAGAGTTAATTAACTTGCTAGGCTCTATTAATTTTGGGCAGATGAGATTATGTATGTTTTCTTGTACAAAAATCGATGTATATATATAGGTAGAAGGTCGTGATGAGTCATGCAAAATCTGGTGCAACTTTCATTATTCCTCATCTAATTGGTGCATATGGATACCAATCCAATTCCAGGATTTCTCCACCACTAGTCAAGTAGTATTTAATTATTTGCAACATAGTTTTAGTGTGTGTTGTAATTTATTATATGCCTACCTCAATTGCTTTTTGGAGTGTGTGTATTTATATAATGAATATCAATATATATTTATTGTAAAAAATGAAGTTGGAACAGTAATCGATTTTTATTAATTTGATACGAAAAATAAATATAGAAAATAATTACAAATCATTATTGGACTAATGATTCCTAGTCAATGATTATAAAAGCACACCAATTCATAAAATATTGAAATTAAATAGTAATAAAAAAGTTGTTAGCGGTGTTATGTTTTATGAGGAGTACTAAATTATAATCTTGAGTCACACACTCTTATTTGTGAATGAGAGACCAATCAACATTTGTAAGATTTCATCCCAAGCAATTGGTTGTAAGAGGATATATTTTCAACTAAGGGATAAATCAAATTGTGCATATTTTAGTACATCCTCTGAGTCTTTCGTAATTTGTTAATATCTGAACATGATCACCCATATTATATTGATGTCACATTTGGTTTGAGCATGGAGCATGCTCTGGTACCAAGTTAGATTTACAAGGGCTCTATAACGAAAGAGATATCAACCAAATATTTGTACTATTCCAACACCAATATATTGATAAAAATGATTTACTACTACTAGATATCTAAATTAACTTTTTTAGTTTCATTATTTTTTATGGCACTGAAGAATGTATGCTCTCTTTTGTAAAAGGTACATAATTCGATACTGGAGTATATAGTAGTTGATATTAATTCCTTTGTAAAATTAGACCTTCTTACCGTCTAAATACATGTGAATAAACAAATAATGTACAATCTTAGGAACGTACTTTAACTTATTTCGTTCACTTTTTTTTTATCTTTCTTAAGCAGGGAATTGAAATGGTCTGATCCCAATTAATTTTAATCATACTTTATAAATATATACACATAAACAGAAACAGTCATTCATAATAGTAATATTGTACACAGATATAACTAAATAGAATAATATGATTAATTTAAGTTCACTCTATTGATGAATTGGCTTGAATTTCAAAGTATAATTGTTTACACACAGGAAACTGATATCCGGCTTCCCCTCAGATCTGATATTTTCTTTCAAGATCTGATATTCTAGATTCTAAATTCCTTGGCCTCTTAGATTTAGACACTCTATCAAAAATAATTGTTAATTGAGGAAGTGAATCTAATTGTTTAAGGGTATTTTCTATAATTAGTTACTTTGCTTATAATTGGAAATGATCACTACCCAATAATTAGTGATTTTATAAACCCACTTTAATACTACTACTCCATCATAGTATTATCAAACATGACTTGTAATTGGTCGCTATTTCTAGTGATTCCACGTCCGTAACGATGATCCATTTCATTGGTCAGCAATCTCATCCTAGGATTAATTTTTCATTTGTTTGTTCTCTTATAATTAAAGCAAGATTCAGTTAGAGTTTAAAAATTGAAGTTGGGGAGAAAAGCATATTGTTTTATATTGAATCCACTAATCTGGTAAGTGAATCATAGCCCGATTTTAATCATACCCAATTTAGATTAATAATATTTGTATATAGTATAATTATTAACTTATTCCATAACCTTTAGTCCCCAAGTAACATAAATATATTAATACACATTTTTGAAACTTGAAATATTGAAGGAATCCTTGTTTGAGGAAAAACCTTGTCTTTACAATTCAACCCTCAATATTGTTTGAAGTGGTTGAGCTGCTTATTTACTCCCTCCTTTGAATATTTCAAGTCAATCTTTAGCTGCCCATCTCCTTCTTTCCAGCTCTAATTTCCATTAATTAGATTACCAACTAAAATCCAAATAAATTCACTAAACCTAATTGACATGCAACATCTCAAGCTTCAAAATCCAAAATTTGACACACTACTGAATCAGTGACAGTTATGGCATTGCTGCAAAACGCCGCGGTGCCCTTCAACCGAGCTGATTCGTTCATCAGCTTAGAAAAACACGAGGGTTTGGATGCGCGTGCGCGCGTGGGTTTTGGTGGTGGATGGAAGTTGAGGCCGAGGAGGAGAAATCTGCAGTTGGTGCTAAACTCTAGCACCAACGCGAATGTGGAGACGATAAATGGGAAGAAAGTGAATGGAGTGTGTGTAGAGAGGGACACGAATTTGATGAACCATGAATTTCTGTTGGGGAGATTTGCGGAGGAACGATTTGTGTTCAGACAGGCATATGTGATTAGGTCTTATGAGATTGGGCCTGATCAAACTGCCACCATGGAAACCCTCATGAATCTTCTCCAGGTCATTCCCAAACGATTTTAAGTATATAAGATTATGTTGTTCTCACACTGTTAATTTTGTGGAGTTTGTATATAATGTTATATCTCCGCCACATATTTTGTATCATACTTAAATTTGTTGTGTTTACAATTTTTTACGTGGATCGATTATTTGGGTTTAGGAAACAGCACTGAATCATGTGGCAAAGTCTGGAGTGGCTGGAGGCGGGTTTGGAGCGACCCGGGAAATGAGCCTTAGGAAACTTATTTGGGTCGTCACCCGCATCCACGCTCAAATCGACAAATATAGCTCATGGTATGACTCCTTTATTTATACTTCAAATATGGCATATATTTAGTTATAGGGGTCTAACTGATCCTTAAAATGCTATCTACAACTAAATAGTACTTCCTCTATCCCACAAGAATATGCACTATTTTCTTTTTAGTCCGTCCACAATATATGCACTTTCTAATTTTAAAATTTTTTTTCAATCTATTAAGATTGGACTCATTCTCCACTAACAATACTTTAATTACTTTTTCACTCTACCTTTCTCTTACTTTACCAATTTTACATTAAAACGTGTCAAACCCAAAATACATATTCTTTGGGGACGTTTGGGGACGTAGGGAGTAACCATTAGATAATCAGATCGAAGCCCAAGATGGGGTATTAATACCAACAAATTAGTAAGACCTAACTAGGGTGAGGAAAAAACTGAAAATCGAATAACCGAACCGATCCAAACCGAAATTTTGAAATTCAGTTTGGTTTACCGGTTCAGTTTTAAACAAAATTTTTGGTTTTTCAGTTCGGTTTGGATTTTATGCTAGATTCGAATTTTTGGGTTCGGTTCGATTTGGAGAAAAAAACCAAATCGAAACACGAATGCTGACCCCTAGAACTAACTCGTAAAAAATGTCAAAACTTTGAATACATACAGCTTTGACACAATATATATCAAATTAAAAGTAATTTTATTAGGATTTTTAACAATAGGGTGTATTAGGTCCTCACACCTTCTTAGTACAAGTTTTGTGTGAGTTGGTCAAGTGGTAGAGAGGTTAATGTCTGAGGCCAAAGGTCTCAGATTTGATTCCTCTGTGGCGCGACCTTTAAATTTAAAGTTATGTAACCATAAAAAAAAAACACAACACAAATCACAGCCCATGGATTGTATGGTTGTGATAAGCTACATTATTAGTGGTTGTGATAAGCTACATTATTAGATTAAAATGCTAGTACATTATTTTACTAAAATAGCTAAGTTACATTATTAGACTAATAATCTATTAAATATATTATTAGATGACACGTGACATTAATCTAATTGTTAGATCACATTCTATGAACTAACAAGTGTTTTGTTTTTAAACAATATTTACCATACGAAAATGAATACATTCTTTTAACAATATCCTAATTATATACGTTTGGATGACAAAATTTGATACTCCGTACATTTCGATAAGCAGATTAATATCAACATTCTCTTGACTTGGAAAAAAGGGAAAAAGAAAAGTGATATTGGGGTTAATTTGATCACCAATACCATTGATTTAAAACGAATAACAAGGTTCTAGTGAATTACTACAATATTATGACAGCACGATAAGAAGTATAGTATGCAAAATGGAGTGGTAAAATCAATTATTAGCTCTTAAACTAATGAAACTTATAGTATGCTCTTACTTGAACATAGTACACCTAGTATGGTTATGAAGTATTCATAGAATTGTAGTAGGTGGATTATATTGAAATAGAAGTGTATATTTGGTGCAGGGGTGATGTGGTGGAGATAGACACGTGGGTAGATGCGGCGGGCAAAAACGGAATGCGGCGTGACTGGATTATCAGAGACTACAAATCCCAGAAAATCATTACAAGAGCAACAAGGTAGCTAATGAATTCACATTAGTTGAGAAAATACTAAATGAATTTGACTGGATGCATATATGCAAATGCAGCACATGGGCCATAATGAACAGAGAAACAAGAAGACTGAGTAAAATCCCAGATGAAGTGAGGCAAGAGCTGCAGCCCTTTTACCTTGATAGGGCAGCTATTGCAACAGAAAACATGGACACCCAAAACATCCAAAAGCTTAGTGATCAAATTGCTAATCGAATTCGCACCGGCCTGGCTGTAAGTTACTACTACTACTAATTCATTTCTCATCATTAATTCATGTAACTAATTGCCTATATTTATGTTGTTTAATTAGCCTCGATGGAGCGACATGGATGCCAATCAGCACGTCAACAACGTTAAGTACATTGGATGGATTTTGGAGGTATTATAATTACTTACCATTTACACGCATGAGTTTTATAAGCTTAGTGATGGAATTATTATACTACATATGTGCAGAGTATGCCTGTAAATGTGCTAGAAGATTATAAGATGAAGAACATAACTCTAGAGTACAGACGTGAATGTCGTCAGAGCAATGTGCTCGAGTCATTAACAAGCATGAAACCTATCACTCAACAACAACAAGAAGAAGATGCACAACACTTGGAGTGCACATCTCTGCTTCGGATGGAAGGAAGTCATGCTGATATTGTGAGAGCTAGATCACTCTGGCACTCCAAGAAACAAATCTCTCCCTCACTTTGATTTAATCAACTACAAACGTATTACTCCTACTATTGTGTGTGTAAACTCAGGTTTTTGGAGGATTTTGTGTGGAGTAATCTCTCTCTCTATTAAACTCAATCAGTGAGGGCGCAACAGAATCAACATGCCATAATTATTCACTAAAATTCTTGATTGTCACACTATTAATTACGTAAAATATCACTGGTATATACTTGATTACTTTCACTAGTGGAGTACTATAAATGTCGAACGACTTAAATTTGTTCGTAAGTTCGGAAGTTTGATTGTACTGCGCTAATCATACCAAATTGAATTTGAATGTAGAGTGGAACATTTGGCTCAAAAATAAAATCTGCCAAATTCTTGAAAACTGCAATTCTGGAAAAAGGAATCACGTGGGTGGTGGAATGAGAGAAATCCAAAGTTCATCGTAACTTGTGGCTACTACTTTTATGTCCTTTTCTCTACTAAATTTCTGTTAATTTACTGACTCGATGTATAATTAATTTAGCTAATTTGAGTGATACTTATTTGTCCTCTTGTCTTACCTGTTTTACCCAAATTATCAACAAAAATAAATTTGCCTCTCAGTAAAATATTTAGAAGGTTATCTTATTCTACAGTTGAGTCGGTTGTAAATAGAATAATAATGTAATCTTAACAACAGATTCGAGTTAATCATTTAACACCAATTCAGTGTTCCACAATATTTTCAACAACACATTCTGGAGTACTGATGTAATGTTACTAATGTGCTTCGGAATTTTTTTTTTTTTACATATAAAATTAAAAAAAAAACAAAGAAAAAGTTGAAATTTTTTAGGGGTGATAATGTGTAGCATTGCCATTGGCGGATTTAAACCATTTATCAGAAGTTTTCAAAATCAAAACTTTAAACATTGATGGCCACCTATTTTGCTTGCGATTTTTGTGTGCCACGTGTTATGTGCCACGTTATTTGAAATTTAACTTTTTAAATTTGAATCCAATTTTTCTTTCAAGCAATGATAAACAACCAAATTTTATACAAACAAAATAAAGTTATATTAATAATTTGATATAGTAATTATATATTAAAATTATAAATATAGTAAGTGGATAAGTTAAAAAGACTTATTAGCCTTTAACCTCATTTTTTATATTTACATTTGAATTTTCTTTCTATTATTTTTAAAATTTAAATTAAAGTATGCACTAGTTACATATATAATTCTAAAAAAATAAAAAAATTATAAAAAATTATAAATATATAACCACAATATTATGCACTTTCCATGTAATATATATGTATCTAATATTTTAATTAAATTCATAAATAAACCTATTTTTTTATTAAATAAACATAAATTAGGTTGTACAAAATTTGGTCACATAGATTTATTGTTTTCGATTTAATAATATTAGAATTCATAAATAAAAGAATGAGAAGCTCAGGTTCAAATCGATTGAAGGGTTGATTTAACATAACTGTATTCATTGGAAACATCATTTACAAATTCCGAGAAAAGGTACTACCGCATTTAATTTAATTTAACTATTGTGAAATCATTTCAAACATGAATCCTAATCTCTGTAATTAAATAATGCAAATATACTAGCATTATTATTTCTCTATTTCTTCTGTATTAGACTAATAAGAAGTTATGTGGTGGAAAGCTGAAAAACGTACGGAATGAGATGAATTCAAAATAGGGAGGCTAGATAAAGATAAAACTGACAATACCCACGTCCATGCCATTAAAGGTTTGCCCTTTTCAATTACTACTAAGTAATATATTAATCTTACGAGTATTGTTTTTAGTTTTGTTTTAATACGAATTGCAAATGAAAATATAAAATCAAGCGACCAAGCTAGGATATGAATGTCACGCATCCTATATATCTCCCACTCCTGAAGTAACAAAAATAAAAACAGAACAATTATTTTGGAATCTTGGTCAAATCCTTTTACAACGTATGGTGGTTACTGAATACTCCCTCCGTCCCCGATTAAGAGTCACATCATTTCAGCCCGTTCACAGTTAAGAGTCACACTTCATTTTTACCTTAAATAGAAAGTAGGTCACACATTCCACTAACTCAATTCACTCACATTTTATTATAAAACCAATATAAAAAAATGGGGTATAGAGTATATATCTTCTTTTTTTTATGAGAATGAAAAAGGGAGATTTGGAGGAAGTTACGGTATACACTAAAGAGAAACGAGAGTTAGGAGAAAAATAAAAGAATAGTAGAAAGAATATTTAGGATTTAGAAGTAACAACTATATACAATCTGAGAGTGGCAAACGAAGAGAAGGGATCAAGCTTTTGAGTTGTTTACCTATCATATTCAGGTGTGTATAAATCACACTTTTAATTTTACATATTTTATGTGATTAATTGCTCGGAGTAAATATTTGAATTATATGATGTGAGCCTAAAATGGTTATGTGTTATTTGATATTGATGGTGGAATATTGAATATGTGAGTGGTGCTATGGATATATTTTTATATAGCATTAGAATTATTTGCAACATTGGATTAAAGAGGATATGTGACAGTCTTGCCCTAGGTTCTACGGGTCATATTCAATGATAAAGGACCTACGGGTCAAAGAAATGTGCAAAGAGGGGCCTTTGCGGAAAGGTCAAAATGCAAAGAGGGACCTTCGTGGAAAGGTCAAATAATTATAAGAGACCTTCGGGTCGTATATAATGGAAATCCCGGGCAGATACCAGGCTTGATCTGTCACATAATAATGAAAAGAACGGAGAGGCATATGCATATGAATATTAAATTGTTTATGATATTTATTACTTTCGGTGATATATGTTGGTGAATGATTGTGTTTGATATTTGTATGTGCATAATTTAAAGATAAGGTTTATATACATTGAGTTGTGGCTCATATAAACCACTAATATTTTTCAGGAATAAGATATCAGTGAAATTATTCGTTGACGTGAGTCATAGAACTACACACGTTATCAGGGCCGGCGGCTGACGCGTTTTGGCAACCTTCTCCTCCTCATCTTTTTTGCATGTAGATAAATGTATAGTATATAGAGTGGTGAGAGGGTCCCACTACTATTTAGAGTGTTTTGAAATATGTACTTGATAAAATAGTGGTTTTTGAAACTTTATAATATGTGTGTTTTATTTATTTGAAGTGTGATTATTTATTTTAAATCTTGAATTTATTTATAGTAAATGCATACGTCATAAAGGGTTGAGGTGTGACAAAGTATGTATTTAGTGGACGCATACCATATCCCAACCTGATATTTTATGGTCACTTTTAAAAATATTTCCACTTTATTCACAAATTAACACTTCATGAGACCATCTCTAACCATACTCCAAAAATGAGTTTTGGTGTAGAAATCTTCTTCAACCATACACCAAACTCAAATCCATTTCAGTGTTTTTTTATGAAACAACATCAAATATGGTATTACTGCAAAAAATTTCTGAGACAAAAACCTCAAAAATGGCGTGAATTTTGAATTTGATGTAAATGGTTGGAATAAAACTACTTACTTTTTAATATGATGTATACTCAAAAATGAATTTGAATTTGATGTAAATAGTTGGAGACATGATAATATTACAAATTGAAAGGCTAAACAATCAAATGATCTATGACATTAGAGCATTCATAGTATCTATAGGGAGAGAGATCAATTCTTCCGAATCCATGGTATACCATTAAATCATTTAATAGTTGTCAAAAAAAATTAAACGCATACATAGTATAGCTGATAAAATAAATAGTAACAATGATTTAGACTGATTTTATTCTAATTAGTGTAATTCTAGCATTATAAACAGTTTTGTAAAGATTAGGAAAGATGTAGCAATAGATATACCAATTTAACCAGATTATATATGGAGTATTTTTTTAAATTAAGCATAACTATATAATATGTTGTTAAAGTGTAATTAACAATCCGAAATAAATGACAAAGAATACTGTTATTTCTATTATTTAGTTGCTATGCATAGATTATAGGAGTATTTTTCTTCTATCTCATAAATCATGCTACCTCTGCCCCCAAATTTTGACACAGTTTACTATTTCGGTCCATCCCTGAAAATTTGACACACTTCACATTTTACTATTTTTGGTAGTGGACCCCATATTCCACTAACTCATTCATACTCATATTTTATTATAAAACTAATACTTTAAAAATAGGATCCACATTCCACCAATTTTTTCAACTCACTTTCCATTACATTTATTAAAACTCGTGCCGGGTCAAAGTGTGTCAAAATTTAGGAGACGGGGGTAGTAATTAAATAGAGTGATGCTAAATGGCCATATTATGGCCAGCCACACAAGGTTAAACTAGTAAATTTAAGTGTATATTAATAAATAAAATATTAGTTATAGTTAGTGGATGACTTAAAATTACTTGTATATCCTTTGCCTTATTTTTAGTTATTTATTCTCATCTCAAATTTTCAGACGAGGAGGGAATCTGTATACTATTTCAAATTTCAATAAATTAAAGTTGCATTAATAACTACTCCACTTCCTATTTAATAGCCCTCTAATTGGAATTTGAATCAAAGCAGACACTAATTAATTGAGTTCTATTTATATGTCCAATCGATTAATATATTGTTTACTATACTACAAAATTAAATTATATATTAACAAAATATATTTATAAATTTGAAACATATAATACTGAATCTTAGTTAGCATGAAGTGTAATTTTTTAAATAAAAAGTTAAAAATAAGTGTATTAGTAACTCAATTAAAGAAAATTAATCTGCTATTTTTTTTTGTATTATAAGTTTTAAATGTAGTTGAACAATTAGATGAATTTTAAAGTCAAATGAACAACTAAATAGTTAATTGTTCGTTTTTATCTAAATTCAATTAAAATTTGAGTAAGGGAATTCAATTAATTATTTTTTTATACTATACTATGTTTAGATGTGATTGGGCAATGAAGGTTATTTTTGGTTAAAAATGAATAATTAAGTGGATCTAAGCACAATTGAATTTTTAATTTTAGTTACTACATGTTATAAAAAAGTAATCAAAGAAATCAAAAAGAATTTTTAAATTTAATCTAAGATTAAATTTAAAATCAAAAGTAGTAAAAAAAAAAAAACATAAGTGAATAAATTTTAATGATTACCTTTTATATATATGTTTAGATGTAATTATGCAAAAAAGGGAAATTTTTAGATTTATATGAACAATTAAATTTAATTGAGACTATTTAATTGTTCAATTGGTTTTAAGTTTAGTTAAATTATTTAACATCTTATACGTTTTAAACTTAAATAGTAGAATTGTTAAATTTTGGTTTTGGTTCAATTGAATTATAGTATCGGGTATCAATTAAATACCTTTTATACTATGTTTAGATGTAATTGGGAAAAATAAATTTTAAATTCAAATGAATTGAGTAGTATATGAAAAATCTAAAGTGTATTATTTTAATTGATTACCTTTATGGGGTATATGTTTAGATGAAATTTGGGCCCAAAAGGTGAATTTCAAATTGAAAGAATCCAAGTGAATATAAGCACTAATGAATTGTTCAATTATTCTAGATTCAATTTAATTATTTAGAATTTTTTCTTGAATTTAAACAAAAATTGTTAAATTTGATCTAAGATTCAATTGAATTAAGTAGTGATTAGTATTTCGAGTCGGTATAAATTTTAACGATTTTTTTTATAGCATGTTTAGATATAATTGAACAATAAATGTGATTTTAAAATTAAGTAAATCTATGCACCATTAATTTTTCAACCATTATGTTCAATAATTTTGTTCTTGAATATAACTTAATTATATTGTTAATTTAATAACTAATTTGAATCAAACACCAAATTAATATAATATATTAAATTAGATAATCAATTATATTTTTAAATTTTGACTAGATTTTTAGATTAAACTTAATTTATTGGGTTTTTTGTTTCTTAGTTATTCTTATACTATTTTTAATTAATATTATGTTGTATTCCCATTTTCTTAATTTAGTTGAAATAAATAAAATTAGATATAAAATCCAAATAAAATTAAAAATAAAAAAATTAAATTAAATATAAATTGAAAAATTTTGACATTTTCAAACCCAACGTCGGGATTATTTTATTTGGGGTAATTTTTTTGAACTTTTCTTTTAACAAACATGGAATCAAATTATCAATTTAATCTATTTCATTTTTCATTCATTTTTTTGATTAATTGGACAATTAAGGGGAAATTTTAAAATTTAATTAAACAAATCAACCCAGAATCGATTTTTTTGTTAAAATTTATGGGGGTTTCGATTTTATTTACTTAAAATTTGGGTGATCGATAGGGTGCTTTTTAATTGAAGATTTCAATTAATTTTCTACAACATCTACTTTTAAAATTTCCCCCCCTTTTCTTATTTATCCCATTTATCAAATACGATCCTTTCCCCGATGTAAGAAATTTCATTTAAATTCCCGCCCTTTTTTGTTCATTTTTTTTTCCATTCAATTAAAAAATAAGAGCATCCCCTATGGGCGGCCCCCCGGGGAGCGGGTAACGCGGCGGCCCATCTTTTGGTGGCCCCGAGGGGCCATTTGGTGGGGGGAAGGGCTCGCCCGAGGGGAAAGGAGAGAAAGGGCCCCCTTTTTCATTCCTTTAAAATCCGGGCCCGGTCGCCGTTCCTATTTTTTTTTTTTTTTTTATAAATTTCAATTTTTTAATTTTTTTTTGGCTTATTTTAAAAATACCCCACCAATTTGTTTTTCACCCACACCCATTTTCACTCCACCTCCAATTTCACTTACAATTTTTTACAAAGAAAGAGAGACAAGATTCACCCGCACGGAAGAATCGGGGTACGGATACTATCCTTTTTTATAAAAGTTTGTTGAAATTTTTTTCCATTAATACAAACAATATTTGGTCTCATCGATTTTAATTTTATTATTATTCTTTTTAATTATTTTTTTTAAAACTTTAATTTAATTGTTAAAAAATAAAGAATAAAAAAAAAGTGAAAAAAAAAGTCCAATTTTAAACTTTTTGTATAAAAAAAAGTTCACCAAAAAGTTCCTATAGTTTCCCACTTGCATTCTAACCTTAATTGCATAATTTTCCCTTTTATTATTCATTCGGGGAGGGGAATATTTATAACACTAGGATCAACCAAGGGAATGAAAGCAACAAATTAATAAACTCATTCTCAATTTTATCATGTCAATATAAACCATTTTACTTTATCTTCCAATCTAAAACCCAAAAAAAATAACAAAATTTAAAAAATCAAAAATACCATCATAGAAAACATTTAAGAAATCCATCCAAATTTTATAGAAAAAAAAATATCAACAGGTCTTTCCATCGCCATCGAGGGAAATTTTGTAAAAAATCAAAATTAGTGACTCTTTCTAAATTCTCCATTGATTCAAAGTTTGTCTAAAAATTAAACGGGGTTTTTGCCCTCAACCATTCAAATTTTATCCAAAAATTAAATGTGTGATTTAAATTTTGCACATTTCCTTTTTTAATCTCGGTTTCGATTTGCAAATTGGAGACTTTTTTTTTTTATATTTTTGTGGAGATGGGTGAAGGTTCCGGGTTGGGGGGAAAAACAAAAAATGAGTGGGTTTCCGGGTATTTTCGTTTTAAAATCGTTGCTGCATCAATTTTTTTTTTAGATGACGAGAAAGGCTCGAATGGGGAAAAGGATGCTGAAAATAAAAAGAGAGAGAGTGACGACGAAAAGTCAGGCTCCAAATGTCAGGCTCCAAATAGGCCCCAAATTTTACCTCCAAATATAAAAAGGGTATAAAAATAAAAACAATTATTAACTAAATCGGAAATTTTAAATAAACCGATTTTTTTCTATAAAATCAGCTTATGACGCTTATAATGCGCTTATGCGAAGATTTCCCAATTAAATAAAGATATTTTGTTATCGGACCAAAGATCCACGTCAAGTGGACGTGGGTGTACGTAAATGAAATGCAGAAAGTCATTAATATGTATATTTTCGCACTCATTAATTTCTCAAATGATTTTGGTTTCGAATCACCATGTATAATTAGACAAAACAAACCAACAAAATAAAGAAATTATGTCGGCAATCATGAGTCGTTTCGAAATAATTACCCTTTAAAAGTATCTAATTTTTAAGTTGGTGAGGTTGGTAAAGTTAATTTCCTTTACTAAAAGAGAAAAGAATAGGTGTGCAATGTGAGAATTGAAGAAATTAAATGTAGATAAACGAAATCATATATGCTTTTATTTTAATTAATTTTGACATAAGATTCCTTTTTCTCATGTGGAAAATTGGGGCATCAGTACGTTTGGAGAATTTCTTATTAACTTTTTTACAACATACTAGTTTATCTGAATTTGTAAATAACATGTATTGCTAGGTTTAACGAAATGGTACTATTTTACTATTCAAATCACATGAGTGTAGATCGATTCTAAAAATTACGTAGGTTTTCGTGAAAATGACGTTGGCAATAATGAGCCTCACCGTCCACCCACACACGACGGGAGAGCCACTCGCCCCAGAACTACATATTGGGTGAGTGCAGTGTGTCTATGTGATCGGGCGACTACGACGATTTAAGGTGGATACGTTGCATTTAATTTATTTATTTTTAAATTTGTTGATCATTTTTGTTAAACTTTCCTCTAACTAATTTTCTTTTTTATTTTCCATTCTTTTTTTTTCAGAATGTAGAAATTGAAGTAGTTGATGATGTGTCACCACTTCATCATAGGGAAACACCATAGTGGGTGATGTAAAAACGTTAAATAAAACTGTAAATCTCGTTCTTATTAAAACATTTTTCCGTCTAAACTACATTTTGAATCGATTAACATAATCTGTTGTCAGAAAAAATAATGGTAATAATAGAAGAAGTGATAAATTACATTAGATTCTCCCTTGAGATGTGAGAATGTGTAGGACGTGACTGCAAATCGAAATAGTCCAAATTAGAGAGGTTGCAAATCTTGGCGGGAGATGTAACGGCTACGGATGCAGCCTCATTATAATATAAATCCTGTAATAAATGTCAGGATATCTCATTACTAACTATGCATTGCATTACCTCGTGACAAGAATTTGGTCCAAATCTTTCTTCTATTATTACAAAAAAGTGTCTTAATAAAAATGATTGGATTCCTTTAAATCAATATTCCCTAAGTTTGTGGGACCCAAAATGGGGGCTCATTCCATCTTTACTACTAGTATATGATAAGATTAAGTGCATGTGACGATAATTAAAAGATGCAGTACCTTCTCAAGAATATTAAAATTAGGAATAATAAATTAATAATTAGTGCCAATGTGATAGTAGTACTTTGTAATTAAAGAAATCAATATACCACGAATTTTCTTTGACCGGAGTATTATGTTAATTATGATCACACAAATTACAAAAATTCAAGATGCTAGACCAATAGGTCAAATTTTAAACATTTTAATAATCTAAAATGCGAGTGCTTAGATTAAAAGTGGTACAGTAAGATTCCATAGCAAGTTGGATGGGATGCATAAATATGAGCGCACATGCTGTGGTACAAGAATAAGTTATGTACCCCATTAATAATGGCATGAAAAATCATTGAGTAAATGAATGGTTGAATCTATATATAATGTCACATTAGTTCAAAAAGAATATTGAATGGTTTATGAATCAGAGGTAATCAATTGATAAAGTGGGCCAATAAATTTGCGATTGGTGATCTTCTACATCTCGATCCCGATCTCCCTCGTACCTATATTATAATTCACGTACATTATTCCTCGTTTGTGTGCTTTAGTATACATATCACACTTACTGAAATTGAAAAATTAGATATGATATATTTAATTCTATAAAAAGTGGTGGAATTTGTTAGATAAAACTTTATACCATAGGGGAAGTTCGGTTACTCATCGAAGTTAATTACTATGTCATTGAGAAAGGCTAGGATTAATAAATTAGGACCATTATTGCAATGTGGCATGTCTTGAGATTAAGTATTGAAGTTGTAACTGTCCAACTTTCATATTGACGATTGTCCTTACATAATAACACAAGTGTTTTCAGTATGTTTGTCCTTATTCATATACTTTTTGAAATACTTCTCATTAGTCATTCATTGCAAAATTGTAACAGACTCACATTATGACTCACATTATAAGCACGCTTAACTTTAAGATTCTTTTAAGATGACCACTAGAGAAGAATATAACTTCTTATTCATATGAATAGCATCCATAAAATCTATTAAACTCTCATTTAATACTTTGCATATTCGTGTATTCCCTCGGTCCTAGTGTTTCATTTTATTAATGTTCCCGCTCACTTTAGAAATATGAGTCGCTCATTGCACGTGTCCACGCACCGACAACCATCCACTATGTCTATAATAGTTAATCATCTCCGATCTACTAAACCGAACACCCTATAAATATACTCAGACATCACTACTAAATACTTGTATCATTTTAAAGTTCAAATTTGTCTGAAAAAAATTTGTTGGAAAATAATTTTTTTATTTACACATTAAGTGTAATAGCTATGCAAAACAATATGTTTTGATCCATATTTATCGACTTCGTCAAAAAGTTGATGGTCAATAACATTGTGGCCATATTAGGTGCAATTATAAGAAGCAAGAATATCATATGATACACCTTATTTGTAAATTTTGATTTCAGATCTACCTTCTTAATTTTATGTTACCAAACATAGTTAATCAATATGCAAGAGGTGATACTATTCACCAACAATATTTTTATGTTGCCAAACATAGTCTAATTGATTATTTACTTGAGGAGGTGAAATGGAGTCTAGCTTTTCTTCAAATTCATAATTATTTATGTAAAATCTACCCAAAACAATTAAAATATAGTCCAAAGCTCATAATTGCTTCTCCACTTGCGCAAAATTACATAATGACAAGGTAAGTGCAGCATATTAGACGTAACAAACGTAGTAAAACTCCAAAATTTGAAAGAGAGACATCTCCCATTTCAGAATATCCCACCATCATCAACTACTTAGATGCCATGCTTCTAAAATGAAATATCTCCATCTCATAAATGTTCAATGCATCCATTGTATAATCACATGATATATACTCCACCTTATTTCTAACTATATACAATTAAACAATTTTACTATCAAAATACTTTTTCTCATTACATAAAGTAGCACATAAGTTAAAATCGGTTACCAACCATTATTTCCCTATTTTATATATATATATAACCGACTCATCGGATAATTCAATCTACCTAAATGTTGTCACTATATGTCACTAGAGATAAACATTTGACGTGCCACAATGACATAGAACAACCGCACACCATTCAGTTCTATATTTGGATTGTGTGGCATTCAATTCCTATTGTTTTCCCACATTAATTCACCTTCACAAATTCACCTATTATATCTACCAGTCAGTTTCATTTTATGACTATTTATCCTCTTTTGTCCTAGTTTTCCCCTTGCTTTTAAATGCATCAACCCTCCAATGATGATCATGTAAACGAGCTTGTGAAGTCGGACAAAGTTCTGGCATCGAAAAGCCGAATCGGGATGTAGTATCAAAGTGGAGCTAAACTCCGAAAGGCTAGGGCAGAGCTGTCGCACCATGGGTCTTGCAGCTAACTCTAAAGGTGGTGGACCACGATAGAGTCGGTTAACCTCATCCCCATCCGGATCCGTCATTGCAGCATGACCAATCTTAATTTGTGTTTACGAATACCCAATTTTAATTTTGGGGTTAATTACTTGCAATTTAGATCAAATCGTTATAATATGGAGTAGCAATATACTCAATTTTAACATTCTTTGCAATATAAATTTACCTAATCTTATAGGCGAGATTAGAGTTGGACAATATGATGGGCTAGCTAACAGTCAAGGCACCAGTTTAAAATTATTTAATCAATTTTGAGTTTTAATATAAATAGAATATTTAAATCGTGATCTCGTTTTAAAAAGTGTAGATAGGATCTTCATAAATGAAATTTAAATAATTGGGTCCAAACTAGAATAAATGTTAAGATTGGATCTTCATTAATAAATTTCAAACATTGGGTACCCAACTTAAAGTTGAGTTTCCAATTTATACAGTGAAGACATTTCAGTCTATCTTGAAGTCTAAAAGAAACGATATATAGAAAATTCAAGTTAAATCGGAAACCATTATTTATAATTTTTAAAAATAAAATAAAAAAGGCGAAAAGGGCCACCAACAGAAAGTCATGTAAAAAGACTAGGTTGGTGTAACAGATGATGATTTGGCCACTACATGAATTAGTAATTAACGTGTAGTCCAATTAGTGTTGTTTGCAGAAAGGCCATAGGTTCAACTGTTTAAGTATATTATTATTTTACTGTTATTATTACTGATTGATGGGTATGTAAGAAAGATTAAAGAAAGGTAAAAGTAAGAGAGGGGTATGTAATGTAGATTTAGAGGGCAGACAGGGCCACATGAAGAGAGAGAGAGAGAGAGAACAACATATTAAGATGGGACAGTATACCCATGTGGCCACCACTATAAGTTGAATTCCCAATTATACCCTTGGTATCACATCACGGTACATGCATTCGGATTCTCATCGCTAAACATCTGCGGCGGTGGATATTCAAGCTGGTATTCCTGCATAAATCTCTGCGGATACACCGGCTGCGGCGGCACCTGCTGGTAGTAGAAGTTTGGGTTGTAATAGTACTGCATCATCTGCATCTCATTCTTCTTCAATTCCACCACCTTCGTCTCTTCCCCTCCGCCGCCGCCGGAGCTGCCTCCGTCTTCGCCGCCGTGTCTCCGCCTTCTTCTTCTTTCTTCTCTTTCTCTTTCTCTTTCTCTTTCTCTTTCTCTTTCTCTCCTCCTTCTTCTTTCTTGGCTTCCTTCTCCGCTTCCTCTGGCTTCTTCTCCTCCTTCTTGTCCTCCTCTTTCTTCGCCTCCGCCTCCACTTTCACCACGGTGGCGTGCTTCCCGGTTCTCTTGTGCACGTAATCCGTCAGCTTCTCCGCATCCAACACTCCTTTCACTGTCACTTGTGAGCTCTTCAGGTCTGGCTCTACACTCTCCACTCCTGCAATAATTCTATTTTACTAATTTTGTATATACTGAATTGACTTTGGGATTAATTCAAACGGAATCTTGGACTTATCTTTTTTCTTTTAAAACCAATCTCTACTAGAGATGGAAAAGGAGATAAG
The DNA here is from genome assembly GCF_023119035.1 of Salvia hispanica. NCBI lineage: Eukaryota > Viridiplantae > Streptophyta > Magnoliopsida > Lamiales > Lamiaceae > Salvia > Salvia hispanica. The sequence continues at coordinate 6,994,094 of NC_062969.1, read as the reverse complement.
GATGGGAAAGGCTAATAGAGATGAAAAGGGAAACATAAAATTAATTCAATAGTCTCTTTTCTGAAAATCAAAATCACCTTTCATTCTTTGGATTCTCTTTTTGAGCTCTTGAGCACAGGCCTCACAATGCATGTACACTCCCAACACCACTGTAATCACAGGCGGCTGCACACAAATCACATGATTTACCAATCAACATTCTCATTCTCAACTAATCAACACCAAATTAAAAATAATTAATTAATTAATGAGACCTCCTCTTTCTTGACTTCAGGCTTGGGCGCCTCTTTCTCCTCTGGCTTCTTGGCTTCCTCAGGCGCGGGAGGCGGCGGAATCGGCGAGATGAGCTCCACTTGGCGGTGGCTCTTCCGCTGAACCCTCTCCAACACCTTGAGCGGATCTGCTTTCTCCCCTTCACCACCACTTTACTCGTCCTACAATCCGTCATCACATCCTCCACTCCTGCAAATTTTTACAAATCAGTTACTCGCATGCACTATTATTTTTTTAAAAATGAAAGATCTAATTAATTAATTAATGTAGTTACTTACCATCGAATCCTAATTAGATTTTTAAACAAATAAAATGAGAGATCTAATTAATTAATTAATGTAGTTACTTACCATCGAATCCTTTGAGGCAGCGGCGGACTTTCCGAGCGCAGCCCTCACAATGCATGTAAACTTTGAGGACGATTTCCTGCGGCGGGGCTGCTCCTCCGCTTTCTTGTCATCCTTGGGCGGCTCCTCCTCGGGCGCCGGCTTGGCTCCTCCGGTTTCTTCTCTTCCTGCTCAAAAAAGGGAAAACATAAATGAGGCGGACATTGAAAGCAGGGAAAGAGAAAGCGCGGGAGGGGAGAGAGAAAGAGACCTCTCCCATTTGCAGAAATGAAATGAGTCTCTAGCGGAAATGCAAATTTGAGCTTTGGTGAGTGTGTATTTGGAAAGAGGAATGGGGTAGGGGGAATTTAAAGGTGGCTTCATGTTTGGGCTAATCACCTAACTCAACTTTCATTTAATTCTATTTTCTACAAATTTGTATCCACAATTTTTAAAGGCGTACTGGATATGCCTCCCGAATTTGATATAATAATTATCAAATTAAATAATAACGGAAATTTTACACAAAATTAGTGTTTGCCTAGTTAAGTAAATAAAGAAAAAAAATTAAAAGTATAATTTTTATTAAAAAATTGAAATGGCTCTGGAATTTCTCATAAAAAATGAATAACTTAATACGGTGGATAATATAGATGAATTAACAGTATTTTGGAATTTTAAATGTATAATTTAAGAAAATTACATTAAACATTTTTAAAATATTCAAAAAATTACAGCTGCGACTAAAATATAGTACTACGAGCATTACTCCAAAATTTATTCAACATAAAAATGACCAATTATTAAAAGAGAGTCAGTGTTGATTTCTCAATTAATCAGATGACCAATTATTTAAAGATAGAGAATTTAGACTCAATATTTTATTTATTTATTTATTCCATAAGATTGTAACGGTGGTTTGTGTTTTATAATTTGATGTACTGTACTGAAGATTTATTGAACTTTTGTTCATTATAGTTATCTCAAATGTGTAGCTAGCAAAAGTTGTAAACCATTATCTATAACATAAATATTTTTTTTAGTACTATATATAAATTACAATCAACTTGTATAAATTTATAGTTCCGTCACTGTATAACATAACTAGATATAATCAATTTTTATAAATGATCGCAAAACAAACTCACAAACAATATTTAGAAATTTTAGAAGAAATGGATTAGCATGGGATACATAAGATATGATCTCAATTCTCAAGTAATTAACTAATGAAGTAGCAATTGACAGATCACAGATTGCATATATTTGGGCCATCAGTATCGAAGTCTCACTCCGTCTTAAAATCAAACTACCACATTCCACTTCTTTATATTCAATGTCAATATTGTACTTATAAATGAATGTGATCGAGTTTGTTGAATAATCAAAATAATGTGACGAGTAAATTAAATTTTCTTTATGCGAGTTCAAAAATTCTAAAATTATGTTTGCTTTCATTAAAGATAAAATTGCGTTTGGGTGATTTCAGATAAATTTCTCAATAAAATATGTGAATTAGGACATGTGTTGTTATTATTTATAGGTGGTATCGCATTTGTGCCTTTCGTAGCAATTATAGTTTGGTACTGACAATACAAACTATGCCTATATGTCGTTAGGTGTATTAGAAATAACAAATTTGAATTGATTTATCACGAGCTTTTTGAAATTTGATTGACATTCAAGAAATTTCATTTTTTTTCTAGTACCTTTTTATCTGATAAACAATTCCGATGAATAGAAGTTGTTTTAGAAACTTAAAATGTCAACATAGACAACATATTCGATATATTAAATTAAACGACATCATAATCATGAGTTCATCTAACGCACTTACATACTCGGACTTGAATTAAACCTGAATTTGCGCATCCGTCGCAATTGCTACCTACTTATAAGACTCGACACCAGACATACACATCTGATTTTAACAAGTTGACCAATTTTTCCCATTAATTATCCACTTCATGCACACAATAGCCACTTCAATTTTGATTTCACCGAAAATCTAAGTTGAGTAAAAAACCTAGGAATATTGAAAATTCTTTGATTCTCATTCATATTTTGAAAGATACTATTAAAAAAATATACTACTACCAAATTGACATTTTGGGTAATAGTTAGATCTTTTAAATTATTCAATATTAATTTTGAAATATTATACTACTACTAATATTATTGCCGATAATTTGTCATCAGTCGAAATCACTCTCATTCGAATTTTTTATTAGAATTTCGAACTTGTACTCCCTCCCGTCCGCCATTAGGAGTGATTTAATAACATATTTATCAATTATAGTTATTTATTGATTTTATAACTGAATATAATAATTTTAAATTTTCATTAAGATTATTTTAATTAATTATTAATATATAATAAAATAATAACACTCCTATTCATGGACGGACAAAAATGAAAAAACGAGACTCATATTCGCGGACGGGGAGAGTATATTTCATGAAGTCCAGCAAAGTTAATACTATATGCACACATTTTCCGTCATCACATAAACCTCTGTTTTGAACTGTAAATTTAGGAAGTTAAAACGAGCATATGATTCATGTGACTAAGCTTAAACAGGATTACAAAAGGTGTGAGTATGCAAGGGACGTGGCAGTTATGTGAGAGGTGGCACATGCTTGGTGTATCTGCTCTACGTTATGGGCAACCGTATTTTAAGCATATACCCATTTTGGCATTTTCGTCTCTGCTCATATTCTTGCGTTATCTTACGTGCTCTTCACGTGCTCCTCTATTCTTCCCTCTAATTATTTTTATATTCTCTTATCAGATTTAAACTGCTTAATTATTTTCACAACAATAACCCATAGATAAAACCATGCGTACTCACATGTTTGATGCATCATACTGAATTTATTACTCTGTTTGATGGAGTAAATAATCTGTCTATTTTTAGAAACTTTTTTTTTTCTGATGGATTTCATCTCCAATAGTATTCTAATTTTTATTCTGTCTCTTATATTTTATTAATTATTATAAAACACAAGCTATTTCAGAAGACATATACAAAAAGCCATTTTGCAGATATTGGAAAAATCTATCTACAGAGGAATTTTGTGCCCAATCTATATACTATATTCTTAAAAAATAAAAGGAATCTAAGCTCGAATTGCTAACCATATCTCTAGCCAAAACCAGTTCAAGGTATTACACCCTATGACCTATATATTGTACTCGGATATTCTATTTATCCCAAATAATAGTCGTATTTTATTATTTTGGTTTATCTATTAAACTTGAGCTAAGGTTTCGCTTACTTAGATAAAATAAGTAATACCAAAATATAATCTAAAATTAAGTTCAAAATTATTTTAGTCATAGCATTAACTATAACTAATCATTCCATGATTATCCATCTAAGATTGAATTATGGAATTGAATCTCATGAACCAAACACATGACATATTTAATTATGTGATACAATCTTGCAAACTAACACCCATTTAATCTATTTTTGTTTTTGAAAAAATTTCCACAACACGTTACATTAATATGTATACTAATAAAGATATCACTATTTACTAATATTACAAATTTTTTTTTCTATCTGACATACTACTTTAATAATTTTCATTTAAAATCCATATATATAGGAGACCAATGAAATACTTGTTGGTTTCTGGATTTACAAGATATAAGCCGGGCGTGATACAACCCAAAAGAAGGAATACAAATGAACTAACGAATCGAAATTACAACGGAAATTTCGAAACAAATAAACCGTAAAAGGAATTTAGCCGAGTCGATGAGGCCTCTTTCCACAAGACGAGATACGCCCGGTAGGCTCTTTGGATTGGCGTCTCCTAAAGATAAACGGCTCGTCTTCGGAAGAAGACCTATCAAGAGCTCCGCGAACCGGATGGAGGAGAGGCGTAGCTTCGCGTAAGAACAATGCGAGAGAGGAGAGAGTGTATGATGCAGAGTGTGGATTCTAGTTTCCGGTGTGTAGAATGCTAGTCTACGTAGGGGTCAACGCAACCTTGATGGCTGTCATCAATGTCACACCGTAACGGTCGTGGTTACGAGCCGTAACGTTCGGGCGTACACGCTCGTAGCTAGAGAGGTTGAATCTGACGCTTCTAGATTCAGTCATGACGTGGACTGTCACGTTGCTTACGGCGTCATACTAACGGGTGTCATCCCGCTGCCGGACGTGGAAACGGTGGTGGTCTAAAAGAATTAGACCCTAGACCCACTAGCCTGGGCCAAGCCCACAACTAAAGCCCAAGCACCAAGCCCACGACCAGGGCCAAAGACCACCCAAAGACCAATTGCCAAGATCCAAGGACAAGGACAAGGACACGGGCACGCGCTCGGCTCGGCTTGGCTCGGGTGCTGCACGCGGCCCATGGCGGGCGGGCGGCGGCGCTGTGGCTCTCACCCATCTTAGTCCACTATAATTATTCCATGTAATAATCCTTCTTATTAAATACTAGTTTAATAAGGTTGAACTTCCAATGTGGGATAATTAACTCTCTAATTATTCCCTAAACTTCTCTCATACTCATTAAGTTTGCAATTTTGCACAACTTTAACCCCTTTTTATTTCTCACTCACCGGAATCGGATTTGAGAAAATGAATATACCACGGCCATTACTCCGAACGTATATCGACGCTATATCATTTAATTTCACAAAATTAAATGTCTCGTTGAAATTAAATTGGTCAAAGTTCATTGACCGGCATAGATTCCAACAATCCCCACAGAGTGGAAATAGCCAAATGCAAATGCATGCGACACAAGCTCAACCCTCGAGAGGTATATAAGATAGTAGGGGTGTCGAACGGGTACCCGGGGACCCGCACCGACGAGCGGGTACCCGCACCCGATTTTGGCCCAAATTGTTGTCCCCATACCCGCCCAACCGTGTCTATTACTCGATACCCGAAGTCGGGTATCCCGCACCCGACATGGCGGTACCCGACCCGACCCGACCTTTTTTTATATTTTTTTTAAAAACTTTTTTTAATTATTATTTGCATTGTCCTCAACTTATAATCTTCATCCGTTATAATATGGTATTTTATGCATCTAAATAACATACAATTCCATGAATCATTAGAAACTTAACATCCACAATTTAATGTGTGCGAATACATGTGTGTGTAACATATGCTATTGTATATTATTAATGCACTACATATCTACGTATATATTAGTATTGTACATAGAAAAACACACTTTAATTGCTCTTAATAGGAAAAAGTTTTTTTTAAAAAAAGAAAAGTTATATGTCAAGTTTCGAGTCACCGATAATTTAAAAATTATATTAAAATTAAAATTTACAAAATGCTAAACTAAAACCGGGTAATTTTTGGGATTATCGTTCAGGGGTATCGGTATACCCGATAACCGCAAAACCAAAAAATTTTATTACCGATCCTCCGCCTACCCGTTCTGTGGATAGGACATACCTACGGTATCGGGTGGGGGCGGCCCAATACCCCTTCCCGTTTACACCCCTAAGATAAGGATATAGCTTTTTCTTTTAACCTTCCATATAAGCCATCAATACACGGCCCCTGGGATCTTTTAAATAC
>NC_062969.1:6917343-6987831 GCF_023119035.1 Salvia hispanica | reverse complement strand
TGGTAAAAGTTATTTGGCAAAATCACGGAGTCGAGGAGGCGACTTGGGAAACATAGGAAAAGATGAGAAAGAACTATCCACATTTGTTTACAGGTTAGCAATTTCATTGTGTACGTTAAATCAGAAAGAAATGAATTTTGTAGACAAAATTCTTAAAGAGGGGAAGAATTGTGACATCCCTAACCCGAAACCTGCAATAATTTGCATATTATCATATTATATTGGCATTGCATATTAAATTGTCATTATACTAAATTGATATTAAGTTTGTCATAGAGAATATATTTATTGTTATGATCGACTCAGTATAGTCGAATATATAGATAGTTTTGATTCACGAGAATTTTAAATATGAATATGTATATATAGTATAATTAAATTAGTGTAGATATGCCATTATTTAAATATGTGTGCATGTGTACCGTATAGTACTAGTACTTATATACGTACTTATAAATATAATATATAAATATATGTATTTGAATAGAAAGTTACATGCAAAATGTTGATGTAAGTTTTGTTATTATAATGTACTAGATTCTTATATTATAATTTATGCAGTTGACATGTCACATAGTTAGCAAAGACATAACACTTGTAGTTATGAAATTCATTTTAGTTAGGATGAGTAGGCAAAATAGCCTACGTACATATATTTGTATACACATGTATATAGTTTATCATTTAGAAAAAGAAAAGGGTTTAAAAAAGTTTAGAGAAAAACAGAAGTAAAGAGAAAATTTTGGATCGAGAGTTAAAAATTAAGAATTGGAATCAGGAACTCAATAAGTTTATCTATCTTAATCAGGTGTGTATAAATCACATTTTTAATTTTACATGCATTATATAATTAATTGTTATGCATGAGTTGGAGTTGACTTATAGTAAATATTTTGGATCGTATGATGTGAGCCTGATATAGTTATGTATGATTTGAAATTATTTTTGTGGAATATGATATGGATATGTGAGTGGTGCAATTGATATATTTTACATATGATAGTGAAAGTACATGAATCATGTGACTAAAGAGGATCTGTGACAGCCTTGCACTGGATCTGAAATTTTAGAGGGACCTACGGGTCAAATACAGAGGGACCTATGAGTCCAATTACAGAGGGACCTTCGGGTCATAGAGGAATCTCGGGCAGATACCAGACTTGATTTGTCACAGAATAATAAATTGAACAGAGTGGCATATGCATATGTATATGGAACTATATTTTTTTAATTGCTGTGCATTATTAGAATGAAAATGTGCATTATTAGTCTATAATGTTGCATTATTAGCTGCTGCGGCATTATTAGAATGAAAATGTGTATTATTAAATGACATTTGTGACATTAATCTAACCGTCAGATGACAAAATCGTGGGGCTAGGATTAAGAAGGTAAAAGGACAAAAGATATGAAAAGGATTTGAATACATCCCTATATATATATATAATAAATCGATCCGAAACTTTTTATTGAGCGATCGCTTAAAAAGTAAATATTTTCTTCTTTTAGAATAATAATAATAATAATAAATACTATATGATCAAACCTCAAATAAAATATTATAATTAAAATTAATAGCAGCCGGCACGACCTGCCGTGGTGTGCTCGTGCAATTGACCCTTTCTCTAACCTTTTGTGTTTCTCAAAAGTTAGGTATATTTTCGGACCTAAGTCTATAAGTTCAATATATTAAATTGAAATGAAAGCGTGTGCAGACGCTCTTTTATTCGATTCCATTTATTAGGATATACTTTTATGTAGCAAATGGGGCAACAGAGTAATGCAAATATGTTTGTAATATATTGGGGAATCTTTGTTTTCTTCTTGTCTTTAATGTTGATTGGCCAACCACTTAGGCATTTTAAAGCTACATTTCACTTCAAATATAGTTTTATCTACCATATTAGAATCTAGTTATTTGGAAAAATGTTAGTACGTTAACTGAAATGGTCATAATGATGTCGAAACTTTACAATAATTCTCTTAAAGGTATAATAATACTGTTGTAACGTATCCTCCGCCAACTTGATTACAGCTCTTCCTAGATGATTGCTAGTACTATTTATTATTAATAATGTTAATAGTATTTTTTCTTTTATAAGTAATATTTCCCTTTAATTTTTTTCTTATGTGTTACTATCACTTCTTGCTAATTAAACAAGTTTCACTATTATTTTGTTTTATTTTATTGTTTGATATAGAAGTTTAAACGTACTTCATTTATCATGACTAATTGACTATAAAAAGCCTCAGAGTCATGCAAACAATTTATCCTCAATAAAATTTAAAAACTACAATTGCACTAAGAGATAGAAACCAGTACTTATATATATAGACTACTAGAAGCACATATGAGGTTTATTTAGGCTATCAAAATGTTATCCAATTGTAGGTATGAGATATAAAAATGACAGTAGTACTTGTCCAAAATGCTTAAGTACTATCCAAAATATAAACATTCAGTTGGATTGTTATATGGCTACCCAAAATAACTTGATACTATTAAAATACTACAACTTTTCAGGAGAATATTTAAAATTATTCTGAAAGTGAAGATATATACATACATATACATATTACAAAAATCATACCTCTTGTAGCTAGTATTGCTCCATAATAATATGCTACAAAAGAAAATCAGGCATTGATTATTCTTAGACAAGCATTTTGTCCAAAACTTTTTTGAAATTCTTGTTTTAGATTCCGATTAAGTCTATGACATAATGATGATGCTAATGATGATTTAACAATGGTACAAAGTTGGTTGTCCAAGCTGGCAAGTCACCTAAAGTAGTTAATGGATTTTCTTTGAAATTTCCGGAGAAAGTGACATAATTTTTGTCATTGCAAAAATGTCATCAACCACTATATATGTTTTCATTTGAAGTCCTAATAATGATAAACCCTTTTCTTTGTATATATCTTTGATCAAAATCAGGCGAAGGCCAATATTTTCATCTGCCATATTTCTCGCCTTTTTCTTTTGATGATAACACACATACACACACACAACTAATTTCTCAAATATCCTCTTTTTTCAGTGTTTATAATTAGGGTTTCTGGGGGGGAGAAGATCCTTCTTCAAAATCTAATTTCTGATGAGATGCAATGAATATGTTGCATCTAGATGCAGTGGAGGTAACAATTTAAGTATTAGAAATCACCTCAATTTTTTCTGTTTTATTTTCATTTTTTGTATTGATTATTTTGTTGGGCGGTGACTGGCTAGTTATGGTGTTGGAACGACTCAATCAAATCAAATCTCCCAAGAATTTGGGTTCTTTAGTTTGATTGAGCCGTGCCAATATCATGTTCTATTTTGCTCATGTTACCTCCGATGACTAAATTTAGGCAAATTTAATTTATAGTACTACTATGCAATATTTTGTGTGTGCTTAATATATACTACTAGAAAATTGAGTGGAGGAAGCCATTTTTCAAACATGAAAACTGAAATATCTCATTCTAAGAAAATACATATTTGTAATACTTGTTTCTTGCATTTAATTTGGTTGCCCAAGAGCTTTCACTATTAATTTCACATTTTCAATTGTTTATTTGTATGTTCTGTTTTATGTTTTATTTTCTTTTCTTGTTCTTTGTTAGATATTGATAGTGATTAATATATAGTTTGGGAACATCAGTAATATGTAATATGATTAAAGCGAAAATTGTTATGAAATTGTGTTCGGAAAGGTTTTATTAGACATTTTAATTGTTTAACTTGATCATTGTGTTCGGAAAGGTTTTATTAGACATTTTAATTTTTTATACTTGATCGTTTAAAAAAAATATATAGTTTTGTATTTAAATTTAATTTAGTAGTAGGTCACCTTCTCAAATCCTTAATAAATAAGTATGTTTACATAACACAATAGACAAACAAAGAAGTAGAATATGTTTTCCCCTTCTCGTTATCCTATATGTATGTTTAATTGTTTATGTACGGTTCCAATTCTATGCATATGATATGATATTAATCTTAAATGTTAACTGTGTTAAAACATAATGAATCGAATTTTATTAATAGGTAGCAAATCAAGTCTAGTATGTTTTGTGTATTTCATTCTGTATCATAGTTTTCCATGACATAAAAAAAGAAAATTTAATGTCTCATTTTATTGATTGGGGGAAGGCGTCGTGCTCCACGTAGAGTTTAGAGACAATCGGGCGTATGTATATATTTATCCAAAACATAAGTCAGAAATTGTGTTACGCATTTTAGAATGCTAAGAATATCCTATAATGCCAACAGAATTAATTTCTCCCAGTCAGCTAAAATCTCGACTTTTTTATTAAGATTCAGTGATGTCATTTAATGATTTAATCATATTGTATGCTGTATACCGTGTACGGGAAAGTATAAAATAGAAACCTTCCTCATTCCATCAATTAGAAATCAATTTAGTTCATAGATTTTGATTGATCTGAAATAGGATCGAGATGTATTTTGTGCAAAGTTATTAAGGCTTTTCTATGATCGATTTTAAACATGAAATTGTGTGTGTGTGTGTGTGTGTGTGTGTTTTAACACATGAAATGATGAAATAATTATGTGTCTGTTTTGTTTCTCTAATTATGAACTTACAAGTTTCTTATAATTGAACCAAAAATGTGAATATACATATAGTACTAATTAGTACTCCACGTTAATAGGTTCTATATTTTGTTTCTCTAATTATATTCCTCCCATTTTTAAAAATAGGAAGTTTTGGAGCGACACGTTTTAATATAAAATTGATACAATAAAAATAATTAAGATAGAAAGAAAAAAAATGTATTAGTGAAAAATGAGTCTCATCTTATAGAGAAAAAGAACTTTTAATTTCTAAAATAGAATGTTTCTATTTTTAATTTAAGCAATGAAGAGGAGGGTACTAAAAAGCTGATATATATTACGTCTACGTTTTATAACTTTTTCAAATCATTATTCGTAAGTCAGGTAGATATCACAACCAAGTTGCGCTGTTATATTCTTAATAATTGACACACAACATTATAGTGTCCAATTGTCTTTGTTTCCTTTTCTTTGTGCAATTGTGCTTAATATATTTTTGCACTGTAGATTATTGTTTTATATCAATACGCAAAATACAGTTCATTGCCACATATATAACTAGTTTTTGACTTTTTCGTTAAACAAAACTAGGTAATGTTTGTTAGACCTAATCCAACTTCTCACAAATAAGCAGAAAACAGAAATTCAAAATAATTCGATCTAGAAAAGAATTAAAATATATCATCCGAATAATGAAAGGATTTGTTAGGTTTTTCTTCCACACTAAACATTGATATGATTTTATCAATTTGGGTCTAATATTCCAAGTGCAATATTGGAATGACTTTTATCAATTTGGGCCTAATTTGTCAAGAAGCCAATTCGATCAATCATTTGGCTCATCGTGAGAATTTTTGATGCTTCATTTATTTAGTTCGTTTTGTCTTAGGATCTTTTTCGATCCAATGGTGAAATTAAGGAGCATAACACAAACATGTAAGGTCTTTGATTATCACAATCGATTTACATTATTGGAAAAGGTGGATCGACGAAGAACATTATGCCATGAGTACTTATGTGAGTTGAATTGAAAAATCAATACGAAAAGCAGTTGGATTGCTCATGCCTAAATCACACTTGCCTTGGCTTGATTACAAGGGTCATCTTTGAATTATAGAATGGATGGTTATGGTAATGTGGAAGAGATGTGGGAAAGATGGAAGAGGCGATGGTAGATGAGAACTCGAAGGAGAATGAAGGAAGGTTGAAATAACAAAGCTGAAAACAGAAGTTGTAGAAGAAGTTAAGATGTTAGCTACTGTCAGTTGAATAGTTATAATTGAATATAATCTCCTTTAAATAGCTTGTACACACTGTTGAGAAACTCAAGAAAGTAATGAATACCATCTTCATGAACCTTGTACCAGAATCAAGTGTTTTGACAGATTTTAGATTTAGATCCAGAACTAGACAGGGATAGATCAAAATGAGGAGGAAACCCTTGATTACACACACATGCGTGACATTTCCCAATCTTAGGCGTTATTCTGGTAAATTAGCTAAATTATCTTTGCTTTTAAATTACTTAATATTGTCAAATAACGCAACATAAGACATATTTAAAAATTGACAAGAAGTACTTGTGGCTTTGGCTAGCTTTGTTTATGTATTTGTGAGTTTTTCTTCTTCTTAGTTTTTAAATTACTTAAATACTAGTAATCCCTCCGTCCCAAGATATTAGACCCTTATTCCTTTTTGGGATGTAATACGCTCGCATTTTGCACTATTTTAAGGCCATTTCGTGGTCCGTTTTTAATGTCAAAGTTGCATTACATGTCCATTATTTGCATATATTATCTATTTTGGTATTTTGACATGTTTTGTGAGAAATGTGCATATTTGAGCCTAAAAAGGGAGTAAAAACGCGAAGTAGGAAATCTGAAGCTTCTCCGGCGACCGCAACAACACTTTCGGCGACTGCCGGCGCTTAGCGGTGACAAAGACCGCCGGGAAGTGCGTGGCGACCGCCACAAGAAGTCAGAAGCTACTGGACTACGCGCGGCGACCGTAGGCCAAGGTGCGGCAGCCCGCCACAAAAATGCAGCGTGCGACAACTGTCTTTAAACTCAATTTGCCGGCGATCCTGAAGTCCGATCGGAGCGTTCTACACACCATTCTCTTCTTCTTGAAAAGAGCTATAAGGTGGTACAAGAATCACCTCAATAAGAGTTATGTGGAGAGAGTTATTTCCGTTCTACCAAAGTCGCGCAAAGCTGTCAGCTGCAGTCTAGGCGGAAAATTGAAGAAGGAAAGAAGATCTTACCTTGTGAAGCCAAATCTTTTCCTTCTACTATAGGGAACGAAAATTACATATTTCCTAATGCTTGGAGGACACTTATTACCAAATCTAAATCCTTCTCAAGCCTATATATACCTCATAACCTCATTCGTAGATTTTAACCCTTGCATAGCCCCCAAAAGAGGAGCCTTCATGGCTCCCCCTCCATTCTCCAACCCAAATTCCTCATCCATCATTCCGTCACCATTCTTGGAGATTGAAGCAAGGCAAGAGGAGCATGGAGACTTCAAGATTCATCCTTGGGTTTTGTTTGTTTATTTCATGTCTCGTACTTTAATTATTGTTTTAGTTCATCTGTCATGGATTGCTAAACAATAGAATTTTGAGGTTTGATAGTATTTGACTTTTAAGTAATTCTTTTTATGTTTAATGTTCAGAACTCGTTTCCACTTGATTTTTCTTGAACTTTTGTTCGACTAATTGGCCGTTATCTTGATTATTGTCAATCTTTGATCGGTGATAGCTTTGATTGATTTATCTTATATGTTCATACAATAATTGTGACATGAGTATTGATGCATGATAGGGAGAGATCGTGGTAAAACTTGAGTCGGATGAACGTAGAACTAATTAGAATAACTAAAGAGTTAGTGAAATCATTATCCTTGAAATTCCTCTATTTGCCTAGTTCTATCTTATTTACTTTTATTGTTTTACATCATGTCTAGTTTTATAAATCTCACACCTAAACTCTTGTTTCTCTAGATAGTATTTGACGCTTAGTACATGATAGTCAGTTGCAATTATATTCCCCGTGTTCGATATCCCGGTACTAACCTTTAGCTATACTAGATCTACCCTGTATACTTGCAGGAATTTTAAATGCTAATAAAAAGTGCATCAGGGTGTCCCAAAACATTTTTATTTATGGTAAAAGTTACTTTACTATCAACTCCATTTACACCACTTAACAACATTTCCTAAATTCTTGTGTCCAAAAGAAGGGGTTATAATATTTTGGGACGGAGGGAGCATTTGTTTGTTTCGTTGGACACCAGTTTTATAGTTGTAGTATTACTTGATAGGTGAAGCCCAATACTTATAGCTTGCAGTACTTGTATGTTCCACATTTCATTTTTAGAAAGACGAACCCACAAATGATTTGTGTATAACGCGCTTATGTGTCATTCTTTTTGCTTCGGTTTTCTTGTTTCTGTATTGAATTTGGATAATTTTTTTGTTGGTTGTTATTGTTTATAGTTTCAAACTTTCAACTATTTTCCTATTACTAGCTCACCTTCTTTTCGGTTTGAACATTTTATTCCAATTTAAATTTTTTGATATTATCAATTTACTCTAATACAAATTCATTACTTTCAAAAATAGAATATACGGTAGTGGAAGCATCTCAATTAAACATGGAGTTTATTAAATTTAATTACAATTAAGTATCGATATTTTATAGGTTTTCTCGATTGACATAATTCCTATGTTATTGATTGGCATTATACGCTAATTCATTGCAAGTTGAACATTAAGATTCCCCACAAAGTAGACAGGGACTTTAAAGATCCAAATCATAGAGTTTCATAAACATATATTGTTTATCAATATTAAAAAAAATAAAATTACTTGGGACTATCAGTCAGTATAGGATACAATAGTAAATTACCCATATTTATATTGGGCTTTATAATTGGGCTTTGGAGATTTAAGAGGATATGAAAAATGAAACAAGACTGTGACCCTACCCTTTGAGAACTGATTAAATAATCCCAAACCAAAATTCATATGATGCAGGGATCAGATTATATGCGGATTCACTATTTATCAAGATCTATTTATTCTTCATTAGGAGAGCTCAGTCAAACTCTAACCACGCGACTGATTTTGTTGAGTTATCAAGATTACAACCAAGGAACTTCAACTATTACAACTATAGTCAATAGGCTAAACTATGGTTCTTGAAGTATCAATAAAGTTCTCCTAAGAAGCCTGCACACTGAATAAACGGATTAGCAATAACAAATAAGATCCTCTCGGATCAAAAGATACATGCACAATCCAGTTAATACAAGAAACAAGAGAGAAACTGAATAGATCGAACAATGGCTCAGAAACCCGCCAATAACCATATCTATTCTACCAGAAACCATTCCAAGGGAGCACCATTGAAATCTGACCAGAGATCAACCTCTCACTGCAGATACCAACACCACAGAACTCCACCACACAGGAACTGGACACCTCGAACACAAACTCACACAGAAAGGTCTCACACACTAAACCCTAGATCTTCACCACACACATCAACCGAAGTTGTTTCCTTCTCCACCACTCACACTTCGTCAATCACTGAAGAAACCGTGAAAGTGTGACGTCCCGGAATTTCGTTCCCTTCTTTCGAGATAAATCGGATTTAGTAGCTTAATTAAATTCCTTCTAGAAGTCGTGTAATCATTGTTATCGTTGTAATTTTCGACTTTGGGGTAATCTAAGTACTTTCGTTGGAAGAAATAAAATGCAAGAAAGTTTATGTGTTCAAGGATAAAAGTAAAGGCTATGCTTTTACTAGATAAATATTTGAGGAATAAGATATACTAGAATGTTGGAGATACATCTACCTGCAAATTAACACAAGAATAGGGGTTAGAAGATGACTCACAAATAAAAAGGAAGGGAGGCACAAGCTCATTTAAGAAAGGGAAATAGTAGAGCTTGAGATCAACCCCTTTTTGGCACATCTCAACTAGCATCAATGAGGAATCAAGACAAATTAGCATGGTAGAATGAGCCTCTACACAAGCCCAATATAGACATGAGCAAGATTCTTGTTTTCCCATCGATCAAGGCTGAGGAAACAGCCAAGAGAGACAACCATACATACACCAAAGTAGTAAGAATAACATGAACATGAAGCTCAAAAGAGGTAGAGCTGGCAGCCCCAAAATAGGAGTCTTTGCCTCCAAGTCTCAAGCACAAACAACCAAGAGTAGAGCACTATATAAGCAGCCTCATCTCTCTTCTCCTCCCCGCAAAATCGACACCCCAAATTCACATAAAGTCAAGGAATACAGCAAGGAAGGGAGGAGGAGCAAGGAGGAGATTCTGAGGCAGGACATCGGTCCTCATCCGAGAGGATTCATCAAACTTAGGTAACACAACAACCAAAACCTTGCATCATGATAGCAAGAACATAGAGAACATAGAATAGGGCCAACAATCAGTTAGCATAGTCACTGCCGAGAAAGAAGTGACAAGTAGAATGTACCCGCAAATAATTGTTCAAGCATAACCATGTTTAAGCTTCAAAGTAGAGACAATAAAGATCAATTCCAGTAGGCTCCCAAAGATTTAGATCATGGGATTTAATTACACCAACAAGAATCATACGAAATACCAACAATCACCAATCTGCCCAAGATCAAAGCTTTGGTAACTCAAGCTAAAAAGGGGCTAATGGATTGGGGACTTAGCTTTGGAGTGAGGAGTGATGGTAGAGCTGTCGGGCGATGAGCAAGCGTCGACGGAGTCCGAAAGCTTCCGCGGAGCAGCTGCAAGCCGCGGCTGAGAGAGGGAGAAGGAGGCGATGCCTCCTCTCTACTGCCGGGTTCGCCGAGGATGTCGACGCTGGATGGAGAGCGCTCATCGGAGAACGCTGAGGCGAGTTCGCCCGGCGACGCAGGTGAGGCGCGATCCCACCGAGAGGAAAGGAGACGAGGTGAGAACTCGAGAGAGAAGGCGGAGCCGGTGTAGCTCCGGCGACGCGAAGAGGCGGTGATTTGCCGGAGAGACGAAGATTTTTTCGGAGAAGGGAGTAGGAGGCGCAGCCTCTCATTCATTGAATTATGGATTTTGATTTGGAATGGGAAAGTGAGGTGATGGAATTCACGATGGGCACTTTATTCTGTTGGGTTTTTGAATTAATTAAGTAAATGGGTCACTACTTGGGCCTAAGGTAAATGAAGTTGCTGGACCAAATTTAGTTCTAAGGCTAAGTCCATTTAATTAAATTTTAAGAGTTGGGCCCAAGTATTATTTATTTAAGGAATAGGCTATGGTTCTGGGCCAAGTTAATTAATCAAGTGATTGGGCTCTAAATATTAAATGGGCCGATGGAGTTGGAAATAAAAGAAATTTTGAGAGTTGGGCCAATTAAATTATGAGAAGTTGGATGGGATTAATTTAAGGACTTGAGTTGGAGCTCAATTAATTAATTCCCGAAGAAATAACTAAGTTTCCGAAGATGGAAAAATATCGAGTTGGAGCTCGAAGGTTGACAAATTAATTTCCTAATATTTAGATTCCGAAGAAGGAAAGTATTAAAGTGGGAGACGCGAAAGTCGACCGGCGTCGCCCCGCGACGCCATGGGCGGCCTTAAGAAAAATCCGAAGAAAAGAATTTTAGAAGAGACTTTCCAAGAATTCCTAATCTTGTAAATAAGGGCCGAGTATTTGTTTAGAGAAAATAGAATTTCTCCAAAGTTAATAAAGAGAATAAATAAACTCTGCAGAGTAGTGAATCCGAGGTAGGATTAAGAAAAAATCCTATAAGACGAGACTGGGATATAGGTGCTATCCAATAGGATGCATGCATTCTTTCTAAAGAAAATTAGGTCAAGTATTAATTAGCGTACTACGCTATTTATTTTCAAGGGATAAATTGCTCAAGGGCGAGTGAGGCCAAAGCGAGTATTTGAGTTGAGACATAAGCATATCAGGTGGGCTTTCTTTTAATATCCAGCACTATAGTGTGGATATAAAGCAAATACTTGTGAAATTATGAAAAATCCTCTTTTCTCAAAATGAAGCAGTGATTATTTTAAAGTTGTTGTCATGCCATAAAATGTTTGTTTTGAGGCCTATCTGTTGGGGTTGTAGCCCGCGGGTTTTGGCGATGCGCCCGAGTTTAACGAATTCGGTTCCCAATAGGACCGCAAATCCTGTTCGGAATAACGTGCACGCGAGCCGTGAGCCATCAGCGGTTGGCCGGCGATGTGTCCGCTGAAGGTTGCCACCTTCACGGTACACGATTCTCAGATGAGGCGAGGATTCAAAAGAACTTAGACTGCAGTCGGACTTTTAGCTCACAAAGAATTTAGTATGCTCGGGCCTTTTAAGAAAAACCCCCGTGCGATACTGTGGATGGATGGCAACTATATATTGTATGTTTTGTTTTCGGCATGTGTCCACTGAGTACTCCTGTACTCAGCCCTGCATGTATTTATAAATGTGCAGGTTGAACGTCAAGAGGATGGAGAAAAGATCGGAGTTGATGCTACTAAATAATCCAGTGGATCTTTTCTCGATTCATGTCTTCATACACGAAGTCGCCTAGTATGGACTTATTCCGCTGCTCTTTTGTGAAGTGAGACATCTTAGAATATCACCATCAAACTTTGATTTATTGATGTAATATTTATTCTAGTTCTAAAACCATGTAATGGTACATTTGTCTTCTATGCTATGATATGAATCGACTTGGCCTTTGGGAATATTCTCAAGTTCTTTCCCCTTTTCTTTCCCCGTTTCTTAAATCCCTCTTATTAGTCGCGGTTTACCCGTTTTCGCTATCCTTAGCAAAATAGGGTCATGACAGAGTGGTATCAGAGCCTCAGTTTCTTTCCTGCTCTGAGATCCAAACTTTTCTTTAGTCAAGATCTAGACTTGTTCGCTAGATCATTCCAAGTAATCGACTCGATCATCACTCCAAGACGTTCAACCAAGTTGGAAGTTACAGAAGTGAATTTTGAGATAACCGAGACAAAGTATGACAAGAGATTCTCCTAGTCAAGAATGAAAGAACCTAGAGTGAGGAAGAGTTTCCTAGAACTGTGTATCTCAAAATGAGACAACGAAAGATGAACTATAAATCCTATAATTGCTTTCCTAAGCAACAATTTTAAGACGATGCTAGACAGTGTTAGGCACGAAAGTGAGATCCACGGTGACATGACTTTTTGCGCGAGAAGAGCCGACGCCCAGTGCACGAGAGCACAAGAGGGGCAAATGTTGAAAAGGAAAATGAGGAACGATCCTATAAGGGAATAGCACAAGATAGATCCTCATTGTGGCTATGACACTCGACTAGATCCAAAAGAGAGCATCGATTCCATCACGTTTCGTGAGACCCTATAGAAACGTTAGATTTGAGGTGTGAACTTAGTTTGTTGACGTTAGATCACACAGTGTAGTGGCTATAGTTGATGACTTCCCTAACATGAATTTTCATACATCAATTCGATTCCTTTCGAGTACCTTCGACGGACTCTAGATGTTCCCACCATGTGGATGAAATAAACGATTTTAATCAGCAGTACTTACTTGGATTTCCAGAAAATCTCTTTCTTTGAATATGCTTAACGGAAGTGCCTTCCTGTCTGTTTAACACTCTTGATCGACCTGCGATTTTTCCAAAGCAGGGTGACCAAAACTTCCCTCTTTCTATGAAAAGTGTGACTTGATTTCAGTTCAAAGATCATGGTTAGATATTTGCTCTCAGATACCTTGAGCTACTTGCACTGCAAATCAATGTGCCACTTCTTGTCTTGGGTACATCAGATCGCTATTCACTTCCAGTTTTCATGAGCACGAGCTTTGCTCTTGTATTTTCAGATATGTCGATTGACAACAAATTTTCTTACTCATCATTCGTACGAGCATTAATTTGACTTCGCAAGCCCAATCACATCGCATTCTAGAGTTGTTTGTCTTCAGAACTAAGCTCGTTTTTCTATACCTCGTCTTTAATGAATGTCGTATTCTTCTTGGAACTCCTGTCAACTCTTGTTATTTGCAAGCATGTATATGACAAGTTCTTTCTTGCAAGAATGAGATTTTTTCATGTTCAATTTCGCTACATGTTTGCTCCGTTTGGGGAGTTTTTACCATGTCTTTAATATTCGTTAAGACTGGCATACCTACTTCGTTCTTAACGAGTTACTTTGGCTATTATCCCAGGGGTTTATCTCCTTGGAAATTTCCTTTGACGAACTTGAATAATTCTTCAATGTGATTCCCTTTTCACTAGCTTTGACTTTATTGGAGGAATGTCAGCGCGGCTTCATGGCTATTGCCTACATTTCTATGCTTGACTCTTCCAGGCCTTCATGTGTTTGAGCCATAATCCATTGTTACCAAGATCTTTTCGAACCAGAACGGTCAAATAGACCATTTCATTTGACGCCTACTTTGAGAATCTAGATTTAATTCATTCTGTTCTATTTTGGAACAAATTTAATTTCTTTTGAGAAACCCCCAAGTTCTATGGGTTACTTGAAACCTCTTAATCAGTGTGACCTTTTGAAAGAATGTGATTAATTCACAGGGTCAAACCAGAGAAATCTTCAAGTTTACTTGATCTTAGTCCTGCTATCTTTGTAAACCATTCATTGCGAGTTGACAATTTTATTCACAGAGATGTTATTCTTGTCATCTTGAGTAATTTGAGAGCCTTCCCAAGACAATGATCCCTTTTCAGTATTTCTTCAATCAAAAAAATCAGTTTCATCTAAGTTAAGTCCAAGTTAAGTCTGTTTGACTAAACTTTCAGTTTTGATGCAAGACTCTCAGGAAAGGCAAGGCCTTGACCATTTCAATTATTTATGAGAATTAAGTCTCGATTGACAAGGTATGCGTAAAGATAACACACCCAACGATCCCGTCATGCCGCATGAATTAGATAGGATTAGTTAACCGATCGATACGCGTATCTCGATTAAGAATGAGTGAGCCGCGAGAAAAAGAGATTCACACCATGGTTATGCAAGATCAGTTATAAAGGAAGTACGAGTAGTCTCACATATTACGTGTTAGTGATTAAATGTTGACGACAAGAGAGTTGGCGAATTAGAAACAACAAGTGTGGGAGAAAATAGAGGACAGGGAAATGGAGTCCCTATTGTATGGAACAAGGACGAATAACAGTGATGGAATATGGCTCGGTATTCACCAGATCAGGTGGACACCGACCAAAAGATGGCTGAGAAATTCTGTACCGGTCTGAGGTAAGAGATAAGGATGACTCTAGCCAGTCATGAAGGACTGTCCTACACTGAAGCTCTAGGACGAGCATTGGACATTGAGGCAGCTATGCCGGGAGAGAAAACCGAGTCAGCTGTGAATCACGCTCCACCCCCAGCTCAGTCCCAAGCATCCAGGGACAAGAGGAAATGGGAAGGACCGCAGGCCCAATCTGAGCCTAAGCGGGGAGGTTATGAACCAGGCAAGCCACAGGGTGGCGGATATCAAACTAACCCTGGATCATTCAAGGGGAACACCTTAAGGTCCCGCGAATGCCCCAAGTGCAACAGACTGCACAACGGCATTTGCAAGTCAGGGACTGATGGTTGCTTCAACTGCGGGAAGACTGGGCACTTTGCCAAATACTGCCCAAACAAGACTTCAGGGACGGGAGCAAAATCTCACCCGTCAGCTCAGCGCCCACAACTGCGCGCAATGAATGTTCAACCTGGAGCAAATCCACGGCAGGCACCGAGGAATCAGCAGCAGAGGCCAAAACTCCCATCAGAGGCTCGAGCTTATGCAATGAGGCAGAAGCAGCCAGAGGTGAACCAGGGAAACTTGGCGGGCATGGGTAAGCTCTTCGATACCCCTGTTATGCTTTTGTTTGATATTGGTGCTTCGCATTCGTTTATTTCTATAAACTGCGTGACTACTTTGAAACTCGCTACTAAGGAGTCAGAACATAGAATGGAAGTAGTTTCCCCAGTAGGAGGTAAGAGATAACAGTGATGGAGTAATGGAGTCCCTATTGTATGGAACAAGGACGAATAACAGTGATGGAATATGGCTCGGTATTCACCAGATTAGGTGGACACCGACCAAAAGATGGCTGAGAAATTCTGTACCGGTCTGAGGTAAGAGATAAGGATGACTCTAGCCAGTCATGAAGGACTGTCCTACACTGAAGCTCTAGGACGAGCATTGGACATTGAGGCAGCTATGCCGGGAGAGAAAACCGGGTCAGCTGTGAATCACGCTCCACCCCCAGCTCAGTCCCAAGCATCCAGGGACAAGAGGAAATGGGAAGGACCGCAGGCCCAATCTGAGCCTAAGCGGGGAGTTTATGAACCAGGCAAGCCACAGGGTGGCGGATATCAAACTAACCCTGGATCATTCAAGGGGAACACCTTAAGGTCCCGCGAATGCCCCAAGTGCAACAGACTGCACAACGGCATTTGCAAGTCAGGGACTGATGGTTGCTTCAACTGCGGGAAGACTGGGCATTTTGCCAAATACTGCCCAAACAAGACTTCAGGGACGGGAGCAAAATCTCACCCGTCAGCTCAGCGCCCACAACTGCGCGCAATGAATGTTCAACCTGGAGCAAATCCACGGCAGGCACCGAGGAATCAGCAGCAGAGGCCAAAACTCCCATCACAGGCTCGAGCTTATGCAATGAGGCAGAAGCAGCCAGAGGTGAACCAGGGAAACTTGGCGGGCATGGGTAAGCTCTTCGATACCCCTGTTATGCTTTTGTTTGATATTGGTGCTTCGCATTCGTTTATTTCTATAAACTGCGTGACTACTTTGAAACTCGCTACTAAGGAGTCAGAACATAGAATGGAAGTAGTTTCCCCAGTAGGAGGTCGTATAGAGATTTCTCGTACTTGCTCGAACTTAGAAATCACTCTGGGCGAACTTAAGATTGTGGCAAACAACTTGAGTGTTATGATCATGTGGGATGTGGACATAATACTAGGAATGGACTGGCTGGCTGAAAACCATGCCACGATCCTTTGCAAAGAGTGACGAATTTCTTTTGGAAACCCCGAAGGTGAAGCTACACACTTTCACGGAATTTCTTTAGGAACGTGAAAATCTGTAATCTCAATGTTGCAAGCCAACAAGCTAATGGGGAAAGGATGCCCCGCATACCTTGTCTACTTGAACAAAGAGGAGAAAGATGAAAGGAAATTGGAAGAGGTCGACATCGCTCACGAATTTCCGGATGTGTTTCCTGACACACTACCGGGTTTGCCGCCAGACAGGCAAGTGGAGTTCAATATAGATCTAGAACCAGGATCTGCTCCAGTATCAAAGGCACCATACCGAATGGCCCCAAAAGAACTGGATGACTGAAGGTACAGCTGCAAGAACTCCTAGACCTGGGATTCATCAGACCCAGCATCTCGCAATGGGGAGCACCTGTACTATTCGTCAAGAAGAAAGACGGGACCATGAGGATGTGTGTGGACTACCGAGAGCTTAACAAGCTGACTCTCAAGAACAAGTATCCCTTACCCAGGATCGATGATTTGTTTGACCAGCTCAAAGGAGCTAGCGTATTTTCTAAGATGGATCTGAAGTCGGGATACCACCAGCTGAAGATTAAACCAGCGGATGTGCCCAAGACGGCCTTCCGAACCAGATATGGTCACTATGAGTTTACGGTGGTGCCGTTTGGACTACCGAATGAACCGGCGGTGATCATGGACCTGATGAACCGCGTTTTTCATCCTTACCTCGACAAGTTTGTCTTAGTCTTTATCGATGATGTGCTGATATACTCTAAGAATAGGAAGGAACATGAGGAGCATTTAAGGACTGCTCTAGAGACGCTTCAGGCGGAGAAGTTGTATGCCAAATTCATCAAGTGCGAATTCTGGCTTAATGAAGTGAATTTTCTTGGACATATTGTCACGGCAGAAGGGATCCGAGTGGACCCTGCAAAAGTAGAAGCGGTACGAAATTGGAAAGTACCAACTACGCCCAACGAAATCCGAAGTTTCTTAGGACTGGCCGGCTACTATAGAAGATTCATTGAAGGATTCTCGAAGATTGCACAGCCGATGACTCAGCAACTCAAGAAGGAAACCAAAGTCTCTTGGTCTCCTGAGTGCGAGGCGATTTTTCAGCTGTTAAAAGAGAAATTGACTAGCGCACCCGTACTAGCAGGCCCAGAGCCAGGGACTGACTACGTTGTGTATACGGATGCCTCCAAGAGCGGACTTGGAGGTGTGTTGATGCAGAATGGGAAGGTGATCGCTTATGCGTCACGGCAACTCAGGCCACACGAGCTCAACTATCCAACACATGACCTAGAACTGGTGGCAGTGGTCCACGCCTTGAAAATTTAGAGACACCACCTATATTGAGTTAGGTGTGAAATTATCACAGACCACAAGAGTCTCAAATACTTCTTCGAGCAAAAGGACTTGAATATGCGACAGAGGAGATGACTCGAATTTGTAAAAGACTATGACTGCAGCATAAATTACCACCCAGGCAAGGCCAACATTGTGGCAGACGCGTTGAGCCGAAATACTCAGCACCAAGTGGCAGTCCTGTTCGCTCAGGAAGAGGAATTGTTGCGAGAATTCGATAGAATGAGTTTAGAAATGGTGAGAACACCAGAGACGGTAGAAGGCATAGTTTCTACTCTAGTAGTCATTCTCGATTTGAGAACCAGAATCATCGAGGCCCAGAGACGGGACGAAACTCTAGAGAAGTTGAGCCTAAAAGTGAGAACGGGCAAACAAAAGAACTACCAGGAGGAGGCAGATAACGCCCTCACATTCAAAGGGAGATTGTGTGTGCCGAATCCAAAAGAGCTCAGAAACGAGATAATGAGCGAGACGCACGATACTCCATACACCGCCTACCCAGGGAGTACAAAGATGTATCAGGACTTGAAGAAGAAGTTCTGGTGGGACGGGACGGTATGAAGAGATATATAGCATCTTTCGTTGAGAGGTGTCTTGCATGTCAACAAGTGAAGGCACTACACCAGCGACCTTATGGGAAGTTGCAGCCGTTGGAGATTCCCGAAGGGAAATGGGAACATATAGCTATGGATTTCATTACGGGATTGCCGAAATCTCAAAAAGGAAATACTGCAATCTGGGTGATAGTGGATCGTCTCACTAAGAGCGCCCATTTTGTACCGATACCTATCACGTACGGGTCAGAGAAGCTAGCCCAGTTGTACGTGAGGGAGATCATTCGCCTGCACGGCATACCAGCGACGATTACGTCGGACAGAGATGCTAAATTCACGTCCAGATTTTGGAAGAGCCCACAGAAAGAACTAGAGACGCAGCTGAACTTTAGCACTGCTTTCCATCCACAGACCGACGGACAATCGGAGAGAACGATTCAAACACTAGAGGACATGCTAAGGGCAGTAGTGCTCGATAGAGGGAGCAATTGGGAACAAGTACTGCCGCTAATAGAGTTTGCCTATAACAATAGCTACCAGACCACGATTGATATGGCTCCGTACGAAGCTCTGTACGGGAGAAAGTGTAGATCACCCCTCTATTGGGACGAGGTTGGCGAGAGGAAAATTCTGGGCCCAGATGCGGTAGAAGAGATGATAATAAACCCAGATCTGAGCTATGAGGAAAAACCAAAGGCAATTTTGGACAGAAAGGTGCAACAATTGAGAAATAAGTCTATCACTTCGGTGCAAGTACTGTGGGAGCACCACGGGCAAGAAGAAGCCACGTGGGAGTTGGAGGATAAGGTGAAGGAACGTTACCTCGAGCTGTTCGAGTAGGGCTGCACAAATTTAAGGAGGGTGGAATGTGATGCCCTAGAATTTCGTTCCCTTCTTTCGATCTGATTTAGTAGCTTAATTAAATTCCTTCTAGAAGCCGTGTAATCATAGTTATCGTTGTAATTTTCAACTTTGGGGTAATCTAAGTACTTTCGTTGGAAGAAATAAAATGCAAGAAAGTTTATGTGTTCAAGGATAAAAGTAAAGGCTATGCTTTTACTAGATAAATATTTGAGGAATAAGATATACTAGAATGTTGGAGATACATCTAGCACATGTTTACATATGTGAGAGTGACAACACACACATCTATTCTACACCAGTATCCTACTACACTAGTCAACAAGTTTGGAAGCTAGCTATTTTGGTGATGGAGCCAATAGGATCTCTAGAGGAGCATCTTCTTTCTTTCTCTCTCACTCTCTTTCTCAATTAGGGAACAACCACAAGACTCCAAAGCTCCAGCCATGTACCTGCAAATTAACACAAGAATAGGGGTTAGAAGATGACTCACAAATAAAAAGGGAAATAGTAGAGCTTGAGATCAGCCCCTTTTTGGCACATTCTCAACTAGCATCAATGAGGAATCAAGACAAATTAGCATGGTAGAATGAGCCTCTACACAAGCCCAATATAGACATGAGCAAGATTCTTGTTTTCCCATCGATCAAGGCTGAGGAAACAGCCAAGAGAGACAACCATACATACACCAAAGTAGTAAGAATAATATGAACATGAAGCTCAAAAGAGGTAGAGCTGGCAGCCCCAAAATAGGAGCCTTTGCCTTCAAGTCTCAAGCACAAACAACCAGAAGTAGAGCACTATATAAGCAGCCTCATCTCTCTTCTCCTCCCCACAAAATCGACACCCCAAATTCACATAAAGTCAAGGAATACAGCAAGGAAGGGAGGAGGAGATTCTGAGGCAGGACATTGGTCCCCATCCGAGAGGATTCATCAAACTTAGGTAACACCACAACCAAAACCTTGCATAGCAAGAACATAGAGAACATAGAATAGGGCCAACAATCAGTTAGCATAGTCATTGCCGAGAAAGAAGTGACAAGTAGAATGTACCCGCAAATAATTGTTCAAGCATAACCATGTTTAAGCTTCAAAGTAGAGACAATAAAGATCAATTCCAGTAGGCTCCCTAAGATTTAGATCATGGGATTTAATTACACCAACAAGAATCATACGAAATACCAACAATCACCAATCTGCCCAAGATCAAAGCTTTGGTAACTCAAGCTAAAAAGGGGCTAAGGGATTAGGGACTTAGCTTTGGAGTGAGGAGTGATGGTAGAGCTGCCAGGCGACGAGCAAGCGTCAACGGAGTCCGAAAGCTTCCGCGGAGCAGCTGCAAGCCGCGGCTGAGAGAGGGAGAAGGAGGCGATGCCTCCTCTCCACTCACATAACTAACACACTCCACTATCCAACGGCTCATGGCCATGATCCGGGTGAGAGTCCACGTGGCGGCATCTGGAGCAAGAGGTAAGTAATTTGGGCTCAGCCCAAATCAATAACACATGGGCCAAATAAATAACCAGCCCAAATAGAAAATCCATCAATATCCAACATACTCCACCTTGGACTTTATTCCAAACCAATCTGATTATAAGCTAAGGTCAAAAATATCACAGCCTACAAGGCAGATCCCTCAGCACCAAAGGACTAAGTCCACAAGTATTTTGGGAACCACCAGGTTGCCTTTAGACACCAGAGGGGCTGACACCTATTAGTCTAAAAGGACTTCATGCCTCAAGCCACTTATCACCCTTACCACAACTGATAAGATGGCTGAGGTCTTTTCCCCCGGGACATGCAACCTATCCTAGATCAAAGTGCAAATATTTAATGCAGAAAAGAAGTTTTTCTAATGGTAAGGGCTTAGTTCCCATGTCAGTTGGGTTTTTATCTGTATGCACTTTTTGAAGAAACACAGCGTTTTTACATAACTGAATAGCAGATTGAGAATCAGAGAACATAACAGGAGAGGTTTTCACAAACTTGAGTTCAGAAAGCACTCCCTTTAGCCATACAGCCTCTTTCATTGCCTCAGTGATGACAATATACTCTGACTCAGTATTAGACAAGGCCACAATATGCTGCAACTGGGATTTCCAACTTATGCAAGACCTACACACTATAAACACATAGGAGGTAGTTGACATCCTCTTATCTCTGTCATTAGCATAATTAGAATCCACAAAACCAGTTAGTAAAACACCATCATCACATTTAGAATAGCATAAACCGTACTTAGCAGTTTGCTTCAAGTATCTAAAAAGCCATTTCAGAGCTTCCCAATAAACAGGACCTGGATTAGACATGTTTCTACTAAGACATGAAACTGCATAGGCAATATCAGGCCTAGTGCTAACCATCAAGTACATCACAGATCCAATAGCATTAGCATAAGGAATTCTCTTCATAGCATCAACCTCAGACAGAGACTTAGGGCACAGATCTTTACTCAACATAAAATGAGCAGCTAAAGGCACAGAAGCAGGCTTAGCATCAAACATGTTAAAAAATTTCAGAATTTTGTAAACATAGGGCTCTTGATGCAACACAAGGGTAAAAGCTTTCCTATCTCTAAAGATACTTATCCCTAAGATTTTCTAAGCATCACCTAGGTCCTTCATTTCAAAATTCTCACTCAAAGCAGCTTGCACACCTTTTATGGTTTTCAAACAGGGACCCATTACTAGCATGTCATCAACATATAACAACAAGAAAACAGTCACAACATCAAGATTCTTAACATATAAGCATGCATCAAAGGTACTTCTAACAAAGCCTAAGAGACTGTTTTAAACCATATAAGGCCTTTTTCAACAAGCAAACATGATTGGGAAACTTGGGATCAACAAAGTCCTCGGGCTGTTTCATGCAAATAGGGTTATCAAGATCACCATGCAAGAATGCAGTTTTAACATCTATTTGCTTTAATTCCCAATCAAAATGAGCACACAAGGCAAGCATCATCCTGACAGTAGTAAATTTAACAACAGGGGCAAAAATTTCTGTGTAATCTACCCCCTCTTGTTGAGTAAAACCCTTTGCCACTAATCTGACCATGTACCTAAGGCCCTCCACCTCATTTTTCAATTTGTAAAGCCACCTGTAATCAACCACAGATGCACCAGGAGGCAAAGGTACAAGAATCCAAGTAAAATTTATTTTCAGAGAATGCATCTCCTCCAACATGGCTTTATGCCACCGACTCCAGAATTTTGACTTAGTAGTCTGCTTATAAGTTTGGGGCTCATCCCCATCATATTCATAAACATTGAAAGCCAGATTTATAAGAGCAACTAAACCAACAAAGCCATCAAACCTAGAAGGTCTATTAACATTGACCCTTCTAGTTCTATCTTTAGATAACACATAATCCTGCAAATTAGTATTATCAATAGCATTTTGAATGCCACTAGGGCTGTGTATCACATTCTGGGGGGATTCCTAACAGGACTATCATGCACATTTTCATTCACATTTTGGGAAGCCACCTCATGAACAATATTTGGATTTCCTTCATCAGGAGTCTCATTAGGTGTATAGACTGGATAGGTGTTCCAAAATGACTGCTCCACCTTACTTGGAGCATCACTGGGATGCTCCACTCCAGTGAGTGTATCTGTGGACTCCACCTCATTGAGGAGTTCATTGTCCACATCTGTAGGATCTGGGCTACTTGTCAATCTTAAGCAGGGGAGTTCATCTTCATTTAATACTACATCCCTACTTATTATGACCTTGAACCCAGGTTCATCCCTTAGCCAGACTCTATAACCTTTGACAACCTCAGGATAACCTAGAAAAACACCTTTCCTAGATCTAGGCTCAAGTTTATCAGACTTAGTATGCACAAAAGCAGTACAGCCAAAAACCCTTAGGTGAGAAAAGTTAAGAGGCTTTCCATAGAACACATATTCAGGATACTGACCAACCAGAGGCACAGAAGGAGACCTATTTACCAAATAAGTAGCAGTTAATAAAGCCTCACCCCAAAACTTTTTTGACAATCCAGACTTAGAAAGCATGCATCTCACTTTTTCAAGTAAAGTTCTGTTCATTCTCTATGAAACCCCATTTTGCTGTGGGGTATAAGGCACATTTTTATGTCTCTTAATTCTAAAACCATCACATAAGTCATTATCGGATTATTACAAAATTTCAGGCCATTATCAGTTCTTATAGCCTTAATTTTCTTGCCAGTCTGAGTTTCAATCAAAATTTTCCAGGTTTTAAGTTTTTCAAACACCTCAAACTTGTGTCTCATCAAAAAACACCAAACTTTTCTGGAAAAAATCATCAATAACAGACAATAAGTAAACACATCCAGAGTGAGAAGACACAGAAGCAGGCCCCCAAACATCCATATGCAAATATTCAAGGATACATGTACACTCACATTTGCAGGTGCAGGAGTAGAAGGGAAGGAGACCCTATGTTGTTTACTCAGCACACAAGAATCACAGAAAGACAACTCACTATGAACATCATTAATAGACATGATGGCATGCTTTTTTAGAATACTCAGGCTTTTAGCACTCATGTGACCTAGCCTATTATGCCACAACATGGTTCTATCAGTTTTAACAACATTGGCATAAGCTTTTTCACATGAAAGAGGTACAGCAGTACAGACATATAAACCACATTTCTTTTTTGCTTTGAAAAGGCACATAGATCCTTTGCAAATTTTCATACAATCTTCCCCCCACTTTCTCCCCATACCCTCATTTTCAAGAGTAGTACAAGACATCAAGTTATAGCACAGATCTGGAACATATCTAACATCCTTCAAGTTGAGCACATAACCATTTTCAAACTTCAAACACACAGTGCCAATACCAAGAATTTCACATTTCTTGTCATCAGCCATTGACACAAAAGTTTTAGTTACAGGTTTCAGCTCAGAAAACACTTCCTTGAAAGGAATCACATGATAAGTACATCCAGAATCACATAGCGAATCATTAGATGTAAAGGGATAGGCAGGAGAAGCATTCACAAATTGCAGATCATGCACCATAAAGAGAGAATCATTCACATTATCATAAGTAGCAACATTCACAAGGGTTTGGTATTGTTGTTGGGAAACTTATTCTTCTTGGGCTTAGTGAAATCTTTCTTATAGTGCCCAACTTCACCACAGTTGAAACACTTCCTATAAGTTTTAGGATCCTTACTTCTAGACCTAGACCTAAACTTTTTCCTAGTTTGAGGTATTACCAGAACCACTACTGGGCTCATTGCCCCCTCTAGATTTAGATCTTCCTCTGACATTCAAAACCTTATTATAGGCATTCTTATCAGCAGCTCTCTCCTTAAGTTCAAGTTCCTTAGATTTCAGGGAGCTAATGATGAGGTCTAGAAGAGCAGAATCCCTACCATACTTTATGGCAGTCTTAACATCACTATAGGAATCAGGTATGGCATCCATCAGAGCTATGCTAGTGTATTCATCTATAGTTTTATCACCTGATCTCTTAATGTCCTGAACTAGCTTCTGAAACCTATCCACATTGTCATCTATATCTTTAGCAAGATCAAGCTTAAACTTAAACAACTTTTCAAGTAGATACATTCTTGAAGAGATAGAGGTTTCAGTATACAGAGTATCAAGTAATTTCCACATTTCAGCAGCAGATTCCTCATGATCAACTTTTCTAATCACAGAATCAGACAGATTTAACACAATAGTAGCCCTGCCAAATCATTCATTTCATCTATGTTATCCTGAGTAGTATCCTCAGGTAAAGAACCATCAACAACTTTGAAAACTTTTTGTTGAATCAAAACAAATTTCATTTTCTGTTTCCAAATAGCAAAATCATTTTTACCATTATAGGGAACCAGACTAGCAGGTTGAGCCATTTTAGCAAGAATTTTTGCAAGAACACATGAAGCAAGACAGAAACACAGAGCCTTACACACCTGGGAGCACAGAGACATACACAAGCAACACAAGGACAGACACACAACTTTCACACAAAAGAGAGGACCTCAAATCCTTGACTGTCACGAGCAACACGGGCCAAGGCTATCCCAGCTTGCAATCACTCACTACTGGAGGACGCAGGGGGTCACTTGGGCAGTACAAAATGCTTGGTGGTCAAGTAAAATGAGATCACAAGATCACAGAGAACAAGAACCAACAGAAGCAACACAGAACAGAGAGCACAGAAAGTCCTAAGTCTTTGCCAGAGACTGTCTACCAGAAAACAAGAGCCCAAGACTATATTTGGCACTAAACAAAAAATATAAAACCAGAAGATGCAGCCAATTTACCAGAGCGAATCTCCTCTCGAAGGAGGATTCCACTTGCCCACCTCCTTTGCGACTTGGCGTGCCGACCTAATCCCCCTGTGGCTCTAATACTACTATAGGGATCAGATTAGGTGCGGATTCACTATTTACCAAGACCTCTTTGTTCTTCATTAGGAGAGCTCAGTCAAACTCTGACCATGCGACTGATTTTTTTGAGTTATCAAGATTACAACCAAGGAACTATCAACTATTACAACTATAGTCAATAGGCTAACTATGGTTCTTGAAGTATCAACAAAGTTCTCCTAAGAAGTCTGCACACTGAATAAACGGATTAGCAATAACAAATAAGATCCTCTCGGATCAAAAGATACATGCACAATCCGGTTAATACAAGAAACAAGAGAGAAACTGAATAGATCGAACAATGGCTCAGAAACCCGCCAATAACCAGATCTATTCTACAAGAAACCAATCCAAGGGAGCACCATTGAAATCTGACCAGAGATCAACCTCTCACTGCAGATACCAACACCACAGAACTCCACCACACAGGAACTGGACACCTCGAACACAAACTCACACAGAAAGGTCTCACACACTAAACCCTAGATCTTCACCACACACAGCAACCGAAGTAGTTGCCTTCTCCACCACTCACACTTAGTCAATCACTGAAGAAACCGTGAAAGATCACTCAAGAATGGCCGGAGATTCATCGGAGAAGAAAGGGAACATAGAGAGAGCGTTCTAGATCTGCAGAGAGAAGAGAGAAAGTAGGGTTCGATAGAATGAGAGACTCAAGAGTCTCTCCACTCACATAACTAACACACTCCACTATCCAACGGCTCAGGGCCGTGATCCGGGTGAGAGTCCACGTGGCAGCATCTGGAGCAAGAGGTAAGTAATTTGGGCTCAGTCCAAATCAATAACATATGGGCCAAATAAATAACCAGTCCAGATAAAAAGTCCATCAATATCCTACAGATGCCCATGTCCCTTGCAACAATATTATTCATTTCACACTTTTACAACCTGCTATAAATTTTAATTCTTGAAAATGAAAATAGTTTACGGCGACTTATAAAATAAATGATAAATCTAATGTACCACGAGACACCTCTAGAGTCTAGATGGATGTTCTGTTTTGGGTTCAAAACCCGCTTGTAATATTTTCTCATAATAATAATAAATCATACAAGAGTACAATAATGAATCAAATTCCAACTGAACTCATCATTAATGAATCTACTTTAGCACATCACTTGGTCATATATAGTTGTACTAAAGTACAGGGTGTTAGTTACATAGTAGGAGTATTCAATTTTGCATACAAATTTATTTTTAGAACATATTCAATTATGATTTTGTTAGAGTTTTTATTATAAAATTACCACTAATTTGATATAAAATGTGTGAAGATTAATTGAAATTGAGAGATTTATACAAAATTTATAACTCTTAAGATATTTTAGTTGAGAGTCATTCTT
Source organism: Salvia hispanica (assembly GCF_023119035.1). NCBI lineage: Eukaryota > Viridiplantae > Streptophyta > Magnoliopsida > Lamiales > Lamiaceae > Salvia > Salvia hispanica. Next base: position 6,960,740 of record NC_062969.1, on the reverse strand, counting down.
AGTTGTGGTAAATGGCCGAGATATCGTTCATTATCAAATTTAATTAAATTTGCATTGATACGTGTCATGATTTGGTTCAAAATCAATCAAAGGTTGTAATATGATTTTAATCATGCAATAAAGAATAATTCATATTTAAATAATGATAAAATATGTAATTAAAACCTAATGCATAACTAGGGACCAAATCTCAACCATTAGATCAAAATGAAATGATGAGATTAAAAACATCATATTTAGATACAAATGATATCATTTTTATATAGTTTTCATATGAGTGATATGAACTCGAATGAACTAAAATCATCTAAAAATTTATACATTTATAAAATCTAAGTATTTATACATTTATTATAAATCAACACAAATTTTTGGTTTTTTCAGTTTTTTTAATTCCAAACCAAACCGAAAAATTGAGGAAATTAAACCAATCGAATTTTAAATTTCTGTTTGATTTCGTTTAGATATTCGTGTTTCGGTTATTTTTCCCACCCGAATTCGGTTATGCATTAGGAGTTTTTTAACACTATTTATAATTCTGAAAAAATGTCTACATTGTACAGTATTTAGTAGGAGTACTATAATTAAAATCCTCTCATGCGATATACTAGTATAACTATAATGAAATTGCAAATTCCAAGTGTTTAATATGTAGGGCTGATTGATACATGGTTCAAGGAAACATATAAAATGTGTTTAACTTAAGAAGGAGTAGTACATTATTGTCAACTTCAAGAAGATATAAAACATAAATCCATTATTATACTGTTTTTTTCTCCTAATAACTATTTCCGCATAATTGATACTCCTATTTACTCGACCTAGAACCAATAATAGATCAAGAAAAAGAGTTCCATGATTGATTATTTGATGTAATTTTGCTTTGATAGCTATCTTATCTTTCGGCAACTTTAATATTATGATTTTGAGGAAAATGTTTAAAATCATGGGACCAAATCTTGTCACGAGAAATTGACAGTAGTAAAAGCATCTTACAACTTGTAAATAAATTTCTCCATATCTATAATTTGTTCGATCCCGAACATTGTACCTACATTGTATTTTTTCTTTCTGTTAAAATAAGAGATTAGGTTATAATGAATCTCGATTCCCTTCTATCCAATTAAAATTATAAAATGAAAGAAAGAAAGATGAATATGTGTGGGCTGTTTTATCCATCTTATTTGTTGGTTGGGCTTTGTTAGGTTTGTTTCCAAAATATTATTATTAATAAAAATGTGTTTTTTTATTAAGTTCACAACTTTCAGAAATGTTGCATGTCTACTCCTACTAATTAAGAATTTTTTGGCATCTTTATAGGGGATTAAGTTAAAAGAGTAATTCCAAATACTTGAAAGCATGTAGTATGATTGATTTACTTATTTTTATTTGAATAAATAGAAAATAAAAAAGTTGTGGAATTTGCAGTGTCACGTCCGATGTATGTCTCTCTTTTCTTAGGGTTTTATTCCAAAAAGGCATCATCAGATATAAATAATTAAATTTCAATGTTTGATTTATTTCATGCATTGCCTGGGAGGAAAGCATAGTTTTGCTGGCTTGTACCTTGTGGGTCTTTTAAATTTTATTTGGCTCCACAAAGGTATCCTCATAAAAATGATTGTACCATGGTATGTCGGTCTATAGTCCTACAATTATGACATTCATGTTAATTTGCCAACACAGTGTAGCATTAAATATATTCTTTAAATCCGGAATCTTATTTATGGAGTATAATAGGCGACATATATATACATAATTATAATTGATAGATGATACCACAATCGTAGGACTATAATCATAGTAGAAGATTAAAAAATTAACAATTGGGTTAGGTAACACTCAGATGCCATGGTAAATCCAAATATCATTCGAATTAAATTTATTTGACTGTTGACTATTTATCACTACTTACATTGACATGCAGAGTCCAAGTGCGTTGATGATTATTTTCAAAATTTATGCGATTTTTCATTTCTTTGACAACTAGTAGCATTTAGTTCACATATATATCTATTTCATATTCTATATTCTAACATCTCATAAATGAATAAATATGACTTCTCTTTTATGCAATTTGTAAACTTAATTAATTACAGAAGTACTAATTAGATAAAAATAAGAGTATACACTAAAAACAAATCAAAATTACTGATGTGGATTAAATAGCAGCGTTGCAATTGCCAATTAGCAACACACGTTGGGTGTCTGATTTTCATCAACTTTTCTCTAAAACATAAGTTGCTATGCGCCACATCAACATTAACTTTTACAAATCAAAAAACTGTTGACGATATTTTATGGTTGAAGAGAATCCAGTTGTTGTTGCATGACCCAGAGGAATGGAAAAGAAGTCATCATAGTTTCCACATTAACAAACCATCATTAACAAATTTAATGATCATGTTACCTTGTAGTGGTTTATGCCACCTAGACAATTCATGTAACTTCTTCATCATAATCTTTGGTTATACAAGAAATCACATGTAACAAAAAGCAGGTAGGACCTTAATAATTAAGAAGAACTAATGCCAAATGACTTATGAAAGGATTTTAAAAATAAAAGTTAAAGAAGCACAAATCGTGTGCAGTTTAACTACCACGCAAGTTTTGGTTTAACTATTCACTCAAAAGCTTTTCACATGACAAAATGTTAGAACTAGTTGAAGGCTGCCCATACAAGTATACAACGAATTACTACTAAGCAATAAATGAGCATGTCTCAAAGTTGAAAGGGGTACAAAAAAGTCTATTGTTATATTGAAAATGTCGGTAATTCATATTCACTCTATGCAAGTATAGTTTAGACATCTAAATGCTCGTTCGGCATCAGTACAATTCATATTCACTCATGAGTTTTGTTATCCGAATAGAAAAGTTTTGAAAACATGTGTTACAAAACTAAGAAGGAGAGTATGTATTTGGTACAAATATAACAGATATTGAGGATTTGAGATGTTATTTATTTAGATAGACAAAATCACATGGATAGAGGAAGAGAGGGGATGGTAATGGAATGCATTAGTATGTCTGAATATACCTCAGTGATGCATGACCTATCATTGATTTAACACTATTCCTCCTGCATTTCCCTTTACTATATTTATTTACTCATAGAATCTTAATCATATCATACAGTTACAGTCATTTCACTCCCCATATAATATTAATGAATTTATTTTGGGTCGGACAAAACAGTCATTCAATCCTTGCTTAAAGTCAATCTTGAAGATGAAGATAGAACAATCAACACAAAAGAATGGGCTAGGACAACAATTCTGACACAATGTCAAATGATGCTGCCGAAAAGGGATAAAGAGTTAGGAACGTATGAATAGGAAAAAAAAAATTAGTCTCGAGGCATTTGCAAAGGTGCACCGGACCAGGGGCGGGCAGCGGATCGAGAGCATGTTCGCACTGCCTCGCGGCCAATCACAAGAGCCTACACGACACGCGCAAGCCAGCATCGCTCATCGCCACGCCCACTAACAAGAATTTAGTGGCGTTTTGATTTTTTTTATTTCTAATAGTGAAAATAAAGATTTGATGGGTTATGTCCCTTCCTGCTATAATACATTGGATCCGCACATTATGGGATGAATGAATCAATAAAACTTAACAATCTCATTTGTAGTTTGCTAAATATTAAAGCATAATGTATGTAAAACCTCTAAGCTATACACTAACAGTACTGCATCTAGTACACCTGATTAGACATTACAATCATTATAAAATGAAATTAAATTAGGCATCTCATTTAATTTCTCTAGCCAAACGTACAATCCTTATCTAATTAGCTGATAAGAAATCAATATGGTTTGAATCAGCCAATGATATTGATTGAAATAAATGATGGTATTCCATCTCCAACCGCACTTTTGCCTCCCAATTTAATTACTCCTATTGCAGTATATAACCTCTCCTTTTCACAAACAACTAAATTTGATATTAATCATATTTTTAGTTTCCACTATTAATTTTTGTATTGTTCTATAAAGATTCTGTAAGATATTATATGCTCTAATTATGGATAATTTGGCTTTAAAAATAATTACTACTCCATTACTTAAATAATTGTGTAATAAATAGATAAAAATAATTATAATCCCTAACTGAATTAATGAATCATTGGATTTTTTTGGCTTTTGCATTATTTTGTTGTAGGTGTTGCTAAGTTGTGAGAGAATTATAACATCAAAGACCTCTTTTCTTCAAATAGTGAGTTGATAATATTGATCGAAAAAGTTGTATCTATAATTGCCTTTTATCTTCAAAGTGTGTACATCCATTTCATATAATACTAACTTTTAGCAAAAAGTCATGATATCTTTTCGCTTATCTTACTTGAATCACAGCCAACAATGTCTAGTTCAGAAGACGTCATTAGTGTTGTGTATCACCTTGTACATATACCATCGATCATTTTGTGTGTTAGTGTGTAGTGTTTTTATATAAGTTATAAGCATATAGTAAGAAATCACATTTTGGAAAAAAGATTTTTTATTCTAATATAAATTATAAATTTATAATAAGGCTTCTTTTCTTTTAATGACAATCACAATCGTCTTCTTCATCCATTAAATGTTGTCCACATTTGTCTCGGTGGATTTTAAGAAATTTGAAATGAAGAAGGTGAAAAAAGTTAATGGAATGTTGATCCCATTTTTATATACCACTCTGCCATAAAATGTCCTATTTTTTTCTTTTCTGTCTGTCCGCCAATAAATATATATTCCATTTCATTTTTGTTCTTTTTGGCCACATTTCGCGCATATCTTGTTATAAAATTAATACTATATAAAAGTATGACTCTCATTCTACTAACTTTTTCTTCCACTTTCTTTCATAAAGTCAAACAATTTTTTAAATCCCGCACTGATCAAAATTGGGACATTTATTAGCGCGGAGGGAGTATTAGTTTTATAATATAATATAAATTTAATGAGTTAATAAAAAATAGGGTTAACTTATCAAACATGAAAAAGAAAAAAATAATAAATATCGACAGTATTTTGTTGGTGAGTCGAAATGATAAATATAAACAATATTTTACGGACCAAGGAAATATATATAATTAGATCAAATCACCCATATTGATTTATGCAAACTTCTCAAGTGACGGCTTTCAATTTGATCACACACACACATAAATTGCTGTGTTTTCAAGATGCAAAATCGCAGTGTTTGAGGTGCATAATCGGGATGAGGCCTGGTCTGACGGCAAATGCATTCGTGTTCGAGGCCGCATATGATTTTCCTAATTTAATACTACTACCTTTTTTTCTATAATATTAGAACACAAATAAGTCATTTATATTTAATTTAATTAATATAATTTTAGAATTTTAATTAAGTAGTTTTTGAATTTTGATTAATTTAATTTAATTTAATTTTGCCTATATTGCAATTTAAATAAATGTATAAAATTAAAAATAAAAATTACATTGAAATGAAAAATAGAAATTTAACTGGATTTGGAGCTTAAAATTGAAATATTTTGTCAGTTGTGATTGAAAAGTAAAACAATGATTTATGAAAAATAGAATTGTGACTAGTTATGCATAATCAAATACTATTGACATCCAGAATTAGGTAATGAAGTTATTAAGGTAAAAAAGGAAAACAACAATTACTCTCCTGGTTCCAAGACAATCAAAATAAAATTATTAATACGAATTTTAAGAAAATGATGTTTAATGAGTTAAAAAAATTAGCTACATGCGTAAAGAATAAATTTGATAAATAGATAAAGATTAAAGTAATAAAAAAATAGAGTAATTAATAGTACTAATATTTATTTTTTCCAAAAAATAAAAAAATAACTCATTTACCAAAGCTTGTAATGCCCGAATTATAAAATGCATCGATTAATTTTCGACGACTTAGCATTATTTATTATTATTATTATTATTATTATAATAATAAATGATGGCATCTTAATTTCCACCAAAATACAATAACTGCATTTTGTAATTATTTCAAGGGCCGTCTAGTCAAATCCGATTGGTGGAATTGGGAGGTGGTCCTCTTTATAACAAAATCAGCACCATCTACTGAATTAACTTTTTTGCCTATATTTTCTGTATTTTTCTGCTCAAATATTTATGATGGACCACCAATTATATACCTGCAATATTCAATAGTTGCATTTAATCTTTCCTAACCTGGCACACCTCAGCCAGATATTAAATGTTGTACTTAATGCCCGACTTTGGAATATAATTAAATAGTTAAACTACAATTAATAATTAATACTATTATCAATGTTTTGTACTACCTTCAAATACATAATTGTAAACATTATAAACTTTTAAGTTTGGATTTTTGCACGATTGATGACTCCAATTACAGCAAATCAGACATGAACAACATTTCGAATTGGTAAAGATGGGAGAAGCCTGTTCACAAAAACTAGGGACGTGGATTTGCTTGATGAGTGATATTGTTTTGATGCTTTATTAGGCTGTCCTTGTTTTTTTTTAAGATTAAAATTAAGAATATCAATCAATTATATCGATAATAAAAATGATATAGATAGTGTTATTAACCTGCATTTTTCTAGGCTTTAGAATTGTCAACATTGCATTTCCTGTGTGATTAGTTTACCCAGATTATCTGTCTCTTCACGTATGATTCGATTTCATCAGAATCGTTAATTGTGAGAAATCTTTAATCCGATCGAAGTTTATGATTTTATTAAATCAAGTTTTAAATTCTTTTAAACAATATCCCATAATTATTAGAATGATATAGTGAGAGTATCAATTTAAACTCCAAACTGTATCTTCATTATTAAATCTTAAGTTTAAGATTTATACTCAATAAAAATATCATATCCATTTTCCATCCTTTATAATCTTGAGACTTGACGTTGGATGTTACTGATTAATTTTCAACTTTATTAATTTTAAATACCAAACTATTAATGACATCATTTGGTGTCATACTACTTAAATGCATATAATTTCTGGCATGTAAGCGATACATATTTATTAAAAACATAATATAAATTCAAGAATATATAGTTACAGCAGTTTTATATTTGCGACTATATATTGTATTTCATATGTTTTCGCAAAATTTTGTGAAAAAAGCTGTATTCACATGGGCTCAAAGAGATGTCAGAATCACATTCCATTACAAATTTAAACCTGCTAATATACTTTATGGTTTTAATTTGGTGGAGTATATCTTTATTTTGATGTCAATGTCATTTTCAAAATGTTAGTTTATAGTAGTACTTGAAAAGTGTCTTTGAGATGGATGTAAAAAGTTAGTTGTGCAAAAATTACAGAAAATATATACCTAAATATATGTAATTTTCACATTATTTTAAAGCATCTTTATATGATCGTCCAATGCATTTAGAATTTCATTAGAATTCAATAAAATTAGATATATATCTTTTGTAACAAATAAGTTAAATTTAAAAAATTATGTGAAATTGAAAATGTTGGGTTAAAATTATTAAAATATAATTTTAAAATAAATTTATTTGGATAAGATTATCACGTGAAATTATTTTTATCTACTACTATTAGATTGTCATATTATGTGTCTCATATTAGTTGATGGTTATTACCTAAGATTGTGATCTTATACGATTACAATTATATATAATGCATATATACAAAGAGAATTCTAATTTTGGTAAAAAATGGAAATAATGAACAGGAAATGAACGATCAAATATAGTTTTCACCAAAGGGTGGCGAAACGGGTTACCCGCGGATATTTGCACCCGAAAAGTCGGGTACCCGTATTCGATTTTAGCCAAATTTGTTGTCCCAATATCTGCCCCGTGACATACTGGGTTTACCCGATACCGTCGGGTATCCCGTACCTGACATTGCGGGTACCCGTACCCGACCCGAAATCCTAATAAAAAATTTAAAAACCATAATACCCGTCAATGTTCTCTAATCTACTTTATTAGGCCATCCGCATCCCTGTCTCTTATCCGTCTCTTAACTATCTCATCTCTTAACTATTCATAGGCCCCACTGTACTTTTAGGCTCATCTCTTAACTAAGAAACAACACCTGCATCCCTCCATCTCTTAACCATCTCTTAACTATTCATTCAATTTCATTTTTTATTTTAATTCCAACAAATTCATTTAATAAAAACAAACTTCGTAAATAAAATAAAAATTACAATTTAAAAACCTAAAAAAATAAAAAAAAAATACATAATTTAAAATCCTAAAAAATAAAAAAATACATAATTAAAATACTCTAAATTAAACTATAAAAACTACTCCGCCGGCGAATCATCATCCCCCGAAGTCGGCGGTGCACCCAAGTTAGATTGATTCCCTATACAAGTTGAGCTTTCATAAACTCAATTCCGTCCATATGGGCTGAAACTTGGGCAGGAGTCATTTTTGAAAGGTCAGCCATCGTGGCGACCAGGTACATGGACATTAGGGTGTTCGAGCCCGTGCCCGTGCCAGAGCCCGAGCCCGAGCCCGAGCCCACCTGGCTTGATTCGCCGTGGCCCCTCCCTCTCCCCCTCAATCTCGCCGCCTTCGCCGCCTTGGTCCCTTGCGGCCGACGCCGTGAACCGGAAGAAGATCCCCCTGCATCATCGGTTGGCGTGCCCTCACGTGAGGTGTTGTCTTCCCCGCCATCACTAGACGAGTAGTGCCCACGCGCCATGTGCTTCGTGCGTTTCGAGCCCGACTCGACACCGCCAGCCCACCTTTCAAGGTGGCGGACTTGCGACCAAACATCGACAAACTTGAAATCTTTACCGACGTCGACTTTGAAGACCCGCAACGCCGCTCTCCGAATGTCGGCTCCACTGGTTCCGCTCTGATAATTCTCCTCTTTCTGCCCTGTATATCGCGCAAATTTTTTTGACATCTTTGTCACATCGGTCCCAATGACCGTGGAGCATCTTCACGTTGCGGGCAAAGGTGTTCTTCGGCCTTCGTGCGTTGTAAACTTCGGTGACTTTTTTCCAAAAACACTTGTTGGTTTGTTGATTCCCGACGACAGGATCGTACGAGACGCTGATCCAAGCGTCGTACAGAGCCAACGTCTCGTCTTGGCTGTATGGATGGCGGGTGCCGTCTCCCACAACCTCTTCCTCCTCGGCATTGACGCCGAGCCTGAGGCCGATCCTGCCGGAACCGGAGCCTCTACCTATTGGGCAGTCGGGCAAAGTGCGTTCAGGCGCCAAAAAATTCTCCGGAATTTGGGATAATCCCGGCGATTGCCCGTACCTCTGGGGGGGAGGGACGATAGTATGCATCTACATCAAAATGTGGTGTTTGGTACGCCACCGGAGTGGTCGAGGCTTGGGTGCCCGGCGACGAACCGGGAGTACCCAAAAAGTTGTACATGCTCGCCCAATCGTCGAACGAGTTCAAGTCGAACCCGCCGGAGCGCCGCCTGCCGGAGCCGCCGCCGCTGGAGTTTCCATCGCCGAACATTTTTTCAAGAATTTGAGAGAAAGGAATAGATGAGTGTAGTGAATGGAAGAGAAATGAGAGTAGTGTTTGTGTGTAAAATGGTGAATGGAGTATGGAGTATATTTATAGAATAATAAAAGAAAAGAATTTTTTTTTAAAAAAAAAAACGACCGTTTGAGGCCAACGGTCATTTGACCGTTTTAAAAAAAAATTATTAAATTCGAATTTTTGAATTTATAAAAAAAAAAATTATTATGTCATAATTCCAACGCCCACTCGCAGGCAAGCCGGCGAGTGGGCGTCACGCAGCGTCGCAACGCTGTCTCGATGTTGTCTCGTCTCGTCGAGACGAGACCGAGACAACATCGAGTCAGCGATGCAGATGCCCTTAATATCGATGGTAAACGTTGAATAGATTGAGAATAAAAGTGAGGGGACACTCTATAGCTAGTTCCGATGAGTTTTCAATTGTATATTTGTTGGAATATAAAAATATTTTAAAAGAACTCTTAGATTATACTCCCACTGTTCCGCGTTAATAGATACATTTCATTTTCTTCACTCATTTTAGAAATATAATAATATAAATAATCTTCTCTACATTATTATCTCTCTTACTTTATTTTTTCTCCGTTCTACATATTTAATTTTTAATTTTTCAAATAGTGCGAATATGGCTATTATTATTTAACTATTTACTTTTTTTTCTCCACTGTAACTATTTGAAACACCTCTATTATTATGGAACGGAGGGAGTATAAAAAGATGGAATATGGATAATACTAATAATAACGGGTATCATCGGGACTAACAGGTATACCCGCGCGGGTAGTGGTTATACCCGCTACCCGCAAAACTCTAAAACACACTACCCGATCCGCTTCGTTTCCCGTTATCGTCGGGTAGCGGGTACCCAATACCCGGCGGATAGCGGGTCGAGATGGGGATTAGCTATTACCCGCTACCCATCTTGCCACCGAAAATTTCACATTTTCTATTCCTAAAAGGGATTCCAAATTCGAATCCATTTGTGTATTCAATCAGTGAAAAAGACGCTTGGAAACCGATAGTATTATAACTTGTGAGTTGTGAATCTTGTGATCAAATAGATGAAATAATTCTCATTTTTCATGAAATTTTATTAAATTATTGGTTCATTTTTTTTAAATGGAAAGAGTAAAATAAAAAAGAAATAAAGTAAAAGAGAGTAAGTACGAGAAAAATTAAATTTTTTGCTAAAAATTGATATAACTCAATTATCATAAGTTAAAAATAATATGACTCAATTATCTTAGTCTCTAACTCTCAACCAAAGAGAGTAAAGGACTACCATACGATTCAAATTTTTCGTTCTGTCCACCATGTCCAATATTCACTATACATAAATGCATATATATACATATAATAATTGTTCAATTTTGCTAAATTAAATATGTATTCACTTTATAATCATGGTGTGCTGAAAGATAGGTGCAACTAAATAAGTGAATGTGTCAGTAATGTAATGGGAAGTTGATTAATAATGAGTGCCGGATGTGTAAAAACAATATCTTTTTGTTCCTTCATAATGGAGACATTTATCATGAATGTCACTAAAAATAGGATGAACATTCAATATTTATAGTATGTTTTTCACTCAATCTATTATGATGTTGCAATGATTAATTCCAGATATTTTCAGAATTTCTTAAATAGATAGGAGAACGGTATACTCTGCTTGAAGACCGAAAATATTTTATTACTTCCCATCATTGAACGTTTTGTCACATCAATTAACAATTTCAGTAAGATACTACGTCCTCTTTCAATTTCATTAATTTTAGGTATCTGATTGAGTACATATAATACCAAGATGACATATTAAATTTTCATATACGTGACATGATTAGGCAATATTAAATTTAAAGAGAAAAATTAATTAAGTTAGGACAAGAGATAAAGATTCAACTAAAAAAGCGTCAAACTTTACAACATATTTCATGTTAGCTATGGGAGTTTGTCTTTTGGCTCTTAAAACCGATGTTTATAACACCAAACGCGAATATACATCTTCAGCTGATATTGATTCGATCAAATTAATTGCAAACTCAAACTATAAGACTAGTACGTACTACTATTAAATAACAGTATTGTTGGAATCTATGTTCGGTCAATAAACTTTGACCAATTATAATTTCAACGAGACATTTAATTTTGTGAAATTAAATGATATAACGTCGATTTACGTTCGGAGTAGATAATCGTGGTATATTCATTTTCTCAAATCCGATTCCCGGTGAGTGAGAAATAAGGGATTAAAGTTATGCAAAATTGCAAACTTAATGAGTTATGAGAAAAGCTTAGGGAATAATTAAGAGAGTTAATTATCCCACATTGGAAGTTACAACCTTATTAAACTAGTATTTAATAAGAATGATTATTACATGGAATAATTATAGTGGACTAAGATGGGCTGTAGAGCCCACACGCGTGCGGCCCCGCCAGCCCCGCCGCGAGCCCCGTGCCCGTGGACTTGGACTTGGCAATTGGTCTTTGGGTGGTCTGGGCCTAGTTGTGGGCTTGGCCCAAGGCTAGTGGGTCTAGGGTCTAATTCTTTTTAGACCACCACCGTTTCCACATCAGCGAGCCAAGCGGGATGACACCTCGTGGCTGACACGTGACAGTCCACTATAATTATTCATCGTGGCTAAATCACACTTGGGTGTTGGTTGATCTGCCCGAAGGTACGAAACCTTTAGGGTGCAAATGGGTGCTTAAAAGAAAATTTAAGGCCGATGGAACAGTGGATAAGTATAAAGTCCGATTAGTTGTAAAGGGTTTTAAACAAAAGGAAGGACATGACTTCTTCGATACCTATTCACCTGTAACGAGGATTACATCTATCCGAGTGCTTCTCGCGATTGCTGCATTGCACAATCTTGAGATTCATCAAATGGATGTTAAGACTGCGTTTCTAAATGGTGAATTAGAGGATGAAATCTATATGGAACAACCCGAAGGGTTTGTAGTTCCTGGACAAGAGAAAAATGTATGCAAACTCGTAAAGTCCCTATATGGATTGAAACAAGCACCGCTGCAATGGCACTTGAAGTTTGATAATGTGATGCTATCAAATGGGTTTAAAATCAACGAGTGTGACAAATGTGTCTATATTAAAAGCACTGATAACGGGTACGTTATAGTGTGTCTCTACGTTGATGACATGTTAATCATGGGTAGTAACACTCAAGTGATTAACGAGACAAAAACCATGTTAAAGAGAAACTTTGACATGAAAGACATGGGTCTAGCCGATGTAATTCTTGGAATGAAAATTCTAAGAACATCCGATGGAATCATCTTAACTCAATCTCATTATGTTGAGAAGATATTGAAGAAATTCAATGCCTACGATGGCACGCCGGTTAAGACTCCAATTGAACTCAATGTTCACTTGAGCAAAAACAAGGGCGAACCCGTTGCACAAGAAGAATATGCACGGGTCATTGGGTGCATTATGTACTTAACTAATTGCACTCGGTCGGACATTGCTTGTGCCGTGAACAAGTTGAGTCGCTACACGAGTAATCCAAGCAAAGAGCATTGGAGAGCTCTTGTAAGGGTTTTGAGATATCTAAAACATACTCAAAATCATGGGCTACACTTTTCGAGATACCCCCCGGTACTTGAAGGGTACTGTGATGCGAATTGGATATCCGACAATAAGGACTCACTTTCAACAAGTGGATACGTCTTTACTATTGGGGGTGGTGTTGTCTCGTGGAAATCCACGAAACAGACATGTATAGCCCGTTCAACTATGGAATCAGAATTCATAGCTTTAGATAAAGTTGGGGAAGAAGCCGAATGGCTTAAGAACTTCCTTGAGGATATTCCAGGTTGGTGTAAGCCAGTGCCTCCAGTGTTGATTCATTGTGATAGCCAAGCCGCTATCGGGAGGGCAAATAATGGCTTCTATAACGGTAAGTCTCGACATATTCGTCGACGACATAATACCGTGAGACATTTGATCACAACAGGCGTGATTACAATTGACTATGTGAAGTCAATAGATAATCTAGCGGATCCGCTAACCAAAGGGTTAAACCGTGATCAGATGAATAAGTTGCTAGAGGGAATGGGTTTGAAATCCACAAACTAAAGAATCGTCATAGTGGTAACCCAACCATGATGACTGGAGATCCCAAGAACTTGGTTCAATGGGAAAACTAAGCTATGAGAGTTCGTGAGAAACACTCATCTACATCTATTCCCTAAAGAGCATTAGAGTGTTTGAAAACTTGCCGTTCAACTATGGAATCAGAATTCATAGCCCTAGATAAAACTGGGGAAAAAGTCGAATGGCTTAAGAACTTCCTTGAGGATATTCCAGGTTGGTGTAAGCCAGTGCCTCCAGTGTTGATTCACTGTGATAGCCAAGCCGCTATCGGGAGGGCGAACAATGGCTTCTAGAACGGTAAGTCTCGACATATTCCGTCAGACGACATAATACCGTAAGACATTTGATCACAACAGGTGTGATTACAATTGACTATGTGAAATCAATAGATAATCTAGCGGATCAAAGCTAACGAAAGAGGTTAAACCGTGATCAGATGAATAAGTTGCTAGAGGAATGGGTTTGAAATCCACAAACTAAAGAATCGTCATAGTGGTAACCCAACCATGATGACCTGGAGATCCCAAGAACTTGGTTCAATGGGAAAACTAAGCTATGAGAGTTCGTGAGAAACACTCATCTACATCTATTCCCTAAAGAGCATTAGAGTGTTTGAAAACTTGCCTTGTGGTGAGGATAAGTCTATGACTTTTAATGATTCCTAAGGATCTCAAGGAGATTAAGTTCTCAAAGAGACCGAGTAGGGCAAGATACTCGAGCAGGAATCACCTATGTAAGTGTGAAGTGTGGCCGCTTCAAATTACACACTTATGAATCCAAAGTGGTGTCCAAGGCCACAAAGGACACAAAACGTGAGAACGGATGAGGTTGAGGTGTTTAAGTGTCAACACCATTGTCTCGGAGCACGCCGTGGGGGACTAGTTCAAAGCATCGCGCTACTAGGCCGCCTGTGTATTCGATGGCATTGACTATGGAAGGTTAAAAGCTAAAAGCTACCTATCCTTATGCTTAGGGGTGTCGAAACGGGTAGCGGGTATTGGGTACCCGCACACCCGACCCGATACCCGTAGGGTATCGGGTACCCGCTATCCAACGGAAACGGGTAACGGGGCGGGATCGGGTAATCAAATTTTTGGTTTTGCGGTTATCGGGTATACCCGATACCCGCTCGGGATACCCGATAATCCCAAAAATTACCCGGTTTTAGTTTAGCATTTTGTAAATTTTAATTTTAATATAATTTTTAAATTATCTGGTGACTCAAACTTCAGCATATAACTTTTCTTTTTTTAAAAAAAACTTTTTTCCTATTAAGAGCAATTAAAGTGTGTTTTTCTATGTACAAATACTAATATATACAGTAGCATATGTAGTGCATTAATAATATACAATAGCATATGTTACACACACATGTATTACTGCACACATTAAATTGTGGATGTTAAGTTTCTAATGATTCATGGAATTGTATGTTATTTAGATGCATAAAATACCAATATTATAACGGATGAAGATTATAAGTTGAGGACAATGCAAATAATAATTAAAAAAAGATTTTAAAAAAATATAAAAAAAGGTCGGGTCGGGTCGGGTACCCGCCATGTCGGGTGCGGGATACCCGACTCGGGTATCGGGTAATACCCGACACAGTGCGGGGCGGGTATCGGGACAACAATTTCGGCCAAAATCGGGTGCGGGTACCCGACTCGTCGGGTGCGGGTACCCGCGGGTACCCGTTTCGACACCCCTACTTATGCTTATATACCTCTCGAGGGTTGAGCTTGTGTCTGCATGCATTTGCATTTGGCTATTTCCACTCATGTGGGGGATTGTTGGAATCTATGCCCGGTCAATGAACTTTGACCAATTATAATTTCAACGAGACATTTAATTTTGTGAAATTAAATGATATAGCGTCGATATACGTTCGGAGTAGATGACCGTGGTATATTCATTTTCTCAAATCCGATTCCCGGTGAGTGAGAAATAAGGGATTAAAGTTGTGCAAAATTGCAAACTTAATGAGCTATGAGAGAAGCTTAGGGAATAATTAAGAGAGTTAATTATCCCACATTGGAAGTTACAACCTTATTAAACTAGTATTTAATAAGAAGGATTATTACATGGAATAATTATAGTGGACTAAGATGGGCTGTAGAGCCCACACGAGCGCGCCGCCGCCCGCCCCGCCGCGAGCCGCGTGCCGCGAGCCTCGAGCCCAAGCCCGAGCCCGAGCGCGTGCCCGTGTCCTTGTCCTTGTCCTTGGATCTTGGCAATTGGTCTTTGGGTGGTCTTTGGCCCTGGTCGTGGGCTTGGTGCTTGGGCCTAGTTGTGGGCTTGGCCCAAGGCTAGTGGGTCTAGGGTCTAATTCTTTTTAGACCACCACCGTTTCCACGTCAGCGAGCCAAGCGGGATGACACCTCGTTAGTATGACGCCGTAAGCCAACGTGACAGTCCACGTCATGACTGAATCTAGAAGCGTCTAGATTCAACCTCTCTAGCTCTGAGCGTGTAACGCCCGAACGTTACAGCTCGTAACCAACGACCGTTACGGTGTGACATTGATGACAGCCATCAAGGTTGCGTTGACCCCTACAGTAGACTAGCATTCTACACACCAGAAACTAGAATCCACACTCTGCATCATACACTCTCTCCTCTCTCTGCATTGTTCTTCTGTCGAAGCTCTGCCCTCTCCTCCATCCAGTTCGCCGGAGCTCTGTTGATAGCGGTGCTGCTTCACCAGAGACGCAGCCGTTTTATCTTTAGGGACGAAACGCCAATCCAAAGAGCACTACCGGGGCGTATCTCGTCTTGTGGAAAGAGGCCTCATCGACTCGGCTAAATTCCTTTTACGGTTTATTTGTTTCGAAATTTCCGTTGTAATTTCGATTCAGTTAGTTCATTTGTATTCCTTCTTTTGGGTTGTATCACGCCCGGCTTATATCTTGTAAATCCAGAAACCAACAAGTATTTCATTGGTCTCCTATATATATGGATTTTAAATGAAAATTATTAAAGTAGTATGTCAGATAGAAAAAATTTTTGTAATATTAGTAAATAGTGATATCTTTATTAGTATACATATTAATGTAACGTGTTGTGGAAATTTTTTCAAAAACAAAAATAGATTAAATGGGTGTTAGTTTGCAAGATTGTATCACATAATTAAATATGTCATGTGTTTGGTTCATGAGATTCAATTCCATAATTCAATCTTAGATGGATAATCATGGAATGATTAGTTATAGCTAACTGTCTATGACTAAAATAATTTCACAACTTAATTTTAGATTATATTTTGGTATTACTATTTTATCTAGTAAACTGAACACCACTCAAGTTTAATAGATAAACCAAAATAATAAAATACGACTATTATTTGGGATAAATAGAATATCCGAGTACAATATATAGGTCATAGGGTGTAATACCTTGAACTGGTTTTGGCTAGAGATATGGTTAGCAATTCGAGCTTAGATTCCTTTTATTTTTTAAGAATATAGTATATAGATTGGGCACAAAATTCCTCTGTAGATAGATTTTTCCAATATCTGCAAAATGGCTTTTTGTATATGTCTTCTGAAATAGCTTGTGTTTTATAATAATTAATAAAATATAAGAGACAGAATAAAAATTAGAATACTATTGGAGATGAAATCCATCAGAAAAAAAAAGTTTCTAAAAATAGACAGATTATTTACTCCATCAAACAGAGTAATAAATTCAGTATGATGCATCAAACATGTGAGTACGCATGGTTTTATCTATGGGTTATTGTTGTGAAAATAATTAAGCAGTTTAAATCTGATAAGAGAATATAAAAATAATTAGAGGGAAGAATAGAGGAGCACGTGAAGAGCACGTAAGATAACGCAAGAATATGAGCAGAGACGAAAATGCCAAAATGGGTATATGCTTAAAATACGGTTGCCCATAACGTAGAGCAGATACACCAAGCATGTGCCACCTCTCACATAACTGCCACGTCCCTTGCATACTCACACCTTTTGTAATCCTGTTTAAGCTTAGTCACATGAATCATATGCTCGTTTTAACTTCCTAAATTTACAGTTCAAAACAGAGGTTTATGTGATGACGGAAAATGTGTGCATATAGTATTAACTTTGCTGGACTTCATGAAATATACTCTCCCCGTCCGCGAATATGAGTCTCGTTTTTTCATTTTTGTCCGTCCATGAATAGGAGTCCTGATTCACTTTTACTGGTAATAGGACCATCCACTAACTCATTTCACTCTCATTTAATTTAAAATTATTATATTCAAGTGTAACCCATATTCCACTAACTTTTTTCCATCCACTTTTCTTAATATTTCTTAAAATCCGTGCCACCAAGAAATGACACTCCTAATGGCGGACGGGAGGGAGTACAAGTTCGAAATTCTAATAAAAAATTCGAATGAGAGTGATTTCGACTGATGACAAATTATCGGCAATAATATTAGTAGTAGTATAATATTTCAAAATTAATATTGAATAATTTAAAAGATCTAACTATTACCCAAAATGTCAATTTGGTAGTAGTATATTTTTTTAATAGTATCTTTCAAAATATGAATGAGAATCAAAGAATTTTCAATATTCCTAGGTTTTTTACTCAACTTAGATTTTCGGTGAAATCAAAATTGAAGTGGCTATTGTGTGCATGAAGTGGATAATTAATGGGAAAAATTGGTCAACTTGTTAAAATCAGATGTGTATGTCTGGTGTCGAGTCTTATAAGTAGGTAGCAATTGCGACGGATGCGCAAATTCAGGTTTAATTCAAGTCCGAGTATGTAAGTGCGTTAGATGAACTCATGATTATGATGTCGTTTAATTTAATATATCGAATATGTTGTCTATGTTGACATTTTAAGTTTCTAAAACAACTTCTATTCATCGGAATTGTTTATCAGATAAAAAGGTACTAGAAAAAAAAATGAAATTTCTTGAATGTCAATCAAATTTCAAAAAGCTCGTGATAAATCAATTCAAATTTGTTATTTCTAATACACCTAACGACATATAGGCATAGTTTGTATTGTCAGTACCAAACTATAATTGCTACGAAAGGCACAAATGCGATACCACCTATAAATAATAACAACACATGTCCTAATTCACATATTTTATTGAGAAATTTATCTGAAATCACCCAAACGCAATTTTATCTTTAATGAAAGCAAACATAATTTTAGAATTTTTGAACTCGCATAAAGAAAATTTAATTTACTCGTCACATTATTTTGATTATTCAACAAACTCGATCACATTCATTTATAAGTACAATATTGACATTGAATATAAAGAAGTGGAATGTGGTAGTTTGATTTTAAGACGGAGTGAGACTTCGATACTGATGGCCCAAATATATGCAATCTGTGATCTGTCAATTGCTACTTCATTAGTTAATTACTTGAGAATTGAGATCATATCTTATGTATCCCATGCTAATCCATTTCTTCTAAAATTTCTAAATATTGTTTGTGAGTTTGTTTTGCGATCATTTATAAAAATTGATTATATCTAGTTATGTTATACAGTGACGGAACTATAAATTTATACAAGTTGATTGTAATTTATATATAGTACTAAAAAAAATATTTATGTTATAGATAATGGTTTACAACTTTTGCTAGCTACACATTTGAGATAACTATAATGAACAAAAGTTCAATAAATCTTCAGTACAGTACATCAAATTATAAAACACAAACCACCGTTACAATCTTATGGAATAAATAAATAAATAAAATATTGAGTCTAAATTCTCTATCTTTAAATAATTGGTCATCTGATTAATTGAGAAATCAACACTGACTCTCTTTTAATAATTGGTCATTTTTATGTTGAATAAATTTTGGAGTAATGCTCGTAGTACTATATTTTAGTCGCAGCTGTAATTTTTTGAATATTTTAAAAATGTTTAATGTAATTTTCTTAAATTATACATTTAAAATTCCAAAATACTGTTAATTCATCTATATTATCCACCGTATTAAGTTATTCATTTTTTATGAGAAATTCCAGAGCCATTTCAATTTTTTAATAAAAATTATACTTTTAATTTTTTTTCTTTATTTACTTAACTAGGCAAACACTAATTTTGTGTAAAATTTCCGTTATTATTTAATTTGATAATTATTATATCAAATTCGGGGAGGCATATCCAGTACGCCTTTAAAAATTGTGGATACAAATTTGTAGAAAATAGAATTAAATGAAAGTTGAGTTAGGTGATTAGCCCAAACATGAAGCCACCTTTAAATTCCCCCTACCCCATTCCTCTTTCCAAATACACACTCACCAAAGCTCAAATTTGCATTTCCGCTAGAGACTCATTTCATTTCTGCAAATGGGAGAGGTCTCTTTCTCTCTCTCCCCTCCCGCGCTTTCTCTTTCCCTGCTTTCAATGTCCGCCTCATTTATGTTTTCCCTTTTTTGAGCAGGAAGAGAAGAAACCGGAGGAGCCCAAGCCGGCGCCCGAGGAGGAGCCGCCCAAGGATGACAAGAAAGCGGAGGAGCAGCCCCCGCCGCAGGAAATCGTCCTCAAAGTTTACATGCATTGTGAGGGCTGCGCTCGGAAAGTCCGCCGCTGCCTCAAAGGATTCGATGGTAAGTAACTACATTAATTAATTAATTAGATCTCTCATTTTATTTGTTTAAAAATCTAATTAGGATTCGATGGTAAGTAACTACATTAATTAATTAATTAGATCTTTCATTTTTAAAAAAATAATAGTGCATGCGAGTAACTGATTTGTAAAAATTTGCAGGAGTGGAGGATGTGATGACGGATTGTAGGACGAGTAAAGTGGTGGTGAAGGGGGAGAAAGCAGATCCGCTCAAGGTGTTGGAGAGGGTTCAGCGGAAGAGCCACCGCCAAGTGGAGCTCATCTCGCCGATTCCGCCGCCTCCCGCGCCTGAGGAAGCCAAGAAGCCAGAGGAGAAAGAGGCGCCCAAGCCTGAAGTCAAGAAAGAGGAGGTCTCATTAATTAATTAATTATTTTTAATTTGGTGTTGATTAGTTGAGAATGAGAATGTTGATTGGTAAATCATGTGATTTGTGTGCAGCCGCCTGTGATTACAGTGGTGTTGGGAGTGTACATGCATTGTGAGGCCTGTGCTCAAGAGCTCAAAAAGAGAATCCAAAGAATGAAAGGTGATTTTGATTTTCAGAAAAGAGACTATTGAATTAATTTTATGTTTCCCTTTTCATCTCTATTAGCCTTTCCCATCCTTATCTCCTTTTCCATCTCTAGTAGAGATTGGTTTTAAAAGAAAAAAGATAAGTCCAAGATTCCGTTTGAATTAATCCCAAAGTCAATTCAGTATATACAAAATTAGTAAAATAGAATTATTGCAGGAGTGGAGAGTGTAGAGCCAGACCTGAAGAGCTCACAAGTGACAGTGAAAGGAGTGTTGGATGCGGAGAAGCTGACGGATTACGTGCACAAGAGAACCGGGAAGCACGCCACCGTGGTGAAAGTGGAGGCGGAGGCGAAGAAAGAGGAGGAGAAGAAGGAGGAGAAGAAGCCAGAGGAAGCGGAGAAGGAAGCCAAGAAAGAAGGAGGAGGAGAGAAAGAGAAAGAGAAAGAGAAGAAAGAAGAAGGCGGCGGAGAAGCGGCGGCGAAGACGGAGGCAGCTCCGGCGGCGGCGGAGGGGGAAGAGACGAAGGTGGTGGAATTGAAGAAGAATGAGATGCAGATGATGCAGTACTATTACAACCCAAACTTCTACTACCAGCAGGTGCCGCCGCAGCCGGTGTATCCGCAGAGATTTATGCAGGAATACCAGCTTGAATATCCACCGCCGCAGATGTTTAGCGATGAGAATCCGAATGCATGTACCGTGATGTGATACCAAGGGTATAATTGGGAATTCAACTTATAGTGGTGGCCACATGGGTATACTGTCCCATCTTAATATGTTGTTCTCTCTCTCTCTCTCTCTTCATGTGGCCCTGTCTGCCCTCTAAATCTACATTACATACCCCTCTCTTACTTTTACCTTTCTTTAATCTTTCTTACATACCCATCAATCAGTAATAATAACAGTAAAATAATAATATACTTAAACAGTTGAACCTATGGCCTTTCTGCAAACAACACTAATTGGACTACACGTTAATTACTAATTCATGTAGTGGCCAAATCATCATCTGTTACACCAACCTAGTCTTTTTACATGACTTTCTGTTGGTGGCCCTTTTCGCCTTTTTTATTTTATTTTTAAAAATTATAAATAATGGTTTCCGATTTAACTTGAATTTTCTATATATCGTTTCTTTTAGACTTCAAGATAGACTGAAATGTCTTCACTGTATAAATTGGAAACTCAACTTTAAGTTGGGTACCCAATGTTTGAAATTTATTAATGAAGATCCAATCTTAACATTTATTCTAGTTTGGACCCAATTATTTAAATTTCATTTATGAAGATCCTATCTACACTTTTTAAAACGAGATCACGATTTAAATATTCTATTTATATTAAAACTCAAAATTGATTAAATAATTTTAAACTGGTGCCTTGACTGTTAGCTAGCCCATCATATTGTCCAACTCTAATCTCGCCTATAAGATTAGGTAAATTTATATTGCAAAGAATGTTAAAATTGAGTATATTGCTACTCCATATTATAACGATTTGATCTAAATTGCAAGTAATTAACCCCAAAATTAAAATTGGGTATTCGTAAACACAAATTAAGATTGGTCATGCTGCAATGACGGATCCGGATGGGGATGAGGTTAACCGACTCTATCGTGGTCCACCACCTTTAGAGTTAGCTGCAAGACCCATGGTGCGACAGCTCTGCCCTAGCCTTTCGGAGTTTAGCTCCACTTTGATACTACATCCCGATTCGGCTTTTCGATGCCAGCAACTTTGTCCGACTTCACAAGCTCTGTTTACATGATCATCATTGGAGGGTTGATGCATTTAAAAGCAAGGGGAAAACTAGGACAAAAGAGGATAAATAGTCATAAAATGAAACTGACTGGTAGATATAATAGGTGAATTTGTGAAGGTGAATTAATGTGGGGAAAACAATAGGAATTGAATGCCACACAATCCAAATATAGAACTGAATGGTGTGCGGTTGTTCTATGTCATTGTGGCACGTCAAATGTTTATCTCTAGTGACATATAGTGACAACATTTAGGTAGATTGAATTATCCGATGAGTCGGTTATATATATATATAAAATAGGGAAATAATGGTTGGTAACCGATTTTAACTTATGTGCTACTTTATGTAATGAGAAAAAGTATTTTGATAGTAAAATTGTTTAATTGTATATAGTTAGAAATAAGGTGGAGTATATATCATGTGATTATACAATGGATGCATTGAACATTTATGAGATGGAGATATTTCATTTTAGAAGCATGGCATCTAAGTAGTTGATGATGGTGGGATATTCTGAAATGGGAGATGTCTCTCTTTCAAATTTTGGAGTTTTACTACGTTTGTTACGTCTAATATGCTGCACTTACCTTGTCATTATGTAATTTTGCGCAAGTGGAGAAGCAATTATGAGCTTTGGACTATATTTTAATTGTTTTGGGTAGATTTTACATAAATAATTATGAATTTGAAGAAAAGCTAGACTCCATTTCACCTCCTCAAGTAAATAATCAATTAGACTATGTTTGGCAACATAAAAATATTGTTGGTGAATAGTATCACCTCTTGCATATTGATTAACTATGTTTGGTAACATAAAATTAAGAAGGTAGATCTGAAATCAAAATTTACAAATAAGGTGTATCATATGATATTCTTGCTTCTTATAATTGCACCTAATATGGCCACAATGTTATTGACCATCAACTTTTTGACGAAGTCGATAAATATGGATCAAAACATATTGTTTCGGCAGTAGCTATTACACTTAATGTGTAAATAAAAAAATTATTTTCCAACAAATTTTTTTTCAGACAAATTTGAACTTTAAAATGATACAAGTATTTAGTAGTGATGTACTGAGTATATTTATAGGGTGTTCGGTTTAGTAGATCGGAGATGATTAACTATTATAGACATAGTGGATGGTTGTCGGTGCGTGGACACGTGCAATGAGCGACTCATATTTCTAAAGTGAGCGGGAACATTAATAAAATGAAACACACTAGGACCGAGGGAATACACGAATATGCAAAGTATTAAATGAGAGTTTAATAGATTTTATGGATGCTATTCATATGAATAAGAAGTTATATTCTTCTCTAGTGGTCATCTTAAAAGAATCTTAAAGTTAAGCGTGCTTATAATGTGAGTCATAATGTGAGTCTGTTACAATTTTGCAATGAATGACTAATGAGAAGTGTTTCAAAAAGTATATGAATAAGGACAAAACATACTGAAAACACTTGTGTTATTATGTAAGGACAATCGTCAATATGAAAGTTGGACAGTTACAACTTCAATACTTAATCTCAAGACATGCCACATTGCAATAATGGTCCTAATTTATTAATCCTAGCCTTTCTCAATGACATAGTAATTAACTTCGATGAGTAACCGAACTTCCCCTATGGTATAAAGTTTTATCTAACAAATTCCACCACTTTTTATAGAATTAAATATATCATATCTAATTTTTCAATTTCAGTAAGTGTGATATGTATACTAAAGCACACAAACGAGGAATAATGTACGTGAATTATAATATAGGTACGAGGGAGATCGGGATCGAGATGTAGAAGATCACCAATCGCAAATTTATTGGCCCACTTTATCAATTGATTACCTCTGATTCATAAACCATTCAATATTCTTTTTGAACTAATGTGACATTATATATAGATTCAACCATTCATTTACTCAATGATTTTTCATGCCATTATTAATGGGGTACATAACTTATTCTTGTACCACAGCATGTGCGCTCATATTTATGCATCCCATCCAACTTGCTATGGAATCTTACTGTACCACTTTTAATCTAAGCACTCGCATTTTAGATTATTAAAATGTTTAAAATTTGACCTATTGGTCTAGCATCTTGAATTTTTGTAATTTGTGTGATCATAATTAACATAATACTCCGGTCAAAGAAAATTCGTGGTATATTGATTTCTTTAATTACAAAGTACTACTATCACATTGGCACTAATTATTAATTTATTATTCCTAATTTTAATATTCTTGAGAAGGTACTGCATCTTTTAATTATCGTCACATGCACTTAATCTTATCATATACTAGTAGTAAAGATGGAATGAGCCCCCATTTTGGGTCCCACAAACTTAGGGAATATTGATTTAAAGGAATCCAATCATTTTTATTAAGACACTTTTTTGTAATAATAGAAGAAAGATTTGGACCAAATTCTTGTCACGAGGTAATGCAATGCATAGTTAGTAATGAGATATCCTGACATTTATTACAGGATTTATATTATAATGAGAGGCTGCATCCGTAGCCGTTACATCTCCCGCCAAGATTTGCAACCTCTCTAATTTGGACTATTTCGATTTGCAGTCACGTCCTACACATTCTCACATCTCAAGGGAGAATCTAATGTAATTTATCACTTCTTCTATTATTACCATTATTTTTTCTGACAACAGATTATGTTAATCGATTCAAAATGTAGTTTAGACGGAAAAATGTTTTAATAAGAACGAGATTTACAGTTTTATTTAACGTTTTTTACATCACCCACTATGGTGTTTCCCTATGATGAAGTGGTGACACATCATCAACTACTTCAATTTCTACATTCTGAAAAAAAAAAAGAATGGAAAATAAAAAAGAAAATTAGTTAGAGGAAAGTTTAACAAAAATGATCAACAAATTTAAAAATAAATAAATTCATACACATGTCTGCTCATCCAATCTCATAGTCGCCCAATCACATAGACACCCTGCACTCACCCAATATGTAGTTGCTGGGGCGAGTGGCTCTCCCCGTACGTGTGTGGGTGGACAGTGAGACTCATTATTGCCTGCGTCATTTTTCACAGAAAACCTTACGTAATTTTTAGAATCGATCTACACTCATGTGATTTGAATAGTAAAATAGTACCATTTCGTTAAACCCTAGCAATACATGTTATTTACAAATTCAGATAAACTAGTATGTTGTAAAAAAGTTAATAAGAAATTCTCCAAACGTACTGATGCCCCAATTTTCCACATGAGAAAAGGAATCTTATGTCAAAATTAATTAAAATAAAAGCATATATGATTTCGTTTATCTACATTTAATTTCTTCAATTCTCACATTGCACACCTATTCTTTTCTCTTTTAGTAAAGGAAATTAACTTTACCAACCTCACCAACTTAAAAATTAGATACTTTTAAAGGGTAATTATTTCGAAACGACTCATGATTGCCGACATAATTTCTTTATTTTGTTGGTTTGTTTTGTCTAATTATACATGGTGATTCGAAACCAAAATCATTTGAGAAATTAATGAGTGCGAAAATATACATATTAATGACTTTCTGCATTTCATTTACGTACACCCACGTCCACTTGACGTGGATCTTTGGTCCGATAACAAAATATCTTTATTTAATTGGGAAATGCTACGTGGCCACATTATAGCCGGTCATAAACTGATTTTATAGCAAAAAAAATCGGTTTATTTAAAATTTCCGATTTAGTTAATAATTGATTTTACTTTTATATCCTTTTCATATTTGGAGGTGAAATTGGCGCTATTTGGAGCCATGACATTTGGAGCCATGACATTTTGCGTCGTCACTCTCTCTCTCTCTCTTCTATTATGTTCAGCATCCTCTCTCCCCCATATCTGAGCCTTTCTCTGTCATCTGAAAAAAAAATTGATGCAGCAACGACTTTGAAACTGAAAATATCTGGAAACCTCACTCATTTTTAGTTTCTCTCTCTCCCATATCTGGAACCTTCACCCATCTCCACAAAAATATGCAAAAAAAAAGTCTCCAATTTGCAAATCGGCGAAACTGAGATTGAAAAAGGAAATGTGCAGCAATTCTCAATCACACATTTACATTTTTTTGGATAAAATTTGAATAGGTTGAGTGGCAAAAAAGCCCCGATTTACATTTTTTAGACAAACTTTGAATCAATGGAGAAGTTGTCGAGAAAGAGTCTACGTAATTTTGATATTTTGACTGAAATTCACAATCGATGCAGCGGCGATGGAAAAGACTCCAGTGTTGATATTTTTGTTTTTCTATAAAATTTGGATGGATTTCTTAAATGTTTTCTATGATGGTATTTTTGATTTTCTGTAAATTTTTGTTATTATTTTTGGTTAGATTCGTTGTAAGATAAAGTAAAATAGGTTTATATTGACATGATAAAATGTGAGAATGAGTTTATTAGTATTTGTTGCTCTACTCATTGCTACTGCCCTTGGTTGATCTCCATAGTGTTCCATCAGGGTCATCCCTTCTCCCACGAATGAATAATATAAGGGACAAATTATGCAATTAAAGGTTAGAATGCAAGAGTCAGAGCATCCACTATAGGAGGACACTTTTTGGTGGACACTTTTTTTTTGTCCATAGCCACAAAAAAAAGTTTCCGCAGCAATAGTGGACATTTTTGTTAGCCACATTTCACTTTATTTTTATTCTTTGTATATTTTAATTCAATTAAAATTAAAGTTATTAGACTAAAAATAATTAGAAAACGAGATAATAATAAAATTAAAAAGTGCGATGAGACCAAATATTCGTTGTATTAATGGATACCGGAAAATTATACAACGAACATTTTATAAAATAAGGATAGTATCCGTATCCCGATTCTTCCGTGCCGGGTGAATCTTCGTCTCTCCCGTGCATTTGGTATAAAATTCTGAAGAGTGAAATTGGAGGTGGAGTGAAAATGGGTGTGGAGTGAAAAACAAATTGGTGGGGTATTTATTAAAATAAGCCAAAAAAATAATTAAAAAATTGAAATTTATAAAAAAAAAAATAAAAAATAGGAACCGGCGACCGCCGCGGCGATTTCGCAGTGCAATAGATAGGCGCGGCGGCCGCCGCGCTTCTCTCTCCTCCGGCTCGTCCTCGCCGCATTCGGGGCGATTGCCCTTCCGCCCCACCAAATCCGTCCGCCTCCGGGGCGGACGCATCCACCGCAATAGGCCGCCGCGGCTTAGCCGCGATCGGGGCGGCCGGCGCGCCGCCCCTATAGTGGATGCTCTTATATTTCTAATTGAATGGACAAAAAAATGAACGAAAAAGAAGGAGCAGGAATTTAAATGTACATGTCTTACATCTAGTGGAAGCAGCATGCTTGTATTGATAAATGGACCGATAAATGAACGAAAAAGGAGTGAGAATTTAAATGTAGATGTTGTAGACAATTAATTGAAATCTTGCAATTAAAGAAGCATCCTATCGATCATCCACAATTTTAAGTAAATAAAATCAGTAACTCCATCGCAAATTTTAACAATAAAATCTGATTCTCAGTTGATTTGTTTAATTGAATTTAAATTCACCTTAATTGTCCAATTAATCTAAAAATGAATGCAAAATGTAATAGATTAAATTGATAATTTGATTCACATGTTTGTTGACTAAAAGTAAAGTTGCCATAAAAAATTACTCCAAATAAAATGAATCCCGTACGTTCGGGTTTAGAAAATGTCAAAATATTTCAATTTTATATTTAATTTAATTTATTTATATTTAATTTTATTTGGATTTTATATCTAATTTTATTTATTTCAACTAAATTAAGAAAAATGTGGAATACAACATAATATTAATTAAAAATAGATATAAGAATAACTAAGCAACAAATAATCCCTGAATAAATTAAGTTTAATCTAAAAATCTAGTCAAAATTTAAAAATATCGAATCCGATTATCTAATTTAATACTATTATATTAATTTGGTGTTTGATTCAATTGAGTTATTAAATTAAACAATATAATTGGAAGTTATATTCACATGAACAATTCAGTTGAACTTATAATGGATTGAACAATTAATAGTGCATAGATTTACTTGAATTTTAAAATCACATTTATTGTTCAATTATATCTAAACATGCTATATAAAAAAATAATCGATTAAATTGATACACTTGACTACTTGAGAGTTTACTAATACGCCACTACTTAATTCAATTGAATCTTAGATCAAATTGAACAATTCGATTGTTTAAATTCACCAGATTAAAAGATGTTACTAAATAATTCAATTGAATCTAGAATCAATTGAACAATTCAGTAGTGCTTATATTCACTTGGATTCTTCGTTTGAATTTGAAATTCACCTTTGGCCAATTGCATCTAAACATAGTACTACTCCATATAGAAGGTAATCAATTAAAATAATACACTTTAGATTTTTTACATATACTACTCAGTTCATTTGAATTTAAAATTTACCTTTATTGCCCAATTACATCTAAACATAATATATAAAAGGTATTTAATTGATACACTGATACTACTCAATTCAATTGAATCTCAAACCAAATCGAACAATTCAACTATTTAAGATTCAATCGCATAAGATGTGTCTAAATAATTTAACTGAACTTAAAAACCAATTGAACAATTAAATAGTGCTTAGATTCAATTGAATTGTTCATATAAATCTAAAATTCACCTTTATTGCATAATTACATCTAAACATAGTATATAAAAGGTAATCGATTAAATTGATTCACTTATGTTTTTTTTTACTGTTACTACTCGATTTAATTGAATCTTAGATTAAATCGAACAATTCTACTGTTTAGATTCACTTTATTATAACATGTAACTAAATAATTCATTGAAAAATTCAATTGTGCTTAGATCCACTTGAATTATTCATTTGAACCTAAAACTAACCTTCATTGTCCAATCACATCTAAACATAGTATAGTATATAAAGGTAATCGAATTAATTGAATTACTGATACTACTCAATTTAATTGAATCTTAGATAAAATCGAACAATTCTATTGTTTAGATTCACTCGACTGTAAGATGTAATTAAATAATTCAAATGAACTTAGAATCCATTGAACAATTCAATAGTGCTTAGATTCACTTGAATTGTTCACTTGAATCTAAAATTCACCTTGCCCAATTACATCTAAACGTAGTACTGTAGTATATAAAAGGTAGTAATCCTTTAAATTGATACACTTGAGATTTTTATTGGTACTATTCAATTATCAAATTGAACAATTCCACTATTTAAAAATTCACTCGATTATAAGAAGTACTCCCTCCGTCCCAGATAATTCGTTCCAGTTTTCCATTTCGGTCCGTCCCATATAATTTGTCCCATTTCACTTTTACCATTTTTAGTAGTGGACCTCATATTCCACTAACTCATTCATACTCACATTTTATTATAAAACTAATACTCTCTCCGTCCCACTTTAGGAGTCACGGTTTACCATTTTTAGGTGTCCCACTTTAGGAGTCCCGGTTGGAATATTCCATAAATGGTATTAGGCTCCACATTCCACTAACCTTTTTTCACTCACATTTTATTATAAAACTAATATAAAAAAGTAGGACCCACATTCCACATTCTTTTTTCACCAACTTTCATTTACATATTTTAAAACCCGTGCCGAACTCAACCGGGACTCCTAAAGTGGGATGGAGGTATATAAAAGTAGGATCCACATTCCACTAACTTTTTCAACCCACTTTTCATTACAATTTTTAAAACCTGTGCCCGATCAAAATGACCCAAATTATCCTGGATGGAGGGTGTAACTATTTAGTTGTGCATTTGACTTTAAAATTCATCTAATTGTTCAACTACATTTAAAACTTATAATACAAAAAAAATAGCAGATTAATTTTCTTTAATTGAGTTACTAATACACTTATTTTTAACTTTTTATTTAAAAAATTACACTTCATGCTAACTAAGATTCGGTATTATATGTTTCAAATTTATAAATATATTTTGTTAATATATAATTTAATTTTGTAGTATAGTAAACAATATATTAATCGATTGGGCATATAAATAAAACTCAATTAATTAATGTCTGCTTTGATTCAAATTCCAATTAGAGGGCTATTAAATAGGAAGTGGAGTAGTTATTAATGCAACTTTAATTTATTGAAATTTGAAATAGTATACAGATTCCCTCCTCGTCTGAAAATTTGAGATGAGAATAAATAACTAAAAATAAGGTAAAGGATATACAAGTAATTTTAAGTCATCCACTAACTATAACTAATATTTTATTTATTAATATACACTTATATTTACTGGTTTAAGGGCCTTAGCCGCCATTTAGCATCACTCTTTATTAAAACACTGGAATTTATAAAATGGAAAAAGCAAAATTGGAATAGAACTTATACAATCACAGTTGGCACGGGAACTGAATTCATTGTTTGTATTCTTGCTTACGTGGCTAGGCAGGACAGTCTGTCACGTTTGTGTTTTGCCCTCATCTTCATGTTTATCTACGATTTTGCCACGACATAGTTGAATGTAGAATCCTATGCCTATGGAGTATGGCCATGGAAAGCAAGCCCAGTAATCTACTCCCTCGGCCCTAATAAATAAAACATTTGATTTTTTAGACAAGATTTTGTATAGTCTTATTTTATGAGATTATAAGGAGAGAGTAAAGTAAAAGTGTGAGGAAAAAATTAGAGTGAGTGTTGTTTTCATTTTAAAAAACGTTTAGTTTTTAATGGAATGATCTAGAAAGGAAAACGTTTCATTTTTAATAGGACAAATAAAGTATTAGTGAAATCGAGAAAATTAATCAAAACTCAAATAAAACTTGTTCAGGGTCCGTATACTAATGCTTTTTTTAAAAAATCTTTTTTAAGGTATAATTCTACAAATACTATTTCCTCTATTTTATTATATGTGACACATTTCTTTTGAGCACAAATTTTTAAATAGTACCAAATAAAGAGAGAATAAAGTGGATGAGGATCCTCTGTTGTTCTCTTCAGCACAACAACCTCTGATGTTTCTAATATGACATAAAAAAATGTACTGTATATATTTAATATAATATTCTTTGATTTTTTTGTTATTGTGTTATATTTCCTTCGTCCCCAAAAAATATGCATTTTGGATTCGGCACATATTTTAATGAAAAATTGATAAATTAAGAAAGAGATAGAGAGAAAAAATAATTAAAGTATTGTTAGTGGAGAATGAATCTCACCTCATTAGTGATAAATAGTTACCAAAATTAGATAGTGCATATTCTTAAAGAACGGACTAAAAATGAAAGAGTGCATATTTTTATGAGACGGAAAGAATAATAAATAGCAAAGCAGAGGATTTTCATCCGAATAAAGTATGAATGAGAAGAAAATAGAGAGAAGAAAATAAAATAATGATAAAATAAGAGAGATATATACTTACAATGTGTTGCTTAAATGTGAGCAATGTGAGCAAGAGAGTACTCCATAAATGAATTTATTCAGATTTTTCCTAATAATGGTTTATGATTTTTAACTTTTTAACACATCAAGCGCTGAATGGCAGATCTCGTAAATAAAAGGAAATAGGAGGGTGGTTTGGCGACGTAAATCCAGGGACGATTTTCCTTGGAAGACGACTCGGAACAAAAATGGAAAGCACTTTGAAAATCATCACAGATCACCGTTAAGGTTAAGCATTTTCCCTCAAACTGAGAAAGAGAGTTGTAGAGAGAGAAAGTAGTAGTAGCTGTAGTTGTGACGCGGCAATGGCGGAAGGAGAGAGCGTGAAGCTCTTCGTAGGGCAAGTGCCGAAGCCGATGTCGGAGGTTCAGCTCCTCCAATTGTTGAGAGATTTCGCCCTCGTCGACGAGGTCAAACTCATCAGAGACAAAGAGACGCGCGCTTCCAGAGGTTCGATTCCATCCTCATTTGCATGTCTGTATCCAAAATGCGATTTATGTTTTTTTGATTTAAAATTAGCTTGAATCAGGATGTTGTTTCGCCATATGCCCTTCTAGAGAGGAAGCAGACAAGGCTGTCAACGCGTGCCATGAGAAGATTACGCTGCCTGGGGTTAGTATCATCACAATTTAGGCAATGTGGTTGTTTTATGTCGCTAGAATGATTTAATTTTCCAATTCAGGCATCTAGGCTGTTGCAAATGAAGTACGCTGATGGAGAACTGGAAAGACTAGGTATATGTAGCTATTTTGTGTTTCCTATTACGTTTCTCTCTTATTTGAATGTTCTCATCTTCTAAATGTATTATCAGAGCATAAATTGTTCGTTGGTATGCTTCCAAAAACTGTTTCTGATGCTGAGGTGTCAGCTCTATTTTCGGTATATGGAACGATAAAAGACTTGCAAATTCTCAGGGGGTCTGGTCAAACTAGCAAAGGTTAATGGCTTGAATCCTCTTTCCTTATGTTCAATTTGGCTTGTTTTGTGAGCTTTGTTTTGCAATATACGTATTAGCAAAGCAAAGCATGCGATCTTACTTGTATTTTAAGCTAACATCCATCTTCGTTCATATAGGTTGTGCTTTTTTGAAATTTGAGACAAAAGAGCAAGCACTCGCGGCGATAGAGGCACTTAATGGAAAGCATAAGATCGAGGTGTGTGTCAATTTAGCAGTTCATGTTTATATGAAATTTTAAGTATTCACTCAGCATGCTTTGATGCATCTACAAACTTGTTAAGAGCCAAACCTTTTCTGTGACATAATTATGCTCTTCACTTAATCTAATATGTCAAAATTCATGTCTTAAAAGGTTGTCTGTACTCAAAGTTGCAGTATCTGATTTATAATCGATATTTTTCGCATACAAGGGTGCTTTAGTCTTCCTTGGGAAAATTTTGTATTTCTCATATGTACTACAAATTGGACCGTTATTGTATAGCAAGTTCCATTTGGTTATTCTTTGAGCATATGCAGGAAACTCAAGACTCTACTTCTCGCAAAATCATCTATACTATGAACATGGGTGTCTTTTTGTTTATATTTATCTGGCTTCTGAAACCACTCCTCCATATCATTTTGAATTTTTAAGCAAAGTTATTTTTTCTATGATGATCCCCAGTAGAAGTATGCATCTCTTATCTTTCCAAGTAAAAACATTCTTCTTGTTGAAATTTTAATCTTACGGTGGTGACAGGGTTCTTCTATTCCTTTGGTGGTCAAGTGGGCTGATACAGAGAAGGAAAGACAGACTCGGAAAGTTCGAAAAGCACTTTTGCAAGCTTCGACTTTGCAAATAGCTTCTGGACAACATCATGCCGTATATGGTGCTCTACCAATGAGTTATGTGCCTGCATATAATGGCTATGGTTATCAGGTTTGTTGGATTTTTATTAGGAAAATGTCCTCTTCAGAAGTTTTCTTATTGTACAATGCAGTTTTGTAGCTAAAGGAGTACTGTTCTCCTTTGGTACTACCGTACTGGTATTTATTACTGAATGTACGTTTATATCAATTTCTCATTTTTGTAGACACCAGGTCCTTATAATTTTGTGCGCTATCGCCTACCTCAGTTGCAGAATCGACCAACCTTCCCTAATTTGGTACCAACTACAGACCAAGGACGTTCTATACGTGGAGCCATACCTGATCCTTCATCCGGAGCTTCACCAAGTAATTATGCAGCGCCATCTGCAAACTACATAGGTTCTGCTTATCCAACCACACCAGGGGTTCATTATCCCTGGACACATCCTAGAGCAATCATGAATAATCAGCAATTTGGAGCTTCTTCAACTTTGTCACCATCTAGTTCTGTAGCTGCTTCACGTGTTAGAGCAAGCTCTGCTGTTCACGTTGAAGGTCGCTGAATCTTCACTCTTATTCTGCTGTCTTTTCCCTAGTTCTTTTATTTTGTAAATATTAGTTGATGTGTCTATGCACTTGATGCATATCTGCCTTTGCAACTATCTTATATGCTGTCAATCTTTCGAAGAGCAGGTCCTCGCGGAGCTAATCTATTTATCTTCCACATTCCTCAACAATATGGTGATATACAGCTTGCAAATCTGTTTCAGCGTTTTGGTAGGGTACTGAGTGCAAAAGTTTTTGTTGACAAAGCAACGAATGTCAGCAAGTGTTTTGGTATAAACTCTCTTAAATTTTTCTATCTGATGCAAGTTATATTTAACGGTTTTCCTTCTAATGAGCCGCTATTTGCAGGATTTGTTAGTTATGATTCACCAGCAGCAGCACAAAACGCAATTAGTGCAATGAATGGCTATCAGTTAGGTGGTAAAAAATTGAAGGTTCAACTTAAAAGGGAGAGTAACAAAAAAAATCTGAACTTTGAGGTAAGTGATGAAGACAGCTGAATTCATCAAGTGTGAATCTTGACATGATTTAGAATCTCGGATATGGAAAATGTTGAGATTGGGCAAATGGGGTGGATACAGCAGTTCTGGCCAATCTTCATCTCCAATTTGTATATTGTACTTGTAGTTTGTAAAACAGTTGCCGCACATTACACATTGAATTTATTTATTTAATTTAATTTATATGACTTGTTTATTTATGAGAACTAGACTGTTTCTGAAGTTATTTTAGTATTTTTAAAAATATCGTCTTCTAAATTTTGACCTTTTGGTGTTCCCTACTTGTGTAAGATTCAACTGCACAAAAAGGTTGGAAATTTTCTGCCATGCCTGCATCGAGCTTCTAAAGCATCCTGCAATCACCTGGAGGCTGGAGTATCAAGGTGAATTCGTGCAAATTTAACTACTACTGCAGTTGTTAATGTGACCAATATTATCATATTGACTGTTGAAACCATATTTTGCTCGTATTCTGGTGGTTTCTTTGACTTGCTTCACTGCAACGGTACTTCCTAGCTGAAATATGTTTTATTTGATTTTAGATTTTCACCTTCTGTTGCTTCTAACGTCTCTGGTCCAGTTTTGTAACAGATGCTTCCTGTTTATGATCCATTATGAATAAAGGTAGTCTTACTTGGATTGAAAACTGTTTTTTTTTTCAGGTTTCCTGCATATATGATTGGTTGTTTGAGTACAATTCATTCTCTCCGTTATGACCAATGCAGGCTACTAAATTTCGTCGATTATTTCATAAGACGATATTTTTTAAGGTTAGAAACATTTACCATGTGAGTCAAATGTTTGTTTTTGGATAGAGAGAGAAAGAGGGGTTACAACCATATGCATCTTCACCTTTAACTAGAGTGAGAACAACCTTGTACTCCTATGTGATTGAGATCTTGGTATCTAATTTATGCTTTTAGGCTTTGGGAGGAAATTTGGCTGTGCTAATAGTACAACATAAGTCATATCAGTGGAAATGGGGGATTCTTTTGTGTCATCTCAATTGGTAGTATCGTTGGATGTTTACTTTTGCTGATAGGACAGACAGATAAACAATACAAGTATTAAGTATGACGATTCCCCTCTAACCAATAGGTTGGGGATTCAAGTCATCACATGGTTAGATGGAGAAACAATCCACCATTTTACTATTGGGGATAAAAAAGAATCGGTTAAGATGAGGGAACGTGTATGCTTATGTGGTTCGCTAGATGAGCTCGGTAGGTGGCGGTTCTATCGATGTGATTTTCGTACCAAATCCTAAATTTGTTCTCAACTATGTATTTCTTATTCATAGTGGTGGATCCAGAACCTGAAATTAGGAACGGGGAAGGAATGATTAAAATTTAATGTAAGGAAAGAAAACTACTCCTCAACTACTTTGTGCCCAGGTCTACAATAGAGTTGTCACATGCACTTATATTTATTCCACATTTAACTTTGCTCACAATATATTCTACCAAGTTCAATTTTTATTCAAGTCACAACACTTTTTACTCATAGGTGGATGGAAAAAAAAATCGGTTTAAACTGTATTTTGTAGTATGTTAAAAATGTTGGAGAATTTTCATTTAATTAATTTTTATAATAAGTGCTTTTAATTTACACAAAATAATAAATATTTAATAATACTAGTAATATTTTTTTGTTGACACGGGCCTTAGAGCATCCACAACAATCATCATTTATCTTTTTCGTCCCTTAACTATTTATTGGTCCGACATCACTTTTTACTACATCTACATATTATTTTAGAGACAATCCCTGCAAATATTCATATTTTAAACATTTTTTACCTTCGCTATTTATGGGTCTATGATGCATGTTGATGTTCCTTGAATAAGGGCTCAGCCCCTCAGAGCGAGAAGCCCTCCGGGACAAGACACCTGCAACATCATCCCATTGCCATCCCCTCCTGGCTGGACTGGGCAACAACCCAACGGGATAACCATTGTGTGTGCTCTTGAGTAGGCCTGTAAATTCGGGTTTCCGTAGGTACCCAAACCCTAAAATTCGGGTATCCGCTCTGGCAGAACTAGCATAGGCCAAGCCCCCGCTTGAGCGGGGGCTTTGCCGGAGCCATCCACCTATTTATACTGAGGAAGAGCAGCGTCTCGGCCCCATTTTTATAGAGAAGCTTAAAAATGAGAGAGAAACGTTGAATGGTGAGGAGGGGAGAGAGTCAAATACTCTACCTAGTTGCATGCTTTTCATTTTTTACTCATTTTGTAGGTATTAATGTAGTATGTAGGTAATATTTTTATTTATAAAATTTTATCCTTTTTTTAAAAAGTTTATAGTTTGGGAAATCCTATAATTTTACTAGTAGTATCGTTTTATCCTTTATTGATTAAGAGCATGGGATAATTTTATTTTAATTGTTTTTTTCTTAACAAAGTTTTCTATATTTATATATTTTTAGCTACCATTTGGAAATTTGTTATAATAATATCTTATATGGATCTCACTTCATTAAAGAGAAAAAAGTTTCTAAAATTAAAAAGTGTATATTCTTGTGGGACGGACTAAAAAACAAAGAGTGCATATTCTTTTGAGACTTGGGGAGTACTACTTTATATTTTACTCCCTCCGTCCTACAAAGATTGTCCCATTTTTTTATTTCCGCCCGTCCCACAAAATTGTCTAATTTAATTTTTTACCATTTTTGGCAGTGGACCATATATTCCACTACTCATTCCTACTCATATTTTATTATAAAACTAAAATATAAAAGTAGGACTCACATTCTATTAACTTTTTCAACTCCTCTTCATTATATCCCTTAAAACCTGTGTCTGGTCAAAGTGAGACAATCTTTGTGGGACGGAGGAGGGAGTAGCTCATTTTGCCATACTTTCACAATATCACAATCTCTATGTATATGTACTAAGATATGAAGTATTAATATTTGCTTCGCGCCTATAAATTGATAAATATGAAATGTCATTGCAGACAACTAGTACTGCTAGAATTGGCTATCAGCTCTCGAAAATAATAAGGGTGTCGGTGTCACACTATCTTATTGTCAAATTTCAGCACCAGCTTCTTTAAATTTCTGATTCCGCCACAGGGTATCCGAACCCGAAATTTAAAAAATATCATACCCAATACTAGGCCTGTCAAAATGGATATCGGGTATCCAATACCCGATATCCAAACCCGAAAAAGTCGGATAATTGGATACCCGAAATCCGATTTTTCGGGTATCGGATCGGGATCGGGTAGTGAGAATTTTGGATTATCGGGTATCGGGTTACCCGATATCCGATCGGGTATACCCGAATTACCCGATTTATCCGATTTATTTTCTAAAATTAATAAATTATATTTTTATTATAATTAAATATAATTTAATTTCTTAACTATAATTTAATTAATACTTAATAGTTAGCATATAAGATATGTAATTTAATTTTTTTAATTATATTTTAATTTCATTGACTTGTGATATTTTGAATTTTTGATGATATTATTGTTAGATCTTGATTCTTATGAATTATTGAATTGTGTATTTATAAAGGATGAATGTTTGAACTTATGAATTTTGACGGTTATTGACTTATTGTGGATGGATTAAAGATGTTAATATGGTTATAACTTATGAATTTTGTATTTTTCAATGTTTTTAGTTATTTTCTTTTAAATTCGAACTACTACAAGAATTTTGTATTTCTAAAAATTTGTAGTTATTTTCTCTTAAATTCGAGCTACTATAAGAATTTTGTATTTCTAAAAGTTTGTAGTTATTTTTACTTGAATACTAGTACT
The DNA here is from genome assembly GCF_023119035.1 of Salvia hispanica. Lineage (NCBI taxonomy): Eukaryota > Viridiplantae > Streptophyta > Magnoliopsida > Lamiales > Lamiaceae > Salvia > Salvia hispanica. The sequence continues at coordinate 6,922,215 of NC_062969.1, read as the reverse complement.
TCAACTTTGTATTAAATTTGAATTAAAATAATATTAAATAAATTCTAAAAGTTTGTAGTTAATTTTCAAAAATAAAATAAAATAAATTCAAAATCACAATTGGGACTGGATACCCGATTTTTCGGGACTGGATACCCGAGTCGGGTATCCGGGTACCCGAAATCAAATTCGGGTCGGGTATCGGGTATTGGATTTTTGGAATTTCGGGATCGGGTACCCGAAAATTTCGGATCGGGTATCCGCGGGTATCCAATTTGACAGGCCTACCCAATACCCTACCCGTATATGAATTCGGGTACCCGAACCTAACTAATCGGGTACCCATAAACCCAAAATTACTATTTCAAATTTATTCTTTTATGTAAATTATATTGTGATAAGAATAGAAATTATTATAAATAACACAATAATACTATTTATTGACTATTATTAAAAGTCTAAACTTCAATTCTAAGGCTTTAGCTTTCTCTAGATTATGATTCTATGACTACATGTATATAGACATTAGACAAATAGAAACTACTTAATTTTAAAATAAAGAAATTTTTGGCATAAATCTACATGTGATTAAATAAATTTACTCTAGATTTATCCTACGGGCCATAGGCCTTGTACTAAATAAAAATATCTATCACAAATACATAATTAATCAGGCATTAGTCGGGTACCCTAATACGAATTAAAAATATTTATCACAAATACATAATTAATCAGGCATTAGTCGGGCACCCTAATACGAATTTCGGATACCCTAAACCCGAAAAATCATAACATTAACTATTCAAACCCGTACCCGAATCCATAATTTCGGGTTTCAGGTATAAAAAATCCATCGGGTATTGGGTCGGGATCAGGTATACCCGAAGCCCACGGACTAAATTTGCAGGCCTACTCTTGAGCTCATTGAGCTTTAAACTCTGGTTTGCCACGATTTCTATTAAGTCAACTAAATTAATATCGGTAAAAAATTATCTAATAAGTTTAAGCAAATGAATTATGAAGTTATAATTTAAGAATTCAAGTCTTGCGTACGATCCTTTCACTACTCAAAATAAATTAAAGATAAAAAGTATATATATATATAGAGTTGTGATCAATGTCGAACCAATTTTAAAGACCGAACTAGAGACCAAATCTGGGCCATCAGATCTAGTTTTTTTGATGAGATGTGCTGCTGTGAAAATTTAGTCTGCTTCATTACTAGCCCATTTACTTCATTGTATAGGTTTATTACTTCATTCTATACCTAATACCTTGAAACTACAACATGTTTTTACTTGCTTCTAGTAGGTTTTGAAATGATTCAACATATGTTTCATTCAAATTCATTGACGTGGGTTTTTGCTTGATTAACATTTAAAAATACAATTTATTCAAGTGAGTTTATTACTTCATTCAGAAACGTTATTACTTCATTGGATAAGATTTTTACTTCATTCCAGTAGGACTTCAAATGCTTCTACACATACTTCACTCCAATAATTTATTACATTATTCCATGTGTTTATTAAACCAATATTAGCGCCATGACGGTGGTGATAGATATTGTAGAGAGAAAGAACGGCACGCGACGGCGAAACCACATTTACGTACTGGAATGAAGTAAAAACCTACTAGAATGAAGTAATATATTTTGGAATGAAGTTAAATCTTCGTTACATGTTAGTATGACTTATTTACCTTCGGATGAATTAAAATAGGCTCGTGATGAAGGCGAAAATAATTTATAAATTTCTGTATCTTATCCATAAAAAACTAGATCTAAAAGCCCTAATTTGGTAGGGTTCGGTGGTTCGGTCTTTAAGAGTGGATTTGTGTATAATGAGACTCTATATATATATATATATATATATATATATATATATATATATATATATATATATATATAGGGTGTATTCAAATTAAAACCATAATGTATATTAAAACATCAAACCATGTAAATAATGTACATTATACACACTAATAATGTACATTTTATTCATGTATAATGTACTGTCAGCATAATGTACAGAATTCATATAATGTAAATGTACATTATTAGTGTGTACAATATTTAGAACAGTACATTATACATGAATAAATGTACATTATTAGTGTGTATAATGTACATTATTTACATGGTTTGATGTTTTAATATACATTATGGTTTTCATCTGAATACACTCCTATATATATATATATATATATATATAGGGATGTATTCAAATACTTTTTCCATCTTTAATACTTTTTCCTTCTTAATCTCTACCATTTATTTTCCAGATCTTAGGGCTGAAATTAGAGCCTAATTTAATAATTTTTAATCATTAAAAAATTAGAAAAGGGTGTTTAGGAGATTCACATGCATGTCTGTTATGGAAAGTCCAAGATTATGTACATTATACACACTAATAATGTACATTTTATTCATGTATAATGTACTGTTCTAGCATAATGTACATAATTCATATAATGTAAATGTACATTATTAGTGTGTACAATATTTAGAACAGTACATTATACATGAATAAATGTACATTATTAGTGTGTATAATGTACATTATTTACATGGTTTGATGTTTTAATATACATTATGGTTTTCATCTGAATACACTCCTATATATATATATATATATATATATAGGGATGTATTCAAATACTTTTTCCATCTTTAATACTTTTTCCTTCTTAATCTCTACCATTTATTTTCCAGATCTTAGGGCTGAAATTAGAGCCTAATTTAATAATTTTTAATCATTAAAAAATTAGAAAAGGGTGTTTAGGAGATTCACATGCATGTCTGTTATGGAAAGTCCAAGATTTACTCCTTCTCAAAATATTGCCGTGATTTTACTCAAATATATCTCTCTTCTTCACCGATTAATTTCCCTGTAATTAATCTGACGAATTTTGAGAAGTCCAAGCCATAATCTGACGATTTTTGCATATTTTTGAGAAGTCGTTGATAATTATATTTTGTCGGAGCGTCACTGTAATTTCTTCTACAATGCAAGAAGGTTGTTCTTCTCCAATGGAAGAAGATTATTCTTCAACAATGGAAGAAGGTAATCTTTTTAGAAAACTCTATGAATATTCTTTCCACGTTTCCTTTATTCCCAAGGATAGACACAATCCTTGTGGCTTGTATGTAGTCTGTAGGGCTTAATGTGATCGTTTCCTAATTGTATCAGTTTTGATTGGTGCTACTACCACAATCGTGTACTAGGTGCAAGAGTTTAGTTATGGTCTCGGCTAGGGTTTAGAAATCCGGGCGGTCAGGGTGTTATTTTAGTAGATAAAATTAATGTAGACTTAGTACTGTGTAATTTAAAATTTAAAACATATAATGCACGTTTTATATTTCGTAATGCGTATGTGTAGCTGAGACTTGTTTTTTGTTATTGTATACAGTGGTTGTTGTTCCTGATTGTTCTTCAGATTTGAAGCCTGTGGTTGGGCAGAAGTTCAAATCACTAGATTTTGGTTTCGTGTTCTATGATGTGTATGCCCGTGCTGTTGGTTTTGATACGCGCAAATCACGACTCTCGGAATCACGACTCTCAAATCACTAGATTTTGGGACATCACGACTCTCGAAATTGTCCAATGCTTAAAGAGATGGAAAAGGAGAAAGAGCTGTGTAAGAGAAAGAGGAAATGTTGATGTATTTTGAATCTCACAACATTATTGCTTTTGTTTTGGGTTTAGGCTTATTATTGTTTTCGATGTCTTAACACTGTCAACTTATTTTTGGTAATGATTGCTCATTTTTAATTGGTATTTGTGCATTATTAATATTTAAATGTTTCATTATTAATTTGTAGTACTTAGTTATTTTTCACCCTTAGTAGAAAACACTATTTTTGTGGAAACACTATTTAAATTAAAACTAATAATCATGCATTACTGAAATGGTATCATACATTATTATTGTAGAAGTAGTACATTACTAAAATAGTATCATCCATTATCATCCCATGAACGTGCATTATTGAGTTTAGTTACTTTCATTATTTGTTTACTTACATCGATTATATATTGAGTTTGTTGTAAAATATTATAAAGTTTACTACTTTTGTTCTACATTATTTCCTTAATATTTTACATTATCAAGCAGTAAAGTGACATTATTAAGTTTTTTGGAGTCATTACAAGTGTGGTGCAGAACACAGTAGTAACAAAATATCTAACATCTTGCAACATTTTTCAGCACAATGTATACTGTTCCAAAACATTCCACGCCACAAATCCGCTATTCCCCCATCCAGCATGAGTTATCAAAAAAAAAAAAAACTTCTAGTTCATATCAAAATAAAAATCCTTTCCAATCAGCCATCAGAATATCACTCGATCCCATAATTCTCGACCCACCTTTCGAAGCTGAACTTTGCCGGCTTAACCATCCAATGCTTGGTGGCTAGAGTTTGGTTGGTTCCAGTTTTTGAGTTATATGGAGAAGTAAGCAGAGTCGTTGCAAACTTCATTCGCAACATTTCAAGGCTCTTTGTCCCTTTTGCACTTAGTCCGCACTCCCAATCCTTTTCCCGCTCTCCTAAGTAGGTCTCCATATGCCTCATCGCATAGACCTCCGTGTCCACGGTGCCGCTGTTGTCCCTCCAAGGCATTGTCACGACATGCGCATTACATTTTCTCACCTTTGCCGCCATTTTTGGATCCTTAGACTTTGTAAGTGATGCTACGAAGAACATCATCCACTGCCTCGTCAATAGCCAACCGTGGATGCTTGGATGCTGGCCAGAAAAAATACAACAGTGAATTTCAGTAATGTATAACAATAACTGTATAATGTACATAACTGATTATATAATGATGTTGACAGTGCATATAATAATGCATAATTTCAACCTAATAATCCAATAAATGTACAACTAAT
>NC_062969.1:6830303-6917243 GCF_023119035.1 Salvia hispanica | reverse complement strand
TCTTGATTTTATTTCTTCCAACGAAAGTACAGATTACCCCAAAGTCGAAAATTACAACGATAACAATGATTACACGACTTCTAGAAGGAATTTAATTAAGCTACTAAATCCGATTTATCTCGAAAGAAGGGAACGAATTCGGACGCCACACTTTCACGGTTTCTTCGATTGACGAGTGTGAGTGGTGGAGAAGGAAACAACTTCGCTGATGTGTGTGGTGAAGATCTAGGGTTTAGTGTGGAGACCTTCTCGTGTGAGTTTGTGTTCGAGGTGTCCAGCCTCCAGGTGGTGGAGTTCTCGTGGTGTTGGTATCTCAGCAGGAGAGGTTGATCTCTCGGTCGATTTCAATGGTGCTCCCTTGGAATGGTTTCTGGTAGAATAGATATGGTTATTGGCGGGTTTCGAGCCATTGTTCGATCTACACTTCACTTTGTTTCTTGTATTAACCGGATTGTGCATGTATCTTTTGATCCGAGAGGATCTTATTTGTTATTGCTAACTGCTTATTCAAGAAGCGTGCTTCTTAGGAGAACTTTATTGATACTTCAAGAACCATAGTTTAGCCTATTGACTATAGTTGTAATAGTTGAAGTTCCTTGGTTGTAATCTTGATAACTCAACAAAATCACGCGTGGTTAGAGTTTGATCGAGCTCTCCTAATGAAGAATAAATAGATCTTGATAAATAGTGAATCCGCATATAATCTGATCCCCGCATCATATGAATTTTGGTTTGGGATTATTTAATCAGTTCTCAAAGGGTAGGGTCACAGTCTTGTTTCATTTTTCATATCCTCTTAAATCTCCAAAGCCCAATTATAAAGCCCAATATAAATATGGGTAATTTACTATTGTATCCTATACTGACTGATAGTCCCAAGTAATTTTATTTTTTTAATATTGATAAACAATATATGTTTATGAAACTCTATGATTTGGATCTTTAAAGTCCCTGTCTACTTTGTGGGGAATCTTAATGTTCAACTTGCAATGAATTAGCGTATAATGCCAATCAATAACATAGGAATTATGTCAATCGAGAAAACCTATAAAATATCGATACTTAATTGTAATTAAATTTAATAAACTCCATGTTTAATTGAGATGCTTCCACTACCGTATATTCTATTTTTGAAAGTAATGAATTTGTATTAGAGTAAATTGATAATATCAAAAAATTTAAATTGGAATAAAATGTTCAAACCGAAAAGAAGGTGAGCTAGTAATAGGAAAATAGTTGAAAGTTTGAAACTATAAACAATAACAACCAACAAAAAAATTATCCAAATTCAATACAGAAACAAGAAAACCGAAGCAAAAAGAATGACACATAAGCGCGTTATACACAAATCATTTGTGGGTTCGTCTTTCTAAAATGAAATGTGGAACATACAAGTACTGCAAGCTATAAGTATTGGGCTTCACCTATCAAGTAATACTACAACTATAAAACTGGTGTCCAACGAAACAAACAAATGCTCCCTCCGTCCCAAAATATTATAACCCCTTCTTTTGGACACAAGAATTTAGGAAATGTTGTTAAGTGGTGTAAATGGAGTTGATAGTAAAGTAAACTTTTACCATAAATAAAAATGTTTTGGGACACCCGATGCACTTTTATTAGCATTTAAAATTCCTCAAGTATACGTGGTAGATCTAGTATAGCTAAAGGTTAGTACCGGATATCGAACACGGGAATATAATTGAACTCGACTATCATGTACTAAGCGCAAATACTATCTAGAGAAACAAGAGTTTAGGTGGAGATTTATAAAACTAGACATGATGTAAAACAATAAAAGTAAATAAGATAGAACTAGGCAAATAGAGGAATTTCAAGGATAATGATTTCACTAACTCTTTAGTTATTCTAATTAGTTCTACGTTCATCCGACTCAAGTTTTACCACGATCTCTCCCTATCATGCATCAATACTCATGTCACAATTATTGTATGAACATATAAGATAAATCAATCAAAGCTATCACCGATCAAAGATTGACAATAATCAAGATAACGGCCAATTAGTCGAACAAAAGTTCAAGAAAAATCAAGTGGAAACGAGTTCAACATTAAACATAAAAAGAATTACTTAAAAGTCAAATACTATCAAACTCAAAATTCTATTGTTTAGCAATCCATGACAGATGAACTAAAACAATAATTAAAGTACGAGACATGAAATAAACAAACAAAACCCAAGGATGAATCTTGAAGTCTCCATGCTCCTTTTCCCTTTCTTCAATCTCCAAGAATGGTGACGGAATGATGGATGAGGAATTTGGGTTGGAGAATGGGGGGAGCCATGAAGGCTCCTTTTTGGGGGGGTTTGCAAGGGTTAAAATCTACGAATGGGGTTTTGAGGTATATATAGGTTGAGAAATTTAGATTTGGTAATAAGGTCCTCCAAGTTAGGAAATATGTAATTTTCGTTCCCTATAGGGGAAAAAAGATTTGGTTCACAAGGTAAGATCTTCTTTCCTTCTTCAATTTTCCGCCAGAGGGTTACGCTTTCCCGGACTTTGGTAGAAGGAAATAACTTCCACATAACCTTATTGAGGTATTTTGTACCCCCATAGCTTTTTTCAAGAAGAAGAGAAGGTGTGTAGAACGCCCGACGGACCGGACCCCGGCAAATTGTTTTTTAAAGACAGTTGCGACCCTTTTTTTTTGGGCGGGTGCCGCATTCCCAGGCCGGGTAGCCCAAAGCTTCTGACTTCTTGTGGCGGTCGCCACGCACTTCCCGGCGGTCTTTGTCACCGCTAAGCGCCGGCAGTCGCCGAAAGTGTTGTTGCGGTCGCCGGAGAAGCTTCAGATTTCCTACTTCGCGTTTTTACTCCTATAATTTTAGGCTTTATTTTGCATATTTCTCACAAAATACGTCAAAATACCAAAATAGATAATATATGCAAATAATGAACATGAAATGCAACTTTGACATTAAAAACGGACCACAAATTGGCCTTAAAATAGTGCAAAATGCGAGCGTATCATACATGGAAGTAAGGATCGATCCCACAGAGGGATTACTAGTATTTAAGTAATTTAAAAACTAAGAAGAAGAAAAACTCACAAATACATAAACAAAGCTAGCCAAAGCCACAAGTACTTCTTGTCAATTTTTAAATATGTCTTATGTTGCGTTATTTGACAATATTAAGTAATTTAAAAGCAAAGATAATTTAGCTAATTTACCAGAATAACGCCTAAGATTGGGAAATGTCACGCATGTGTGTGTAATCAAGGGTTTCCTCCTCATTTTGATCTATCCCTGTCTAGTTCTGGATCTAAATCTAAAATCTGTCAAAACACTTGATTCTGGTACAAGGTTCATGAAGATGGTATTCATTACTTTCTTGAGTTTCTCAACAGTGTGTACAAGCTATTTAAAGGAGATTATATTCAATTATAACTATTCAACTGACAGTAGCTAACATCTTAACTTCTTCTACAACTTCTGTTTTCAGCTTTGTTATTTCAACCTTCCTTCATTCTCCTTCGAGTTCTCATCTACCATCGCCTCTTCCATCTTTCCCACATCTCTTCCACATTACCATAACCATCCATTCTATAATTCAAAGATGACCCTTGTAATCAAGCCAAGGCAAGTGTGATTTAGGCATGAGCAATCCAACTGCTTTTCGTATTGATTTTTCAATTCAACTCACATAAGTACTCATGGCATAATGTTCTTCGTCGATCCACCTTTTCCAATAATGTAAATCGATTGTGATAATCAAAGACCTTACATGTTTGTGTTATGCTCCTTAATTTCACCATTGGATCGAAAAAGATCCTAAGACAAAACGAACTAAATAAATGAAGCATCAAAAATTCTCACGATGAGCCAAATGATTGATCGAATTGGCTTCTTGACAAATTAGGCCCAAATTGATAAAAGTCATTCCAATATTGCACTTGGAATATTAGACCCAAATTGATAAAATCATATCAATGTTTAGTGTGGAAGAAAAACCTAACAAATCCTTTCATTATTCGGATGATATATTTTAATTCTTTTCTAGATCGAATTATTTTGAATTTCTGTTTTCTGCTTATTTGTGAGAAGTTGGATTAGGTCTAACAAACATTACCTAGTTTTGTTTAACGAAAAAGTCAAAAACTAGTTATATATGTGGCAATGAACTGTATTTTGCGTATTGATATAAAACAATAATCTACAGTGCAAAAATATATTAAGCACAATTGCACAAAGAAAAGGAAACAAAGACAATTGGACACTATAATGTTGTGTGTCAATTATTAAGAATATAACAGCGCAACTTGGTTGTGATATCTACCTGACTTACGAATAATGATTTGAAAAAGTTATAAAACGTAGACGTAATATATATCAGCTTTTTAGTACCCTCCTCTTCATTGCTTAAATTAAAAATAGAAACATTCTATTTTAGAAATTAAAAGTTCTTTTTCTCTATAAGATGAGACTCATTTTTCACTAATACATTTTTTTTCTTTCTATCTTAATTATTTTTATTGTATCAATTTTATATTAAAACGTGTCGCTCCAAAACTTCCTATTTTTAAAAATGGGAGGAATATAATTAGAGAAACAAAATATAGAACCTATTAACGTGGAGTACTAATTAGTACTATATGTATATTCACATTTTTGGTTCAATTATAAGAAACTTGTAAGTTCATAATTAGAGAAACAAAACAGACACATAATTATTTCATCATTTCATGTGTTAAAACACACACACACACACACACACACACAATTTCATGTTTAAAATCGATCATAGAAAAGCCTTAATAACTTTGCACAAAATACATCTCGATCCTATTTCAGATCAATCAAAATCTATGAACTAAATTGATTTCTAATTGATGGAATGAGGAAGGTTTCTATTTTATACTTTCCCGTACACGGTATACAGCATACAATATGATTAAATCATTAAATGACATCACTGAATCTTAATAAAAAAGTCGAGATTTTAGCTGACTGGGAGAAATTAATTCTGTTGGCATTATAGGATATTCTTAGCATTCTAAAATGCGTAACACAATTTCTGACTTATGTTTTGGATAAATATATACATACGCCCGATTGTCTCTAAACTCTACGTGGAGCACGACGCCTTCCCCCAATCAATAAAATGAGACATTAAATTTTCTTTTTTTATGTCATGGAAAACTATGATACAGAATGAAATACACAAAACATACTAGACTTGATTTGCTACCTATTAATAAAATTCGATTCATTATGTTTTAACACAGTTAACATTTAAGATTAATATCATATCATATGCATAGAATTGGAACCGTACATAAACAATTAAACATACATATAGGATAACGAGAAGGGGAAAACATATTCTACTTCTTTGTTTGTCTATTGTGTTATGTAAACATACTTATTTATTAAGGATTTGAGAAGGTGACCTACTACTAAATTAAATTTAAATACAAAACTATATATTTTTTTTAAACGATCAAGTATAAAAAATTAAAATGTCTAATAAAACCTTTCCGAACACAATGATCAAGTTAAACAATTAAAATGTCTAATAAAACCTTTCCGAACACAATTTCATAACAATTTTCGCTTTAATCATATTACATATTACTGATGTTCCCAAACTATATATTAATCACTATCAATATCTAACAAAGAACAAGAAAAGAAAATAAAACATAAAACAGAACATACAAATAAACAATTGAAAATGTGAAATTAATAGTGAAAGCTCTTGGGCAACCAAATTAAATGCAAGAAACAAGTATTACAAATATGTATTTTCTTAGAATGAGATATTTCAGTTTTCATGTTTGAAAAATGGCTTCCTCCACTCAATTTTCTAGTAGTATATATTAAGCACACACAAAATATTGCATAGTAGTACTATAAATTAAATTTGCCTAAATTTAGTCATCGGAGGTAACATGAGCAAAATAGAACATGATATTGGCACGGCTCAATCAAACTAAAGAACCCAAATTCTTGGGAGATTTGATTTGATTGAGTCGTTCCAACACCATAACTAGCCAGTCACCGCCCAACAAAATAATCAATACAAAAAATGAAAATAAAACAGAAAAAATTGAGGTGATTTCTAATACTTAAATTGTTACCTCCACTGCATCTAGATGCAACATATTCATTGCATCTCATCAGAAATTAGATTTTGAAGAAGGATCTTCTCCCCCCCAGAAACCCTAATTATAAACACTGAAAAAAGAGGATATTTGAGAAATTAGTTGTGTGTGTGTATGTGTGTTATCATCAAAAGAAAAAGGCGAGAAATATGGCAGATGAAAATATTGGCCTTCGCCTGATTTTGATCAAAGATATATACAAAGAAAAGGGTTTATCATTATTAGGACTTCAAATGAAAACATATATAGTGGTTGATGACATTTTTGCAATGACAAAAATTATGTCACTTTCTCCGGAAATTTCAAAGAAAATCCATTAACTACTTTAGGTGACTTGCCAGCTTGGACAACCAACTTTGTACCATTGTTAAATCATCATTAGCATCATCATTATGTCATAGACTTAATCGGAATCTAAAACAAGAATTTCAAAAAAGTTTTGGACAAAATGCTTGTCTAAGAATAATCAATGCCTGATTTTCTTTTGTAGCATATTATTATGGAGCAATACTAGCTACAAGAGGTATGATTTTTGTAATATGTATATGTATGTATATATCTTCACTTTCAGAATAATTTTAAATATTCTCCTGAAAAGTTGTAGTATTTTAATAGTATCAAGTTATTTTGGGTAGCCATATAACAATCCAACTGAATGTTTATATTTTGGATAGTACTTAAGCATTTTGGACAAGTACTACTGTCATTTTTATATCTCATACCTACAATTGGATAACATTTTGATAGCCTAAATAAACCTCATATGTGCTTCTAGTAGTCTATATATATAAGTACTGGTTTCTATCTCTTAGTGCAATTGTAGTTTTTAAATTTTATTGAGGATAAATTGTTTGCATGACTCTGAGGCTTTTTATAGTCAATTAGTCATGATAAATGAAGTACGTTTAAACTTCTATATCAAACAATAAAATAAAACAAAATAATAGTGAAACTTGTTTAATTAGCAAGAAGTGATAGTAACACATAAGAAAAAAATTAAAGGGAAATATTACTTATAAAAGAAAAAATACTATTAACATTATTAATAATAAATAGTACTAGCAATCATCTAGGAAGAGCTGTAATCAAGTTGGCGGAGGATACGTTACAACAGTATTATTATACCTTTAAGAGAATTATTGTAAAGTTTCGACATCATTATGACCATTTCAGTTAACGTACTAACATTTTTCCAAATAACTAGATTCTAATATGGTAGATAAAACTATATTTGAAGTGAAATGTAGCTTTAAAATGCCTAAGTGGTTGGCCAATCAACATTAAAGACAAGAAGAAAACAAAGATTCCCCAATATATTACAAACATATTTGCATTACTCTGTTGCCCCATTTGCTACATAAAAGTATATCCTAATAAATGGAATCGAATAAAAGAGCGTCTGCACACGCTTTCATTTCAATTTAATATATTGAACTTATAGACTTAGGTCCGAAAATATACCTAACTTTTGAGAAACACAAAAGGTTAGAGAAAGGGTCAATTGCACGAGCACACCACGGCAGGTCGTGCCGGCTGCTATTAATTTTAATTATAATATTTTATTTGAGGTTTGATCATATAGTATTTATTATTATTATTATTATTCTAAAAGAAGAAAATATTTACTTTTTAAGCGATCGCTCAATAAAAAGTTTCGGATCGATTTATTATATATATATATAGGGATGTATTCAAATCCTTTTCATATCTTTTGTCCTTTTACCTTCTTAATCCTAGCCCCACGATTTTGTCATCTGACGGTTAGATTAATGTCATGTGTCATTTAATAATACACATTTTCATTCTAATAATGCACAGCGGCTAATAATGCAACATTATAGACTAATAATGCACATTTTCATTCTAATAATGCACAGCGGCTAATAATGCAATATTATAGACTAATAATGCATTGATCACGACCATCCAATTTAAGGATCCAAGGGCTGAGATTAAGAAGGAAATAGGACACTTAGGGTGCAAAGGAGCCTAACGCACCTCTATATATATATATATATATATATATATATATATATATATAGGGGAGCACTAGGTGCCCCCTTATTTAGAGTCACGACGTACATCCAATCTGGTGCTGCCATGTGGCACAAAACATGCAATATTTTAAACACAAAAATGCAATCTAGTTGTACATGCATTTTCGCATATTGCATTTTTGTTGTATGTAAATTGCATTTTATAGTGTTGAGTTTTGCATTTTCACATAAATTGCATTTTTTTATTGTTAAGTTTTGCATTTTCACATATAAAAATGCAATCCGTCTATATATAAAATGCAATTTAAACAGTCAATATCTAAAATGCAAAACTTAACAATAAAAAATGCAATCTGCATATAACAAAAATGCAATCTGCCAAAATTCATTTATAGCTTCTACAAATGCGTATTGCATTTTTCTGTATACAATATTGCATTTTTCGTGCCACACGTGGCAGCACGTGGTTGGATGTACGTTGTAACTTTAAAATTAGTTGTTATACTAGTACACCCCTATATATATATATCTAAATTGAATATTGATTTATTTGTAAAGTGCGTGTTATGTGATGTGGTGGTTGGGAAGGGCGAATGTGGTGATTGGTCATGTATATAATCTTGTAATGATGGTGTCCAGCATATAAAGTAAAATAAAATTATTAAGATGGAAAGTATATTCGTTAAGATAAGGCAATTATTGGAACAAAGATATGGTGCTTCGACCAATATCAAATAACTACACTAATTGTTTTGGTTTCTTCCCTCAAAGTATTGAATTTGATGGGTGGGTAATGGCCCTATCCAAATTTCCTATCGACTTTCTAATTCGTTTTGTTTTATTTTTATAACTCCACTCAGGAAATATAATTTTGTTGCACAATAAAAAATTAGACAAAAACGGAAAAGAAAAGGGATATTGTGAATGTGAGGTTCCAATCCTATACACTTTCTCTTGATTTTGTATAGTTTTAATTTTACATTCTGTCGTACATCCCGTTTCTTATTGTATTTAATTTCAGCCATAAAATCATATAATCATATAAATCTCCAGGTATATGTGGATTAATCCCTTTCATCTAAGAAAGTTTAGTACTATCTCCTAGACTGCGCAATCCAAGAAGGCATTTCGTATGTTACTCAGTATAGTTTTTCTTGAATTAAAGTTCTAATTTTTTTTAATAAAAACATATAAATATATAAAGTATTACTACCAAATTTTAATTATTAACCAATGCCGGGTTTTAGTATTGCTAAAGTGGTCGCTATTCCCCGAGAGGCTTTTAGCGCGTAGAGTTGTTGGGCTGATCCTATTTATATTTATTCAATAGATTGCGTCATTACTATTTTTAACTTGAAGCCCAAACAGAATTAGTTGCGAGGCCCATATAAAATTGAGCCCACCTCCATCTTGTTATCTCAAGGAAAAATATATACTGCAGTTGAAGATAAGGGTATCATCAAAAAAATCCATTATGCTAAATAGTTCTTTATGTTTTAATGTCTGCATATTTAGGACATACATACTATGTGAATACAGTTCATAATCTGTTTTTAAGTCGATATTCATATGTGACGAACAGAAAATAGGATCCAGCCTATTTACTATGTGAGCCTGGGATCTGGATTTAAAAGTTAAACAACTAATGATGAATTTTCAGGAGAAAATAGGATCCGTCCCATTTGAGAGACCATAAATAAATGTAAATTACTTTTGCTTAATGAACTAGAAAAATATAATTATTTTCCGTTAACAGACCGTAGTATTTTATATTCCTTATATATTTCCTTTAAAATGAAGTAAATACACCAAACTTTTCATTCTTATTTAACAAAAAAAAAAAAAAAATATTCATCGAAAATAAGTACCAATTTATGCTTCTACCCTCAAAGAATATACTAATACTACAAGTTTAGTGCTCTTGTTCAGACTTTCTTGCTTTGTGGCTTTGATGCATGTGGTGTGTGCATCGGATGGGGGATTATGTGTCCTCTTTATATGCTCTGCTTTGGTCTTGCATTTTTTTAGTTGGACTTAGCTAAATTCTGTTCTTTTAATTGTGGTGTTGTTGGACTCTCTTACTATTTTATGGTTTGGATCTTTAATTTATCAAATAAAAGATGACTAGTCACTACAACTGCTGATAGAGCCCTTGTTATAAATAATAAAATAAAATAAAATAAATCATAACAACCTTGCACGTTATTTATTCCATTTTGTTGTTATGATAGCTAAAAATAGCAAAAAAAAGTGTTATGTATGTTAAAAAATAAAAATGAATTTTATTAATATAAAATCATAATAAAAGAAATTGTCAAATATGAATCCAGGCACAAACAATTAATCAGCAAAATCATAATATATCGTTGGATATACAAGATCGAGTCGAGATCCACAAATTGATGATAACACTCTTGAATTCTACACTTCTGAGTCCAGACGACTAAAAACAATACATTTCGACTTCCCATAGAATTATTAATTACAAAAGCTGCTGAATAGACTGGTTCTTCTAAAATAGGAAAATAAATGATTTAATAAAGCTGGATAAATGATATAAATAGTAGATTTACAAGATAAGTGGCCCATCGCTTCCATGCATCAGCATTTCTTCCCAAAATAAGTAGAACAAAGCTTAAACAGTTGAGATATTCTTGGTGACGACATTGCTATTATTCAGTCCTATATATGTCAAACAAATGAAATTGAATTTAGTTACACAGTAGTACTATATATTTATATGTGCTGACTCGTCAAAGTCACATTCTAAGTAATCACTGAATATTTATTTTCATAAGATTCTTTTTCCTATCTCTGAAAAGCAAACTATATTTTCAGTGTTGTCACGCTTATCCAACTATAATACTATTATTTTATGTATAAATATGAGAGAAAAAGTTAAGATAAATATAGTGTATATAATATTCGTACCTCCAAATTGGATTGCTCTGGTGGGATCTGATGCCAAAATGATTGAGCTTGTGCTGGCTTCTTGAAGCTCGTGAAGCTTAACCTCGAACATAATTAAACAAAATCCTTTAGTTAGTACTACTAATTAATAAAGGTATGTTACAACAATAACTGAAGCAAAATCTTTGAAGTAGTGGCGGTTTTAATTAAAAAATAATCACCTTCTTTTGGAGATTGCTGTTTTCTTCTTGAAGATCTTTATGCTGGACGCAATGGACATAAGAGATACGTTTATGATTTTTAGTATTTGTCATTAATTTAGTACTAATACAGCAGGTTTTAGGATCATACCTTTTTCTTCAGATAGTTTATGTGTTCCATTATGATTCTTCTCTGTTGAATAATGTATTAAACTACTATTAATAAAAAGTTCATCATTGACTACTGAGATCATATATACGGAGTATCAAAGTGGTAAAGACATAAATGAAAATTATGAATCATAACCAAATACTCCTAATTGATTTCAACATTAATCAGTATACCTTCTTAGAGCGAATACGTTCGACCCCAACTCTTAATTGGCGCTCTAATTGCTTCAATTCTTTCATGCCTAATCCAGAGAGATTTTCTCCAGCAAAATGTCTATAAAATAAGATAGAGGTTGAATATTGAAATTTTGGTTATCAATTTGTTTTGCTAAATCAAAATGGTACGAATGCATACTTCTCTCTTGCTTCTAGAGCCTCAATTGTTCTACTCAATTCCTCAATTTCATTTCTCCACACCTGCACAGTACAAAAACAAAAAAATGTGTAATTTAAAGCAATATATAAATAATTATTGCAAGTAAAAGATACTCCACCTCCATGGATGTGATGCCTTGTTCATCTGTTTTAGCTATTCCTAATTCAATCTTGTACCTTGTAATCGTCCTTTTAATCCTGCAGCCACAAAAGTGATTATAAAGTTAATTAAATTAAAAAAATAGAAAACGAAGAAGAAAAGAAAACCTACTCATGACTGGAAAACTGGTAAGCCTTTCCAGAAGGAGAGAAGATGATGAGAGCAACCTCAGCATCGCAAAGCACAGAAAGTTCGAAAGCTTTCTTCAACAGACCATTTCTCCTCTTTGAGAATGTGACCTGCCTATTTGTCGGATTCTCAATCCTCTTCAGCTCTACTTTCCCTCTCCCCATTTTTTCTCTCTTTGTCAGAGTATGTCCAGCCTTCTTCTAAACATGATCTTCTAAATCTAGTCCCATGCATGTTTTATAGCCACACACACACACAGACTTGCTTTGATTTGGAATCAAACAACGTAGGGTGACGCACAGTCTTACCACATAGAAAAAAAAACTAGGGTTATGCTTTTGGGTGGGACATTGTGTCCTTCGCAACACTCCATTCATTTCCTATACTATTGTTCACTAAATCAATCAAAAATTTCAACACAAATCATAATATTTTGTTGTTCAAAAATATCCCAAGCTCACCTTCAAAACCTCACAACATATCTTTTGTATTGATCGTATTTTCACTAAAAAAAAGGTATACGGCTACAAATATCGAGACACAATTATTTGGGTTGGAAAATTTTGAAATATAGCAATAATTTAGGACGCGTTCCTAAATTAAGGACAACTTAATCTTTTGTTTTTTTGGACGCTTTGAAGCGTTGATGGTATATTTAAAAACACAAATCAGTGACCGTAATTGTATTAAAAATATCAGTAACGAGTATTTTCGTTGTAGTGTTTGAAAGTGTTGCATATAGTTTTCATTGATCATAGCAAAGCATAAGTTCTCCTATAGTAAAGTACGTTTATTTATTAATACACGTCTGAATACTCATATTTCAAATAAGACGATGATGATATTTAAAGCTGGACTTTTGGCCTTAAAGGTGCGGTACCACTCCATCGCACTAGGTGATGGTGATCACCACTTGGGGGACAAAATAGATATGTTTAATACAGTAACAAATAAATACAGAAACAATTAATCAAGAAATTAAAGAGTACTAACTCTTTAAGTCTATCTTCATATGTAATTCTCATTTAATACAACCTAACCCAATCCAATTGTTTAATCAAATATTTATTTCTCTCTTATCTATATACATAACCATCAACTTAATGGAGTAGGAGTATAATTTTTACTTTCATACCTGACTTTAATACATTCTAATTTCTAAAGGTGTTTGGTTGTTGGCTTGTTGCATTGGGTTTACGGGAGTTGATATTGTGCATGCTCTTATGTACTAGTAGAAAAAGGAAATCCGAATTAATATGTTTATGCAGATTATTTTACCTTTAGAAAAGTTAGTCACCACTATCAAATAGAAAGTCTTGATTGGCATGATTATAAGCACACTTATTGCAGTTGAGTATATATGGAGTTATGACTTTGGTGCCCTTAATACAATTGAGTATATTTGGTGTCATGACTTTGGTGCAATAATGATGGATCCAAGACCCTGGGAGTAATCTTTTACCTCACCTCAAAAACCCAAAATCTAGAGGGATTGTTCGGTTGATAAGATTATATTTTATGATTGAATATGTATCGTGTTTAATTCATAAGATTGAATCCCACAACTTAATTCTAAATGGATAATCTTATTATATTTAGTCATAGTCATCCCCTCCAACTGAAATAATCTCACAACTTCATCCTAGACGTATAATCATAGTTATGAAAACCGAACAGCTCCTCAGAGCACAAAAATGTTTTCAAATTTATACATTATTATTACAAAGAAGTAGATGGGCGATATGTATTTTTTCCTTTTACACAATATATAGATAAAATCCATTAAACTTTCCATGAAAATGCAGTATGTATACAATCACAATCCCTCTATTTCTGGGACAAAGACCAACATAGGTAATTTCATCAAGCTTTGTGCGCATTCACACACTTTACATGTTCACTTTAAAGTAATCAACATATGTTTGCGCTAACAAGAATCCGATGAATTATCACTATCATGTCACGAGGTATTTATACGATAAATTTGAAAACTGCACATGGAATAGAAAGCTAATGCCATTTTTAATTGTTGCATTTATATTTACGTTTTATGTAAAACTGCGTATGGCATAGGCAACTAGTGGCACTAGTTGCATTTATATCTATACGTTTTTGACAGCTAGCTCTATTTGTTTTTTCTCACTATTACGTAATTCATCATTAAATCTTTGTGCTGTCAGAGGTTTTTGTCCCTGAATTCCGCGCATGAATGAAAATATTTTAATCGAAATCTTCTCATGTTAATCCAACAACCAAACACGTGTCATATTATAACTGATCAAGGTTTATAGGTACAGTTCGTTGGGTTGAAATTCAAATCTAACTCGCGAATATTTGAGTATTTAATTTAGCTATGTTTTTTTTGAGACATTCCGATCCAAATAAAAATTAGTTTCTTTTAGAGTAGTGATAAACGTACGTATACGTATGTACATAACCGAACTTTTTTAAACATTTTACATTGAAAATCATTTTATAAACATTAATTGATTTAAAATAAATTTCATACTAATCATTTTGCAACACTTCAAGAAAGATTTAAAATTTATACTTAAATATTTGTATATTTAATAAAATATATATTTTCTACTAAATATTGTATATTAATTCAAATCATAGTCGAAATCATGCTACGATTCGACATAAAATTTCTATATCACTTCTTTGTTATTGCTACATATATTACAATAAATAACAAAACTAATTTTTAATTAAATTCACTTAAATCTAAAATTTTTTAAAATATTATGTACATGTACAATTATGTACGATTATCCTTTCCCTTTCTTTTAATAGTTTGGTTAAAAATGTAATTCATTTAAATGCATTTTATGAGAATATCATTCGTTTGAATCAAATCATGTACCGTAGTATAAATATAAAGAAATAATATAAAGAAGATATATACACCTCAAAGCCAAAACAAACTCCATAAATTCTTCAACGTTCGTTGTGCATACTATCTATTTATCGGGACAATTTTGTTAAATTCTAAATAATTTAAAGTCTAAAAATGTTATTTACCGAAAAGTTTCAATTTAATTTCCAATATAAATTGGGCAGCTTAAGCAGTATAGGTAGCCCATTGTGTTAAAAAAAAAAATACTCAAAATATGAGAGGTATTAATTTTTTTAGACCAAATATATTGTTGACTCAATTAAAAGTTTGGCCCACAATATTAAAAGAAGTTCATTGGATTTTAACTTCAATTCTAGTAACTCCTTGAACTCATGACAATTCTTGTTTTCTTTAACGCCGAAGTTTAGGTTTTGGTTGTTTTATTTGCGAACATATTCATCCAACCCAAAACAGTCATACCAAGATAAAGCTCAAAATAAATCCTTAAATTCAGGGTTTAATCCGTGAAACAAATTTTTGTGGAAAAACTACAATCTTTATAGTAAATACTACCTCCGTCCCCCAAAATTTGCTACACTTTGACTCGACACGGGTTTTAAGAAATGTAATGATGAGTTGAAAAAGTTGGTGGAACGTGGGTCCTACTTTTAAAGTATTAGTTTTATAATAAAATGTGAGTAGGAATGAGTTAGTGGAATATGAGGTCCACTACCAAAAATGGTAAAAGTGAAGTGTATCAAATTTTCGGGGACGGACCAAAATGGTACTTCCTCCGTCCCATAAAAGTTGAGACAAAACTTTTGGGCACGGAGATTAAGAATTTATATTAAATAAATAGGAGAGATGAAAAAAGTAGGAAAGATAAGAGAGAGTAAAATAAATGATGGAATAAAATAAGAGTGATTAGATGTTTTGTCTTTAGTTAAAAAAGGAAATGACTCAACTTTATTGGGATGGACTAAAAAAAAATACGACTCAACTTTTATGGGATGGAGGGAGTAATATGTATCAAATTTTTAGGACAGTGACTTTATAAATATAAAATGAGTTCAACACCAGCAAAGCAATGAGAAATCGAAACGTAGCGAAAAAAGGAAATAAGAGGCATCGATAGGATCTCGACACGTCTCACGATTCATGATCTACTCATTGATTGATTGATGAGAGGTAGGATTGGACGTGTTGGATGCCATCGTAACTTTTATTTGACTCACTAGCTACAATAAACATTAAACAATTACTACCATTTTTTGGTCGTGTCTATTAAACTTGGTCAAATTATTTGGTTACACTTTATTTGACAAACAGGTTGGAGCATTTTGAGTGGGGAAAACAACCCTAAACCCTCTAATAAACTTTGTCAAAATTAGGAGAAATATTTGAGTTGACAAGAACAAGAATTTTGTTTAGTTTAATTTTTCTTAGAAGACCGGTTAACAATTCTTCTCCATTACGAGATTATTATGTTTAAACTTTAGTATCATATGTTTATAACGATTATTTTAAAAAGGTAAATTATCATTTAAGTAAATCATAGTAGTCACTTATAGTGCTTCCGGTCAATCTAATTTATAATATCAGCCGATTAAATCATACCTTTTGTATATTTCTCGATTATATCATACTCCCTTCGTCCCATAGAAATAGGTCATATTTCCTTTTACACCCGTCCCGCATATAGTCAATATCCATTTATGAAAACATTTTTCTCCTTCTCTTTTATTTTACCATTATGGATCTCACCATTAAACAATTTCAACTACTTGTTCTCCTTCTATCTTATTTTATCAATTACGCATTAAAACTCGTGTCAACCCTAAATGACCTATTATATGGGACGAAGGGAGTATTGTTAAAATTTTGATGAAATTTGTTGTGACTTTGTACTTTTCGTCACCATATTTTCATCAATTATATAATAATCATCTATAAATAGACCTTCATAATGTAAAACAATGATAAATTATCTAGAAGTTAACTAAAAATTACTATACTACTATAATTTAAATAACAAATTTCATCAAGATTGTGATTGATATAATGATATTATTTGATTACTACATATATTTAACCTTATGTAAATATCAGTATTACTAAAATCAGATTTCATAGCTAAATAAGGGAATTATCATAACTAATTCTGTAATTAACGTAAAATATTTGTTTAATGAGTTTGGGCCGTGAGGCTGGCGGATGTGGCTTGGGCTGACGATGCATGTGCGGTGGGGTCCGGATTGGTTGTGGTGTCATGGGCTGCTAGAAGTGGCTCGTGTATGATCGCCTTATTTTATTGATTTTTTAAGTAAGAACGAGATGAAAACACTTCAAATTTGGAGGGATGATCGGCTAACTTAACTGAACCGAACCTCATCACCCCTACAAAAAGTTGGTTGGCTATCTTTTTAATTTCTCTATAAAACAACTAGGAGTACAAAAAAGAAAGTCTTTAAATTAAAACTTTGATTCGTCAAATTATTCGTCGGTGAATAAGACCTTGACTTTTCAGTTCGATCTCTAATGATTCGTCAAAATAATACTCGTATTGATTCTTCACTCACCCCTCCCACCCTACCCCCTCTTTTACTCTCACTATAGCCTTTAGTATTACTAGTACTAGTATATATTTTTTACTTTTTTACTTGTTACTTTTAAAACGTTTATCATAATACTTTTGCTACGAGATCGACACGATTGTATGTACTAGGTCCCTTTTGGCATATATGTTCCAACAGACAAGATAGCCATTATCAATCCACCCAAAATCTGATGCATAAAGTTCCCCCATTCTCGTACTAGATTCGTCTTTGTTTTATATATTCTCCAACTCATTTTTATAGACGTTTCTTATGATATAAAAATCATTATTATTACCATAATGGGATTAATTACATAGATTAATATAGCTAGTTTGGAATGATCCAAATTAAAGATGATAAGATATGATATTGATAGTGCATATATATATGCATTCTAGTTTTGGATAAAACGGACACATTAATTAACTAACTAAGTGGTTTGAATATAAAGGGTAAAACATGTCAAACAACTTTGAATTAACCAAAATCACGGCTTAATTCGATGATTTTATTGGTGATGGGAATTCAACTCCACCTTGATTACATGAGAAGACTTGGTGGTGGTGCATATTAGTCTGCTTTGCTCATCCACATCCATTAATGTTGTTGGAATCAACTTTGTGCTCTTATCCCACTTCTTTTCTAAAGTTCAAATATATTAACTTCACAATATTCTTAATATTTCTATGTTTAAATTAAGGATATTAACCTAACTACTAGATGAGTATTTTTTTTAAGTTAGGGTGTGTACAAATTATCAGAAAATATATTTTTTAGGATAATTTATCATTATTCTTCAGTATTATAACTAACATTTTTCTTAATTAGGACATCCACACAATATGGACATCGTCGTCATTAAAGTATTTGAGGAAGTTAAAAGATAGAAATATTTGAAACAAATATTTTCTACCAGTATTTTTTTTATACTCCTATTAGATAAAGTAGCTCTTTCAACACATGGGATAAAAAGATGATGAAAAAGACTGATGTTAATTAGGTGCAATCTTGTATTCAATGGAATCATTCGGTATTTCCAATTTGTATTTGACATTTCATTTGCTTTAATTCAGCGTCTATTAATCTATCCTGATTGTCGACAATCTAAAACTAACTTTTTCATTTTCCAGTTTTCAGTTCGACATGACCAAAAAATAAAAGAAATTTGAGCGGTTTCCTTCGATTATGCTTTTAGCAAAGTGTTTGATATTTGTTTAATTTCTTTTCTCTTCTTTTTTTTCAAAATTTATTTTCTCTTCTTCTTTTTTGTCGAAAAAGTCTTGAAACTTTTCAAGCCCATACATAGTGAGCTCGTCAATTTTTTGAGCAATCATTTGTAGTCCAGGCCTCAATTGTGTTAAATAGCCTCCATTCCTCAAAGCCCATCTTATCACAAATAAAGAACTTATATAATTGGACTTTATTAATTTCAGCTTTGTTTGAATCATATTTTAACCTTTGTCGACTTATTGAATCATCATTTCAGCATTGAAATTTAGATTTTATTATTTTAAATAGACGCACTTAAGTAATTCAGTGATTATGATTCTATATAAGTAGATTTTTAATAATTCACGATGAAATTTTCAAGAAATTACATTTATATCCCATAATAGTTGCCACATCACACATGCATCAGGTGGATCTTGCCGGAAAGAGATTCTTGAATTTGAACAATTGGTATTAGAATGTAGATACATGCTCGACCATATGTAATTCAAAGAAAGCAATGCCACATTGCAATCAAGACTTAATTACAAAAAAATAGTACATAAAAATGTGGATTAAAGAAATAGGTGGCTAGCCCATGTATATGTGAAGACGTAGTGCCATAATAAGAATAGTAAAAACTCCGAAAAATATGAGAGTGTGGATCATCACAGCCTTGCCGTTGGTGGTGAAGTTCCCGAACTCGATGGGTCGGGTATTGCCCGGTATCTGAAACAGGATGCCCGGAGACAGAAGAACGAAGAGGAACAACCCGATTAGAATCGGACCCCAATCCAGCATCTTCGATCAAATTCTTGAAAACGATATTTGTGTTTACTGTTTGATCACTTGATTTTATGGTGTGTTTGCTTCCGTTTTAAAGATGTTGAAAAGGGGGATTTTGTGTCTTTAGCTGGAGGCAACGGATCTTGATTGCTTTGGATCTAGGGTTCTAAGATGCTTTGCATTCTTAGTTTAAGACATGTTCAACTTTTGGCTTTTATCCTTGGGAATTTTATATACATGTATGATATCAATTTTAATGCACAAGGGAGAATGATTAGAAGAAGAAAAAAAGAAAAAAAATATGATGAGAAAGCTTCCATAAATACATAGGAAACTTGTTGAATAACAAAAATGCAAAGTTAAGATAGGGGGAGTATTTATTCTAGTGATAATAATGATGGCAATATATTCATGATATGTTATATCTTGTTAGATTCAAAATATAATATTACATATCTGTTTCATTATAGTTGAGTCATTTTTTTTACTCGTCATCATTGTACTTGAGTCATTTTCTTTATAAAAAAATTCAATACATTTAATCTCTTTTATTATATTTTGTCCTTACTTTATTTTGTTTTTTTATTGATTTACTTTATTCTCTTTTTCATTTTATTTTTTGTATTTGCATATCCATAAGAAAAGCTTAACTATGGTTAGACGAGGGGAATACTTTTTACCAAACAAAAGTGTTATGTAACAATGTAACCTGCATATTTGTGATTTTTGATCTCTATAACATGTAATAAAAATGTTTTATAGAAAGGACAAAATTTAAGAGTCATATAAGTAATCGAAATTAAAAGGTCGCCGCCAACTTAGTTGCATAAATTTATAGCCAACTTTCAGAAATGAAGATAAAAATTGTCCAACATTTATCCAAGTAATCAATGCACTATTTTGTTTTAGATAAAATCATTTTTTGTAATTTAGAGAAAATCCTTCTCCTTTGTTTCCAAGAAGACACAAAACAATGGATGCAACTTCCAAATCAAAGAAAACATCATTATAATTTGAAGGCTGAGTTCTCCTTCTCCGTTCCCTCTCCATCTCCTCATGACATCCCAACAATTTCCAATCCCATAAACAAAACAACCAAACTAATTCCCCACTTAAAAAAAAAAAAAAAAAAAAAAAAAAAAAAAAAAAAGGCTCGAAGCAATCGCCATTTCACGGTGAATACAGCTTGCTCACACCTGGTAATTTGTATCCAATTTTGCATGCATGCGTCCCGATTTCCTTTAAATTATTGGTTTGAATTGAATGAATATAGGAGGAGGAGGTGAGTTATTGTTAATCGGAGGAAATGACGACGAGTCAAGGGGGACTATCAGCCTCCACCAAGAGAAGCTTGTCGTCCTTAATTATGCATTCTCCCTCTCAAGCCCGGAAGAAATCCATCGCCGCCTCCGAAGGCGCCGGATCTTTCTTAGGCTCTCCCTCTCACCGCAAATCTCAATCTCTCTCTCTCGGCACTCCCCGCTCCATGTATCTTCTCTTATTTTTTATTTCTAATTCATCAACTTTGTGATTTAGGAATATGATTCATTTGATATTGAACCTGCTGCAATTTCGATTGTGAATAATTCCTTAGTGTGTTATTTGTGCTTCAAGTTTTGATTAATTTCTATTTTATGGAAATGAATTTCATGTCTAATAGATGGATGTTTGGTAGTACATTTGAAGAAAAACAATAGTTTTAGTGTGAGTATTAAACTATTAAAGCATTGTGTTTGATAGAAACAGGGGATTATCAGGGGAGAGGACGGTGAAGAGACTGCGTCTGTCGAGAGCCGTGACAGTACCTGACACTACGAGCATTAAAGAAATTTGTCAGCGGATGGCTGCAAGAAGAGTTGATGCTTTGTTGCTCACTGACTCTAATGCATTGCTCTGTGGGATCCTCACAGACAAGGTATCATCATCATCATCATCAAATTTACTTCTTCTCCTTTCTTTAATAATGTTACTACAATTTATGTTAATGAAGGATATAGCTACAAGAGTCATAGCCCAAGACCTTAGCATAGAAGAAACACATGCTTCCAAGGTTATGACCAGGAACCCCGTGTTTGTTCTCTCCGACACTCTTGCAGTTGAAGCCCTCCAAAAGATGGTTCAAGGTGTGGAATGACATTTCTAAAATTATGTCATCAGATTTCCAAATTTAACTATTGCCTTATGTTTCACTAATACTGGGATGTTTGTTGATAGGAAAGTTTAGGCACCTACCTGTTGTGGAAAATGGTGAGGTGATTGCGCTGCTTGACATTACAAAATGCTTGTATGACGCCATCTCCCGTTTGGAGCGTGCGGCCGAGAAGGGGAAGGCCATTGCAGCTGCTGTTGAAGGTGTTGAAAAGCAATGGGGCCCCTCAGCCTCAGGTAATTAGTCTTTCATCTCCGTTTCCCCATTCAACTGTATAATTATTCTAATTGATATGATGTTTCAACATTTTGCAGCTCCCAACACATACGTTGAGACACTTCGAGAGCGATTTAAGCCCTCCCTGTCTACCATAATCTCTGAGAATACAAAGTAGGTAATATCTTCACTTGTACTATTATTAATTCATTATATAATGTTATATAGTATGACCTTCGATCAGAAGATGAAAATTTTCTATTTTTGTGATGATTAATTAGGATTGCTGCAGTTGATCCAACTGACACCGTGATAGTTGCTGCAAAAAGGATGCACGAGAAACAAGCAAGCTGCGCTGTCATAACAGTTGATAACAAACCTCAAGGGATACTAACGTGAGCTACATGTTCCAAACTAATGACATTAATTCACTTAGATATGAATTACTATAAGTTATGTGGTTTGACTCTTTCTATCAATTTTAATGTACTTGACATTTCCTCTTAGTTCAAGAGATATCGTGAGGCGAGTCGTAGCTGTCAATCTTCCAATAGAAACCACTCTAGTGGAGAAGGTACGTATATACATTCTTTATACTTTTCACTTTGTTCCAACTGATGAATTAATTGATTAGTAATTTGAGTTGTAATCCTTTATGTATAGGTGATGACTGCAAACCCAGAATGTACTTCGGTTGATTCTTCTATAGTCGAGGCTCTTCACAGCATGCATGAAGGGAAGTATATGCACCTTCTAGTTGTTGATAAAGGTAGACACCCCCTCCTTGTTTTGATCAAAGCTTACACGAGTACTTTTTTCGACGTATCATTGGATAATTGCCGAAATTGTTCTATCTAACAACAAATTAGATAAGTTAGACCGCATAATTTTAGATATCCAACTTATCACCCAAAATAAATCTTCTGTTTAGAGACTAATAATATCATGACGGTGATGATGCAGATGGGGTACTTGTAACTGTTATCGATGTGCTCAACATAACTAATGCAGCTGTAACCACTGTAAGTCAGGTTCGAATTTCACTAATGCCAAAAAACACGAGAACTTAACTCTTTGCATATCCTTTAAAACTTGAACTTTTAACAGGTTGGTAGTGCTGGATTTAACTCTGAAGGTGCAAGCAGCATGATTCAGAGTTTCTGGGACAATGCAATGGCGTTAAACCCCGACGAGGACGATGAGATCAGGAGGTAGGTGCATCGTCACCATCGGAGCTTGTATCATTCTTGCTGTTTGTTGCTGATTTTTGCATATCTTTTGTAAGCGTGGCTTCGTTCAAGATGCAGTCTGAGGGGGGTGAGACTGCTCTCTTCCTTCAGCAAAATTCTTCCGCTGCGAACGTTTTTGCTTTCAAAATCCAAGACAAGAAAGGAAGAATGCATAGGTTCATTTGCGGTGCGTTTTTCCTTCTACTCCTCTACAAAATAAAGTAGATTAATTTGTCATTGTGCAACATCTCTTATTGCATTGTTTTGTAAATAGCATTGTGAAATAAGTAGAGGAAATCGCAATTTAGAATAGAGGATCTTGTATGCCAGATAGTGCAACGATCATCCATTCGTATGGTCCCAAAAGAAATTTGATTGTGCTGTTCCACATTCAGATACATACAACATGACTGAGCTCATGACAGCAATCCTTCAGAGAGTAGGAGCTGAGATCGACCGCAACAACCTACCACAGATTCTGGTACACATTAGCGCCACCTCTCACTACGTCTTTCTAACTTCTATCATATTTCAAAAACTCCCATTCTCATCTGTGGCAGTATGAAGACGAAGACAAGGACAAAATTGTCCTCGCATCCGATAGCGACCTTATTGCAGCCGTGCACCATGCAAAGCTAGTCGGCTGGAAGGTAATGCCTTGTCGTTTAATATATTTTGTAGCGACTACGGTATCTAAAAATAAACCTACATAAGGCACACCAACAAAATTGTCTAATAGTGACATAATCTTAGTGTCACCAAGAGAAACATCATAATAAAAATTTAATTACATCCAAGCCTACATCTATATACTCTTGTTCCATATGAGAATACACCCTCAAATGTACTAATTTTGTAGCACCAATGCACCATAATAGTTATTCATCACAAGATGTCACAGTTATAAGTGACACATGAGTCTCAGAATTCTATAAAAATTGTGTCACTACTACTATTATATTGTGACATTGTGAGTCTGTATGGAACTTCTATGCTTCGCAAAATTCCTTGTAAAAATTGTGTCACTACTACTACTATTATATTGTGACAATGTGAATCTGTATGGAACTTCTATGCTTCGCAAAATTCCTTGTAAGTTGGATGATGTGCCGTCGCGAGTTGATATGAGCATCATGAAACGATAATTGGCGATGCAATTTTTCGTTTCTAAATTGCATGTTTTTCTTGGCAATGTATATACTAATGAACTCTACATTCGTGGAGGCAGGGACTGAGGCTACATTTAGACTACTCAGGGATGCTGCAGCATCGGAAAAAAGTGTTCGACTCAAGAAGCATCCAGTACGCTCAACGCGATGCATCATCTCAATCATACGGAGGCCTTGCAGCTGGGGCAGTGCTAGTCGCTGCTTTAGGCGTGTACGCGGTATTGAGGCGAAATCGGAACTGATAAAGGTATCTACTTGCAGGCAGGAAAGAAATCAAAACCGAGTTTATATAAGCAGCCCCATTCATATGGAGTATGATATTTTGTGATGGAAAATTTTGGATGTAGTTAGATACATATCTTTTTTGAAGTAGGGAGTTGTCTTTGAATGTGTGAATTGGAAATATCATGGGATGGCTTCCAGTCCTCATTGTAAACTGGAACATGATATCAATGCAATTGTGAATTGGGTTCTTTTGCTTATTAATCTTAGATTCGTAAACCAATGCCTCTGTTTTGAGTGCATCTTAATTTCCCTTTTTCTTTTTTCTTTTTCTTTTTCTTTTTCTTTTTCTTTTTGAGTGCATATTGAAAAGGCAAGACGAAAATATTTAAAAGGAAAAATCAAAATAAAAGGCAAAATTGATAGCATGGCATTATTGGAGATTGAATAATCAAGAAAAAGGAGGTGGGGAATTTCATCAAATATCGTCTTTATCACGTGGTGTGCACTGATATTTTTTTCCTTCAAAAGCCAAAGAATTTTATTTTTGTCTCTACAATACTTTTTTGCGTGCTTTCAGCTTAGAGCATTCCTATTCGTGCTCTTAGCTAAGAGCACGGAGGGTGGGCCCAAACCCACTTTTACTCCTTCTCCTTAGCTAAGAGCATAACACCCACATCCGTGCTCTTAGCTAAGGACAAGCTCAAGGGTCCCACCATTCTATTATTTAATTTAAATACTCCAATTATTAAAAACATTTCTACATTATAAAAATACATTAAAAAATAAAAATTACATAATTAAAATCCTAAAAAATAAAAATTACATAATTAAAATACTAAAAAATAAAAATACATAATTAAAATCCTAGAAAATAAAAAAATATATAATTAAAATCCTACAAATTAAAAATTTTACACATGTGGAAGACAAGTCCTCTAACCCAATTGCTCTTGAGACCCCGGATCATTTGCTCATGTGTTGCAAGTTGATCCGTGGGATAGTTTAGGGTTTCTAAGGGGTTCATCTTCAACGAAAGTCAGTGGTAACACCGTCCTCTCGGAGGGCGAAGAAACAATCTGCTTTTAATTCAGTTTTCGCACTTTTATTCCGTCGAACTTCATTGTTTTGGAAGTCGACTTGGTCGTTGCTACTTATCGGTTATCTATGTATTTGGTTTATGTCATGTTGGTGTTATCTTGTGTTGATTTACGATTCTGAGTTTTGTTTGAAGTTTTATTTCGGCAGTTGAATGTTAATCTCTGTTTTGGATAATTCTGTGCTTGATCTGGGAAAGAGGTTGTGGATCTGAATTGTTGTTGTTGATCGGTGGTTGTTTGTTGAATCTGAAGCTATGGATATACTTTTGGTCGGAGTTTGTGTCGGATGCTTGGATCCGGAGTGGATTTAGCATCCGGGGTTGGATCTGAACAGGGGAACCAAGTTGTGCATGGATTTCGAACTCTTTGCTCTCTTTTCAATTTACTTCGTCTAGTAGCCGTAGATCTGCTTAGTTTTTTAATTGATCTTCGTTAAATTGCTTTAAATTCAGTCTGCTTCGTTTTCCGATTCATGTTCTATCTCTGTTTTACTGATATTTTTTTATGCAAATCGATTGGAGAAGATGATGTCGTTGTTAGTTAGTACTTAGTTAGTTGTTTTCCAGCTTTTCATCCGTACTTTACCTTTTCAGCAAATGGTCCCCACCGTCAGTTTATTTCCCAGGTCTAGGTAATTTAGAAAACAACTTCTTAGATCTAGTGATTGTCTCGTTTTCCGGTTTTCATGCATGATTTCTGTTCTGCCTAGATCTAGTTGTTAGCGTAATGATTTCACTCCAAGTTAGTTTAATTTCCTCAACCCAAAAATGCGTGGCAGCCAACCCAAAAATAGTCCCGAATCCTTGAGCATGCTTTATTACGCATTCATCTCTGTGGGATCGATCCCTACTTCCCTGTGCTAATTTTAGTATATGTGGTTGAGGGTTTTTGAAGCGATATTCTGTGTGTTCGACGACCGAGATTTTCCAACGATCCGTGAGTTCCTAGACCTTGTGATCTAGTGGATTCACTGGACCTAGGAGACTTGTTATTCCTTTCTGTGCACACAATATTTAACACACATACACTCCCGTGGGCTTCAGCCACCAATACGTATCCCCGGTTTGGTTCGTGCCGACGTCCGGATCTTCGGAGACTGCCAAGTATGCTTTGAACATCGCCATCATCTCACTCGGAGTGTATGGGGTGCGGGTGCCACGAATAGGAGGAGTAGGAGTAGGAACAGAAGTAGGAGTAGGAGTAGAGCTGCTGCTCCCTCCCGATCCGGGTTCGGGTGCCCACCCGAACCCGGGGCGTTTAGGTCTTGCACCGGGTAAGGACGGTAGCCACCCGGAGCTTGCGAACCTTGGGTTTGAGGAGGGGCCGTAAATTGGGTTTCCGAACTATATCCGGCCTCGGAGTCGATTGCCGGAGGGGTGATCGTCGGAGCCGGACATTGTGTAGTGTGGTGGGAATTTAGATGAGAGAGTATGAGGAAAAAAGATGAGAGAATGTAGATGAATGATGATAGAATAGATGAGAATGTGATTTTTTTTTGTGTTGAAGTGGGGGTATTTATAGATGAAAATGTGAATTTTGGGGAAAAAAATTGAAAATTAAATTAAAAGTGGGTAGAAAACGGATATAATTTTTTGGGAAGTGGGAAAATATTTTTTTTTATTTAAAAACATTTTTTTAAATAAATTTTGATTTTTTTAAAAAATAAAAAATAAAAAAACGAATTTGCCAACGGCTATGCCGTTGTCCAATCAGAACGTGCCACGTAGGGCTGCTCAGCGACACGGATATGCTCTTAGCTAAAAGCAGCGCCGTGCCGCTGATATGGACGGACGAGCTCTGTCGAGCGGCACGGACGGACGAGCACCGTCCTTCTCACCGCTGCAGATGCTCTTATCAGTACACCTTAATTCTGACAACAACCAATGCAGTTACATTTGTATGTTATTCTCGTAATAGTAACAGCCTAATTGTGCAATTTGCAATAGGCTTATAAAACGACTACTACTAGTAATAATTAAACCAAACAAATTCCAGTAACGCCCATCACTATTGAAATCTAAACTTTAATTGAGGCTATATTAAACGTGGGCTCCCACCATTCAAACCACGATAATATTTATACTCCATACTTTGGCATATCTCTGTTACCTTTTTCTTTATAATTTCTTGGCGATTTGAAAAACGACACTCCACACCCGAAAGCCGTAATCCAGAACATTCTCCATTAAAGCTCCCTTCTTTACCAAATACTGCCGCATTCCATCCCACAAAACTAACATTGTTCACTGCCATCAATACTATTCTTCTTCATTCCATTCTCTCCAATCTCAATGAACAACACAACAATGAGGCACATTTCTTTCATTTTATTGATAATCTCATTCTCATCCATCCTCCCCCAATCCCAGCAGCAGCAGCATCCAATCAAAAACATAGTAATCCTAGTAATGGAAAACCGCTCATTCGACCACATGATCGGGTGGATGAAGAAATCCATCAACCCCTCCATCAACGGCGTCACCGGCAACGAATGCAACTCCCCCTCCTCAAACCCCTCCCAAAAAATCTGCGTCTCCTCCGACGCCCACTTCATCGATCCCGACCCCGCCCACTCCTTCGACGCCGTCTCCCACCAGATCTTCGGCTCCCCTCCCTCCCCCTTCCCCACCATGTCCGGCTTCGTCGACCAAGCCCTCTCCATCTCCCCCAACCTCTCCTCCACCGTCATGAAAGGCTTCTCCCCCCAAAACCTCCCCATCTACTCCTCCCTCGTCCAACACTTCGCCCTCTTCGACCGCTGGTTCTCCTCCATCCCGGGCCCCACCCAGCCCAACCGCCTCTTCCTCTACTCCGCCACCTCCCACGGCTCCACCTCCCACCTCAAGAAGCTCCTCGCCAAGGGCTACCCTCAGAAAACCATCTTCGACTCCTTGCACGAAAACGGCCTCAATTTCGGCGTCTACTTCCAGAACATCCCCACCACTCTCTTCTACCGCAACATGAGGAAGCTCAAGTACATTTGGAAATTCCACGATTACGATCTCAAATTCAAGAGGGATGCCAAGAGGGGGAAGCTCCCGAGCGTGAGCGTGATCGAGCCGAGGTACTTCGACCTCAAGGGGATGCCGGCCAACGACGACCACCCCTCCCACGACGTGGCGAATGGGCAGAGGCTGGTGAAGGAGGTCTACGAGGCGCTGCGTGCGAGCCCCCAGTGGAACGACACGCTCTTGCTCATCACCTACGACGAGCATGGCGGCTTCTACGATCATGTCCCCACGCCTTACGTCGGTGTCCCCAATCCCGATGGCAACACCGGCCCTTCGCCTCATTTCTTCAACTTCGACCGCCTTGGCGTTCGTGTTCCCACCATCATGGTCTCTCCTTGGATCAAGAAAGGAACTGGTATGTCAGTCAGTGTGCGTGTGTTGGCCTAGTGAAAAAGTAGTTGATATCAGTTATTGTGGTGCAGTTGTGAGCAAGCCAAATGGGCCTACTACTAATTCAGAGTTTGAGCATTCATCAATCCCTGCTACAATAAAGAAGATGTTCAACCTCACATCCAACTTCCTCACTCACAGAGATGCTTGGGCTGGCACGTTCGAGCAAGTCTGGGGCGAGTTAGCTTCTCCAAGAACCGACTGCCCCGGTGAATTGCACTTCACAAATCACAGTCTCTTGCTGATGTTGTTTTGTTATGGCATTGATGGATTTTGTTGTGCGCAGAGGTTTTGCCGGAGGTGAGTCCTCTGAGGAGGACAGAGGCGGATGAGAGCAGGGCGCTGTCGGAGTTTCAAGGGGAGGTGGTGCAGCTGGCTGCTGTGCTGAACGGTGAGCATCGGTTGAGCACGTTCCGGGGTGGTGACGCGGGGAAGAAGATGAGTGTGAAGGAAGGGGAGGAGTATGTGAAGGGTGCGGTCTCGAGGTTTATTAGGGCGAGCAAAGAGGCTGTCAAGATGGGTGCAGATGAGTCTGCCATTGTGGACATGAGGTCTTCTTTGACAACTAGATCCTCCATTCATAACTAGGTAGGTAGTTAGTTTCCTATAACAAGTGGTGTGGTTCAAAATATTTTATACTATATGTGATGTGCATATGAAGAATATTTGAGGCTTGTGTTT
Source organism: Salvia hispanica (assembly GCF_023119035.1). Classification (NCBI taxonomy): domain Eukaryota; kingdom Viridiplantae; phylum Streptophyta; class Magnoliopsida; order Lamiales; family Lamiaceae; genus Salvia; species Salvia hispanica. Next base: position 6,887,575 of record NC_062969.1, on the reverse strand, counting down.
GTGTTTGCAATAGACTATAGTTGCGTGGTGAATATGAGAATGATAGCTGATAGGTAAAAAAGGCAAAAAACGTCAACAGCAGGGTTCGAACCTGCGCGGGCGAAGCCCAACAGATTTCAAGTCTGTCTCCTTAACCACTCGGACATATTGACGATATGAGATGGTGTGATATTAATCATATAATACTATAACAGTATCCTTTTGGTAATATGATTTCTAGATTTCTTTTGCCTACTAAAAAGGATAATGGCTTTGCTTCATCATTAAAATTTACATCGATATTCTCTAAATCGTCGACATCATTATTAAATTTTTTTAGTGTGTTCGCGTATTTGGTTCTCTTTAAAAAATTTGTAGGCATAGTCGTTGCTACATGAACAAACATTTTGCCAGAGATTTTCTTCCATATCTGCATTCGTATGCTTCCGACTTCCCAAAGCACTTTCTCTCATTTTATACTAGTATTATTGTATCTGCATCCATCAAAAATAGATACTCCCTCCATCCCTAAAAAATACTCCTTCCGTTCCACAGTAATAGAGGCGTTTCATTTTGAGCTCTCGTTTTAAAAAAATGATAATAAATAGTTAAAGTAGAGAGAGAGTAAAGTAAGAGAAAGAATAATGGAGTGAAAAGTCTTATCTACAATATTCTCTCTCTTACTTAACTCTTTCTTCACTTTAACTATTTATTATTATTTTTTCAAAATGAGAGCTTAAAACGAAACGCCTCTGTTACTGTGGAACGGAGGGAGTAGTAAAATACTATATAAATTTATAGTATATATAACATAAATTTTAATGTGCAATTGACAAAGTAAGGGTGAGATATAAAAAGTAAGAAAGAGAAAGGCAGGGGCGGATGTGCATACAATAAAAGAGGGGCAATTGCCCCACCTCATATTTTCATATTCATGTATATATTGTATATTTTACAATTTATTTCTTTCATTTTCGTACTAAATGCCCCTCCTCAAATTCTTAAAATTTCCTTATATGTAAATTTGCCCCTCTTCTTATAAATTCCTGCTTCGCCCCTAGAGAGAAGGAAAAGATAGTGGAAGTAGTGTTAGTAAATTATGAAGTCCACATTATTAATTAAAAACTTTCCATATTTAGATTTTGTCTAATTTTAGGAGATAACCCAAAATGGTAAAACTAAGTACTACTCCCCCCGTCCCATAAAAGTTGAGTCGTATTCCTTTTTAGTCCGTCCCAACAAAGTTGAGTCATTTCCTTTTTTAACAAAAGATAAAACATCTAATCACTCTTACTTTATTCCATCATTTACTTTACTCTCTCTTATCTTTCCTACTTTTTTCATCTCTCCTATTTATTTAATATAAATTCTTAATCTCCGTACCCAAAAGTTTTGTCTCAACTTTTATGGGACGGAGGGAGTAGTATTTTTTAAGGACGGGGGAAGTATAATAGTTTATTATATGTGTTTTAATAGTATGCAATTGGTAAGCAAGAGGGAGGAGAAAAAAAGTAAGAAAGAAGTAATATTAGTAGATTGTGAGATCAACATGAGTATTTGAATATTTAAATCTTTCCACACTTAGAACATAGTCTAATTCTGTGGTTGGCTCAAAATGCTTAAACTAATCTATATTTTTTATGGATGGAGGTAATATATTTTGTGTAATATGGAAGACGATTTTACATAAGTATAGTAAATATTAGTACATACTCCTATTAAAATTAGAGTTGAAACCAATATTTTTTAGAAATTGGAGTCACAAATTAAAAAAAAAAAACTTGAATTTTTTGTGATACTACTATTACATACAGACTTAGGGTTCGGTGTTAAGTGTATGCAGCAAAAACCTTTTCCATTAAAATATGTCCCATCATCCGGGTCAAAATCCACCCACCAATCATATTGCATCTTCATAGATAAGATATTAACCATTGGTTCATATTTTATTCCCCTTTCTAAAATATCACTTTTTATTAATTCATAAAATATATAGGAGTACTACATAAAAACAAAAGTTACAAATTAAAATATTACCGCACTAGCTTCACAAACATAAGCATCGAATTTTCAATAATATCACGATGCTCATATACTCAAAACATACCAGTATAAATCTACATAAATCTGACATAAATCAGATTTCAATTTTTTCGATTAATGGAAACACACAAAAAAAAATCAAAAACACTAACGCCAGTCCCATTGAGGCCATATCATTGTACCACATGCATCCCAAAGTGTACATTTAGCTGGAGCAACGAAATCACACTGATTCCACACCTCTATATGTGAGTGTATGTGTATATATATTATGCAGCTCCCTTTCCAACAAAAACAGAAAGCAAATAAATAGAGAAGAATTCCCAATCTCAAGTTTGCAGCCCCAAATTAGGCCAAGAAAATCGCAGAGCCAATGGAGAACAACCCGCAGCAGAGCGCGACGCCGCCGTACCCGCCCGCCGTAGCTGCGCCGGGGTACCCATCGCAGCCGCCGTACCAGCACCTCTTGCAGCAGCAGCAGCAGCAATTGCAGATGTTCTGGAATTTCCAGCAGAACGAGATCCAGAATGTGAACGATTTTAAGAACCACCAGCTTCCCCTCGCGCGGATCAAGAAGATCATGAAGGCCGACGAGGACGTGCGCATGATCTCCGCGGAGGCGCCGATCCTCTTCGCCAAGGCGTGCGAGCTCTTCATCCTCGAGCTCACGATCCGCTCCTGGCTCCACGCCGAGGAGAACAAGCGCCGCACCCTCCAGAAGAACGACATCGCCGCTGCGATCACGCGCACCGACATCTTCGACTTCCTCGTCGACATTGTGCCCAGGGACGAGATTAAGGACGAGGCGGCCTCTCTGGGGGGTATTGTGGGCCCACCTGCGGGTCCTGGTGGGGTCCCCGTGGTGCCCTACTTCTACCCGCCCATGGGGCAGACGATGATTGGGCGCCCCGCCGTGGTGCCTGGTGTGGATCCGGGGGTTTACGTGCAGCCTCCGCCTTCCCAGGCCTGGCAGTCGGTGTGGCAGACGGGGGCTGAGGATGGCTCCTACGGGAGTGGTGGTGGTGCCAGCAGCGGTCAAGGGAACCTTGACGGTTGAGGGTAACTCAATTATGGTCTTTTTTCTTTTTCTTTTTTTCTATTTTGTGCTGCTTTTTGTTAATTCTTCGGTTTGTTACATAGATCTGGAGCTGCTCTTGGTTATTTTCAGAACAGATTTTTGTTTAGGTTATGTTTTTAGTTCTCAGGCCGCGACACTGAGCGCGGAGGACTTCGAGGTGGAAGAAACGCCCACCGAGCCGCCTTCTAGGAGCGGGAGGGGGAAGGCGCCGGCGTCGTCGGCTGCGACTGATACGGGTTCCGATGAGAGGCCGAAGCGGGTCAGGACTACTTACACTCTGCAAGAGTCCGAGCTGATAGCCGACTGCTGGGCGGACACGTCACAGGACGCCGCAACAACTACCAGACTGAGATCATATTCTGGGAGCGGGTTGCCGCGAAGTACAGGAGCCACAAGACTGCCTCAATGAAGGACCATGGCGAGCGAGGCGATCCGTCGGCATTGGGAGCGCCTCATGAGGGACTGCGGGCACTTCAACGGTATTTATTCTAACTTGATGACTCACATGACGAGTGGCCAGAACGAGCACATGGTCCGAGATGAGGCCATCCGGATGTATAGTAGCCAGTACTTGTCGACGAAGGGCTTCAAGTATTGGAACATCTACGATAAGCTGAAGGATCTCCCCAAATTCCGGACGGGAATGCACGACGCGCTGCACGGGAAATCGGTGCGCTCGCGACTTAAGCGTTTCGGAGAGCGAGGGGAGCGCGGCCCACATCGACTTGAGTGGGGATGGTCCGCACGAGCGCCCGGAGGGAGTGAAGAAGGCGAAGGGGAGGCGGAAGGGGAAGGGCGCAACGTCGGAAGTCGCGTCGGAATCCGTCATCGACTTAGAAAAAGCCACTTATTCGAGCAATGTCGCCAATCTGACCCAGATGTACACGCTGTACTTCACCGGCGGCGGGACCCCTGAAGAAAAGGCGGCCCTCTGGAAATGCATCCAACACCTGCAGAGTACGCTGGGGCTCGATCCCGACGCCCCTCCGGCCCCTCCGTCTTAGATTTTTTTTTTTTAAATCTTTGTTTATTTGCGTTTTTTATTTGTAGTTTTTTTTTCTCGTTGTATTATATTTTCCAATGATTAATACAACGATGAATTGTTCATTATTAGTCTATTTATTAAATACATTTGTAGGGAAAATTAAATAATATAAAAAATAATGATGTAAAAATGAAATGTTGAGTTAGGGAGAAATAAGGGAGAAATAAGGGAGAAACCAATGTAGCAGTTGGCTAAAAACTGGGTTTGTTACATAGATCTGGAGCTGCTCTTGGTTATTTTCAGAACAGATTTTTGTTTAGGTTATGTTTTTAGTTGATAATAATATTGTAATTCAATCTATTTTGAGTTGCTGGTGATATGTGTGAAGGTCAATATTGGCGTTTTATTTCCCTAAATAAACTTTTTATTTTTTTCCCTTCTTAATTGTTTTTAATTCTGATTTCATATGTGAATAATTTAATGTCCTCTTTGAGTACTACTGTGTTTTGGGTTGCATACAAGTGACATGGGAATACAGTCTATATTGGTTTCAGTTCTACTCACGTTCAAGGGAATTTGTAATGTCTTAAGTTTTTTTCTGGTATTATAATTTGTTCATACTTCATACTGCTTTGCTTAATTCGCCTTGTAAATTTCTAGGAGTTGACCGAAAACGGTATTTAGTTCAATGCATAAGATGATAGTCATCACTTGGAGATGAGACATGTTTGAAACTTTAGAAATGATCAATAGTAGTACTACTATTGTAGACGAAACATTTTGACATTTTAATTATTTAACATCCATATCTTGGTGAATTCTGTTCTCTCGCATCATCTCCATAAGTAGGTTGCTACAGTAAGCTTTGTTAATCGGTAGGTTTCCTTGAATAATCGCGACAGCAGTTAGTGTGTCCTTATGTATGTCGACATAGCTTATCATGGTCCCAGAATTGACAAAGTCTCAGAATTGTTATGCGGTTTGAGGTGATATGAAAGATTTGTGTCTGTTAAGGGCTTCTATTGTGATAATTTCAAGGTCACCCTGATGTGATTCTTTAGTTCTGAATCTTGTAGTGGGGTTTCTATTGCTGTATTGCACCTTTGCTGTATATGCAGCTACCCTGTAAAAAAAACTTTATCTTGTGGAGTTGGTACTATCCAAAAAATTTGAATTTCTAGTCACTGAAAATTCTCAGTGGCTCATAGATCATGAACTTCCTTACTTTGACCACCCGTTGTTTAGGTCAATTTAGTGGCAAGCAAGTTAGCCTAGGAAAGTAATACCTTTAAACTGGAAGCCATTAGTCAAAGATCATCTTGTTTAATAGTAATAAATTATTTCCTTGAACTTTGAAGCACATACTAAGCTCTTTAGAGGTGTTTCGTATGATGGAATGGAATGAAGGTGGGTGAAATGAGGATAGAATTGGATTGGCTATTTTCATGTTAGAGGAAGGAATGACTAAGACTTGTCTAGTAAGAATGGTTATTCCTAAGAAAGAGTCGTACTAAACAAATTAGTGGAAATGGAGGTAGGACTCACTATCCATTCCCTTCTCTATTCCATCATACCAAGCACCCGCTAAATGTCTGCATTTCCCCCATAATATCTTGTTCTAGCATTACTACTAGTAGCTTATGCAGGCGTACTATAGTTTCCTGAATCATAATTATCCATTTGATGTTGTTACACAATAATAATTTACATAATGCAATGCTGTTATTTAACAGGCTCAGGTCAACCTTCTCCCAATTGTTGTGTGTGTTTCTCATGTTTCTGGTATGTCTAGGCATCACGGAAGCAATTTCTTCATGCAAAACTCATTCTTTGGCTGTCTGTCAGCTCTTTCTGCATATGATTTAGGTCGTTTTCACCTATTAGAATCCAAGCTTTGATTCTGCATCTCATTTTCATTCGCCATCCATGCTATGTTTTAATTTTAAGAGTAGCAGTGTATACCAACTCATTTGTCTCAACCACCTTCCTCAACCTTTATTCTGTAATCCATTTGCATTACATAATAAATCAGCTTTTTGTATCTGGGCTAGATATGCCAATAGACAAACCCGGTTGAAATCAGCAAGCAGTATGTCTATTGGTGATTTTCCTGAACCATCTTTGGAATCAGACTCCTGGTTTTCCTTATTTGCATAACCTGCCATCACACTTGAGATCTTTTTACCACATTTTTTGTGTAATCCTCTAAATTCATCTGAAGAAACTGAGCTTGATGAATCATTATGTGGAGATAAAAAACAGTTGTCCCTGGGATAATGATTTGTTTCCCTAATAAAGGAAAATCGTTTTATCTGAAATTCCCTAATAATGATTCAAGGAACTTTATCAGGAACTGATACTTGCATGGAATGTTGCCAAGAAGGATACTGGAGATTTTGATAAAGTTCATACATCACACGAGCAGCGCTTGAGTCTGTGGGAGACTGCCCATGATGGCCTGATGTGGTTGTGGGGGGATTGGCCTTGCATAGAGTTAACATGAGTTATAAAACATGAAATTTATCGCCATCGTTTGCTTTTCCACTAATATTGTTTTCACTGACTGATTGTTATAGTAAATAATTGGCATCCTCATCACTAAGATGCTTGTACGATCATGTGTCTTTTGCAGCTTCACATGATTGTTATTGCTTGCTTTAAACTAGAATGTTTGCAGTGCCTACCTAATAATCTCGTATTCAACATACCGAAGTTATTTTCTTTACTTGTTTTTTCACATGAATCATGTGCAGACATTAATGACCGGCACTCTTGTTTGATGCAGTTGAAAGTAATGGTGAAGTGACAACGGAGAGTAGCGCGGTGGTCACTTGGTTGAAGCGGAGGAATTTAGGTTATCATCTATAAATGGGGCTTGCATTCTTGCATAAAAGAAGATGTGGTTGTAGGAATTGTATAAAACTTGATCTTGAGTAGGGACTGAGACCTACCAATGCAATCAAAAAACATGTGCAGAATGTTTCCAGTGCAATGATACACTGAACTCATAATTATTTTTTGGTCGAAATTCGCCACTTTGCTCTACCTGTCTTTTACCCATTTCATATCCTCTTTTTCCATTTCTCTTGCGTATCTTGTTTCATCTCAGATATGTTAGAACTGCAGCATCATACCCCTGTGTGTGTGTGTGTGACTGGCTTTAAATTTTTGTTGATAGTATAAGTTGTTTATTTTTGTTGAATAAATTTTTTAATGATCAATCTTCTTTCTAACTGAATAAAGTATTTTGATTAAGATTATTAGTCATACAATTAAAAAAACAAATGAACTCTATGAATTTTAGTACTGGTAATTATTTGGACGCGTTAATCAACTCTATGAAATTTTAAAATAAGCAGATTAGACTTACTCATAAAAAGCTTTGAATTGGAAGGAAATGCAAAACAAACATATTTTTATACTCCGTAGTTTATTTGGCGGCTAAACGAATTATGAAATATAAAGTGTGCTAACCACTTATTAATATATACGGAGTACATAATACATGCGTTAAGGATAATAGAAAATTTTAAATAAAATATTAAAAAAGTGGCCCATGCAGGTTTCGAACCTGCGACCTTCGCGTTATTAGCACGACGCTCTAACCAACTGAGCTAATAGGCCATCTGCTTATGGATTACTAAACTTGATGCATTTCATCATATATAGATTAAAAACAAACAATCCATGCATTGCTGCTCCCCTAAAATCTTACATACATGATAGTAGCATTTATTACACCCTACAGCCAAAGTACATTATACCATAATACTTGCTGACAACATATGTGTTTCAAGTCTCAACCTTTCCAACTCACCTAAATACAAAAACACTAACAACACAAAATAAGATCAAAGATGCTACGAAGCATATCCTTACCGAGCTCAATATTTAGTTCTTCCATCGCCTTCAGTGATCACATCTTTGAATGCGCCCCCACTGGGAATCATAGGCAGCACATGCTCTTGATGAGGGACAATCACATCCAACAAGTACGGGCCGGGGGTATCCAGCATCTTCTGCAACGCCGCCCTCAGATCTTCCTTCCTACTCACTCGGGCTGCTGGTATGTCGCAAGCCTCTGCGAACTTGAGCATGTTGGGGAATATCTGTGACTCATCTGCCGGGTTTCCTAGATATGTGTGAGCGCGGTTGGCCTTATAGAAACGGTCTTCCCATTGGACCACCATGCCCAAGTGCTGGTTATTCAACAGCATGATCTTGATAGGAAGGTTCTCCACTCTTATCGTGGCCAGCTCTTGAACATTCATCATGAAACTCCCGTCACCATCAATGTCCACCACCACAGCATCAGGTCTCGCGACAGCAGCTCCAATGGCTGCAGGGAGACCAAATCCCATGGCGCCAAGACCAGCCGAGGTCAGCCACTGCCTCGGCCTATTGTACTTGTAAAACTGTGCAGCCCACATCTGGTGCTGCCCCACGCCAGTGCTAATGATAGCGTTTCCCCCCGTCAACTCATCAAGCATCTGAATCGCATATTGAGGGGGAATTGCATCTCCAAATGTCTTGAAACTCAAGGGGTGTTTGATCCTTTGCTCCTTCAACTCATCTCTCCACGCTGCAAAGTCGAAACTAACACCACCACCCCTCACATTCTCCTCAAGTATCGAATTCAGCCCTTGAAGGGCCAACTTGATATCACCACAGATCGACACATGAGGCTGCTTATTCTTCCCAATCTCAGCCGAGTCAATATCAATGTGAACGATCTTAGCCCGACTAGCAAATGCCTCAAGCTTACCAGTCACACGGTCATCAAACCTAACCCCAAAAGCAAGCAACAAATCACTCTTGTCCACTGAATAATTTGCGTATACAGTCCCGTGCATTCCCAGCATTTGCAAGGCAAAATCCTCATCCGAACCAGGATAGGAACCGAGCCCCATCAACGTGCTTGCCACGGGGATTCCAGTAAGCTCGACGAATTTCCTCAATTCCTCACTCGAATTCAAACAACCCCCTCCTACATAAAGCACCGGCTTCTTCGAATCAGATACTAACCTAACAATCTGCTCCAACAACATCTTGCTAGGAGGCTTAGGCAATCTAGACAGATAACCAGTCAAGCGCATAGGCTGATTCCAATTCGGAATCACCATTTGCTGCTGAATATCTTTGGGAACATCGATGAGAACAGGGCCGGGCCTACCAGATCGGGCAATAAAGAAGGCTTCCTTGACAATTCTAGGAATATCATCAACATCCAAGACGAGATAATTATGCTTGGTAATTGACCTAGTTACCTCGACAATTGGGGTTTCCTGGAAGGCATCGGTGCCGATCATGCGGCGGGGGACTTGGCCGGTGATGGCGACCATGGGGACGCTGTCGAGGAGGGCGTCGGCGAGGCCGGAGACGAGATTGGTGGCGCCGGGGCCGGAGGTGGCAATGCAGACGCCGGGGAGGCCGGAGGCGCGGGCGTAGCCCTCGGCGGCGAAGACGCCGCCCTGCTCGTGGCGGGGGAGGACGTTGCGGATGATGTGGGAGCGGGTGAGGGCCTGGTGGATCTCCATGGAGGCGCCGCCGGGGTAGGCGAAGACGTCGGTGACGCCCTCGCGCTCGAGCGCCTCGACGAGGACGTCGCTGCCCTTGCGGGGCTGGTCGGGGGCGAATCGGGAGTCGTGGTCGGGGGTCTTGGGTTTGGGGGAAGATAGGACGCTTGAGATTAGGAGAGGGCGGCGGGAGCGGGAGGCAGCGGGGGTGGAGTGATGGGGGAATGGAAGAGTGGATCGTGAGATGAGCTTGGGGTTGGTGCGGAGAGGGGTGTTGTTGGTGATGGGTGGGGAGGCGGAGGCGGAAGCAGCGGCCGCCATTGACAGAGACGGCGGATTAGTGTTTATAGGGTTCGAGCTTGGAATTGTTGAGATGATTGCACTTGCAAAACTACGATGGAAATGAAGGCCAAGTTTTAATAAGAGTGTTAATTAGCTGAAATGACGTAAATGGCCTTTCTCTGATTTTTCTATACATCCTGCTCTTGCTTGTTACACAAGTGGTTTTCTGCATGTGTTATGATGATGATAGGAGTATATATTTGGGGTACTTCTTTAAATAAATTACATAGGTGTTTGAACAAAATTTAAACACAATGGCATACTCTCTCTTCGTTCCATGTTAATAGAGTCATATTCTTTTTTAGGAACGTTTCAATATAAAAAAGATAAAATTATTTATATGTTACTTTATTATGTCATCATTTCTCTTACTTTATTATTCACTTCACTTTACATATTACTCCCTCCGTCCTAAAAATATAGACAAACTTATAAAAGGCATTGATTTTAATTGCAATTGATAAATAAGGGAAAGATAAAAAAGATAGTGGAAATAGTGTTAGTGGATTGTGGTCTATGTTATTAGTCGTTTATAATTGGTTAAATATTTTCTACATTTAAACTAGGTTTAATTTTGAAGGATGACCCAAATAGATAAAACTAATCTACTTTTTAAAGACGGAGTAAGTATTTTTTAATTTTAATGCTAAAAACAAATATCTCTATTCACATTGAACATAGTACTTTTTCACATTTTCTATCCCATTGTGTCAAGATAAAGAAGATACTAGAAATCATAAATAAGTATATCTTTTATGCAAATTTTTAAGTACTTTATTGTGCCAGAATCGTGACATAGTATTCAACAGTGGCCAATCGAATAATAAAGAGTGTTTCATCGATGTTTATCAGGGAAGTGTGCTGATTTGAGAAATTTAGGGGGTGTTCGGTTTGTAAGATTGTATCCGAGATTAAATTTGTAGTGTGTTTGGTTCATGAGATTTAACCCCACAATTGAATCATAGATGGATAATTACGGAATAATTAGCTAGTCATAGCTAACCTCTATTACTAAAATAATCTCACAACTCAATCCTAAATTATATCTCGATATTATTTTATCTTGAAAACCGAACACTACCCTAAAAGATAATTACTCTTCAAACAATTTATGTCGTTTTACGTTTTGTTAACTCCACTAATTAAAAACACAACACGATAGCAGACTATTTGGGGTCATTCTTTTATGCGGGGTGGGACCCACCGGCAGCAAACTTTACAAGTAGTCTTTAGTTAATTTAAATGGGTTGACATTAGTTTTAAGACAGTGTAGTAAAATAGATTTTATTATATGTAATTTAATTAATAAAATGTGAGTAAAAGAATATGTGGTTCATTATTAAAAATAGTATTCTCTCCGTCCGTGAATAGGAGTCCCAGTTGGCCATTTTCATCCGTCCGTTATTAGGAGTCCCGGTTAGACATTTTATCTTGGGAGTATAAAAAATGACCCCACTTTTCCCTTAATTTAGAAGCTGCAATTAATTTTAATCCACTTTGATTGCAAATAATAATATAAATGGGTCTCACATTCCACTATCACACACTTAAATTATTACACTCAAACTTTTCTTAAAACCCGCACCCAACTCAACTGGGACTCCTATTCGCGGACGGAGTAATAGTAAAACATAAACATCTCAATGGACGGAGGAAGTATTACTGGAAATAAATGGGGTTCATGACTTCATTCTTTTCTGTGCGGAGTCAATTCAACTAGTTTGACTTTCGGGAATTGATACGAATGGAGGAAACATAATAGCCAAATTAAAATAATCATTATATAATGATATGAAGAATAAACATATTTTATTTATGGAACTAGTTTTAACCCACGTGCGATGCACGACGAAATATATTTTCATCATACGACTTTAAATTATTAATTAATTAATTAAAGTAAAAAATAATATAACTATATAAGATCAAAAATAGAAAAATATACTATAAATAACAATAACAATTCAATAAATATACTCCACTATTTAAAATGGAACCAAGACAAAGACAATTATTTGGACAACGAAGAAGAGAGTATCAAGTGTTGATACTTTTGAAAAGTATGTTTACAACAATAATTCATCTCTCTCTACTGAAAAATGTAAATCACAATATACACATGCGGTACTCTAACTATTGTAAGAAATATTGGGATAAAATTCTCGAGTCAAGAATGTTATGATTCTCCCCTCTCTAAGAATTGTAAGAAATATTGGGATAAAATTCTCGAACCATATATACACGCGGTACTCTAACTATTGCAATCAAAAGAAAGAAAACAACAATACATAAAATGGAAATTACAATGAAAATTATAAAATAAACTGAACTATAAGTCTAGTTGAAAAAACCTCTCTTTCAGCAAGACAAATTACATTACAGTTAGTGCTCTCGGATTGACGTATTATCCCCAAAGATGAAATCCTCCGACGTACATAACATCTCAAACCCGCTAGGCGCCGATGAACTTGTTGGGCTCCAAAAATTGAGTAATACAATGTTCCTAAAATGTACAATAAAATGTTGAGGACTTGAGAGAGAATGGAGAATACTTTTGTTGGTGTATAATTCATGCACAACTCTATGTCTTTTATAGGCACAAAATTAGTCCATGAGAGATCATGGAATTAAAACAACATAATTATAAAATTAAGACAATAGACGTTACAAAATCTAAATTCATTAGGAGCCTAAATAATTTCATGACATTTATTTTATATAAATATTTATTACAGTTATGACAGGTCCTAGAAGTGCAATGCGGTTTTATGTGTCACTCGATCTAACAGGTCCAGAGGATTCGACTAGACTTCAGAGGCTAGAAGATCGTGAAACTATCGGAAAGGGGTCGTTGGGTGCACTCTATTCCTTCAAAAAAACCTCAACCCACTATACTACAACTTAGCACAGGGAAGTAAAGGATCGATCCCACGAGGACGAAGGTGCTACGAAACCGCATTTGAGGATGTTTTGGGAAAGAAAAGGGGTTGGCTGCTGCCACGCAATTTTGTGGGTCGAGAACTTAAAACTACTTGGTCTGAGAGATAAGCAAAACTTTACTCTACCTATTGGGTCTAATAGATCGAAAGAACTTTACTCTACCTACTCGGGTCTAAGAACTGATAGCGTACGGAACATACATGACTTAGAGAAACCGAGATATTTTAAAGTTCTAAAACAACTGGAGTAAACTTAACTAGAAAGACTTTCCTAATTTGGACAGACAAACATAAAACAAAAAGCAAGACAAGTTTCTTTAAACTACCAGTGTCTGGAAAAGCATGCAGAAAAGTAAAAGAGACAAAGTGGATCGTATCGACAATCTGGAGGATATGCAGAAAAAGTAAAGTACATGCAGAAAAGTACTGACATTCTGGTCCTAACTACCAACAACTTCATCTTCTTCGGAAATCAAACGAGAATAGCAGAGAAAACAGAGTTTTAAACACCATGAAAACAGAGCAAACTTTAGATCTAGACTTAAAACGAGAAATTGAAGCCTAAACTAACAAATCTATGCTACTGGACCTAAAGGATGCAGAAACAGAAAGTAAATAGCCATAATCATGCACAACGTAAACATCAAGCACCAAATATGCGAAACTTCAACTCTAAAACACCAAGATTCAACAAATCCAAACATCTCCATATGCAAATCCCCAACCTCCAACAACAAACCAACAGATCTCAGCTCCATACATCCAACAACAAACAAGAACGAAAGCTAAAAGCAAGAGATGAACATAAACTCAGAGATAACCAATCATAAACAAACATAAACTTCCATAATAACTAGAAACAAGTCTGAATCCAGTAGATCAAAGTCAGAAACTAGAGTTGCGAACTTAAAAGCCACAAAGTACTAAACAAAAGCAAATAGAATTGTTTCTTCGCCTTCACAAGGCGGTGTTACACAGCAAAATAACGATGACGATGAGAACCACGGTGGCCAAAATCCTCCATGTCCAAGTGCGCAGCAACACGAAATGAAAATTTGAAGTATGGAACTAGAACTAGAGCTAGGAGAGCGTAGAAGTGAAAGCTGTTCACGGTGCTGTCTTGTTCTTCAAGGTTGAGCTCCTTATATATGCGAGGCTCTGATCCCTAGGATATCCCCCCCTGGTGATTTGACGCTCTTGCCCTTGAGTAAAACTCTTTAAAATAATCTACTCTCGCTCCATTCTGTTCTTGTCGCCAACTTTTGATTCTTCCAGGTCCGAACGACGACTTCTGATTTTTGCTTCAATTTCATCTCTTTTGCATCTGCCAGGTCAGGTAACAGCAACTCCTAGGTCCAGCAGATTTACTACGCACTGAACTCATAAACGCACATTAGCGCCCCAAATGCACAGAATTTTAACCTTAAACCGATGCATGAAACGGAGCCTTATCAAACTGCTCATACTTAAACCATACTTGTCCTCAAGTATGAAGACAAGAAAAAGGAATAAGGCACGTTTCAATGCATGGTTTCCCCTTAACCGACTCTACAAAAAAAAGGAAAAAGACTCAAACTACTAGACCTAGACGCTAAAGGACTTAGACAAATAAAACAGATAAAAACACATATTAACACATAAACACATAAATGCATAAACTGGTTCATTTTTTAGCAGCCATTCTCCACAAGATTGAGGTCAATCCAAGAACCTACAGTCTCCGAATCTTCCCCTTCCCTTCTTCTATCTAATCGGCTTGTCAGTTTGTCAAGATAGCCCCTAACTTCACTAATTGTTGGATTCGCTCGATCACTCATTCCTCACCAGGGATGTTAGGATCGTTCGCTCTTATAGTGCTATACCACGATGCCTTGGGTCAGAGAAAGTTCCCCTGTCTTAGCTCTTATTAATTTTATTTTATTTTTTTTTTTTTTTTTTTTTTTTTGACCATGGACTTCGTCCGGCTTATACTCCGATATCCTTCCCCTAGGCCCGAGAGGTTACTTCTATCACCAAAATTTTTCTCCTTCTAAGTTCTCCCCCTAAGCATCAAGTGGCAGCCCTCTCATTTTGTGTTAGTATGAAGTGTTTAAGGCTTATAACTCACTTTTATGGAGGGCTTCACAACTAGATCAGTCGAGGCATATTCTATCGTCCTTACTTCGTCCAAACCAATTTTGATTTATTAAGGAAAAGGGCATCAAAGTTCACATGCATTCTCTCTTCAATTACTCTCACTAAGGGGCTTTTGCTTTCTATTCACCAGTTATGCATAAACACATAAGTACCTACTAAACGAGTTACTACTAACTCCTAGACCTAGCAAACAGACACACATGCTTGACACTAACTTGCACTAACTCCCTCCCCCTCCCACTTCACCATGCTTGTCCCCAAGCATTTTCGATGAAGTGGAAATCAGGGCTAAGTTAGTGCGATACTCAACAGACTCACAAAACACATATTATATAAAAACAAACTTCTCACACTTAGACCGAACATCGGGCTAAGTGGGAGAAGGTATACAAACCAACAGATACCAAAGCATGCCATATTAACATAAACTTCTCACACTTAGACCAAGGATTGGGCTAAGTGGGAGAAGACAACTTAACACATATACACATGAAGATAACACAAATATTCACAGACACATATATACGGGCATGCTTGGTTTATGGGAGGGGGGGTGTTAATTTTGGCTCTGGTCCCCCGTGGGACCAGACTTCTTGGACACCATCTTCACTTTCTTCTGACTTGGTTTGGGTTCATCATCCTTCTTGGCCTTCTGTTCCCCTGGCCTAGGGGTATCCTTCTTCACTGGTACACTGGGTATGGTCTCACTGTCCTTTCTCTTCCTGGCTGATGGCATTTCCTGGACGCTGGATGTTGGCTGTTCTGAGGTGACTCTTAGGGCTTGTTTCCTAGATTCTGTGGGCAACTTCAGGGGCATTCGCTGCTGTTGGACCCGGAGGATCTTTTGGTCGACCACAACGACCATTCTCATCATTGTCTCCACAGCCTGGGTCATCTTATCAGCTTGCGTGGCCATCATCTCCCTCTGAGTCACTGCCTCATCGTGCAGCTTCAGCAAGATCTCCTGTTGCTGCACCGTGTTTGCGTCCAGCCTCGGCATCGTCTCTTCCATCCTGGTCTGCCATCCTTCATCAGTCACTCTTTCGCTGCCATCTCCTTCTTCCTTCTCGGTCTTTATCTTGGTTCCATCGAACTTTCCCACTTTGTAGAATCTGAGTACACTGTCATTCATTATCGTCAGTCCTTTGTTGAAAAAAACCCGAGATCGAAGTACCCTAGGGCGCTGCACATTGGTAGGTTAGTGACCGAGTCGACAATCTTCATTGACACGTTCCTCTGGAGGAAGACTCCTAGCAAGCTGCAGGTGTAGAAATGGCGATCAGAGTGGGTTCTGACTCTTTGGCATGCGTAGGCAATCCAGTACCCGAGGTGGACCTTCACATTGTCCAGCATACACCACATGCAGTACAGCTCTGGAGTAGTAAGAGTTGCACCCACTTGACCCAAGAGGTTGTACCTGATGTATACTTGTGCCGATCGGAGTACAGGGTCAGTGATGTGTATCCCCTTTGATGAGCTCGTCTTGAATTTTTCCACCTTCTTGTGAGCAATCATCCTCCAGGCCTCCTCGGCATCGAAGCCTGCTATATTCTTTGGTGCGCCGATCTCCCTCTCGTTCCAGGTTTCTTTTTCCTCTTCCTCGGGTGTGAGTAACCCCATTCTCAGTGACCACTCCCTAATACTCATCTCCATCTCTTCATTTAACAGCCGGAATGAAATTGTGTCAGCGTCGAGATCCGTAGTTGCCTTGAATTTGAAGGACGTGAAGAACTCTTTTGCCAGAGCCACCGGTACTTCCACTTCACATTGGTTTAGAAGCAACTCGAACACGATGCTTTTGAAGTAGGAGATGAACTTCTTCTCCGCTCCCAGATCCCACAGGTCCGAGAGGCACAGCTTCTTCCCGGATTTCGCCGACTTCCCATTCGCGGCGCGTCCATCACATGCTCGCTGCAACTTGGGGTCCTCGAACTGGACCATCGCTTCCAACAACCTCTTGGTCACAAGGACCTCCATTGTTTCGAACGGGCTTTCTTCCACAATAGGTATCATCGTCTCCTCATGCACTTCCTCTTGCTATTTCTCTTCTTCTGCTGGATGGGCAAATGGCACTCGGATTGCCTCCGGCTCGTTAATCACCACAGTGGTAGACGCTGGGCGAGATTTCTTCTTTTGAGGCTTAGCAGCATGCTTCCCCTTTCTCTTCCTTTCTGTCTCATATCTCGTCTCCAGGGCTTCCGGAGAAATATCCTTCTCGGCTGGAAAAGTTTCCTGGACCTGGGGGATATCATCCCCTGTTTCCTCTATGTCCTCCAGCCTTAGGCTCTTGGCCCTGCCTGCCTCTGCCTCATCCTCCTGCTTTCTATTCCGATGGGACTGCCTCCTTGTCAACCTCTCATCTGCCGGGGTCCCTTGGTCATCAGTAGTGGTGTCGTCTACCACGACGATCTCCGTCTCTACCTCCTCCCTTACATCCTCGGTCTCTTCTCATCACCCATAACCATAACCATAAGCTTCTCCACATCTTCACATTTTTTAAAATCCGTACCGGGTCAAAGTGTGCCAATATTTGAGGGATGGGGGTAGTACTTTATAATGATAATATTATTGATAGAAGCGAATTTAAATTGGGATTGACTGTCTTCTTGTGGTCTCTCATTAATTATGAGCAACTAGGGTGAGGTATTGATTCGCGGGAGAAGACGACACAGGTTGATCAATGATGATGAACTATCTGGCCTAAGAATTGGCTTGGTGAGATAACATGTTTGCACCTCCTCTATTATTTCAGTGATTCTAATCTAGACAGTTCTTGAATCTACTGCCCAATGTAACAGGTTTTTCAGAGTGCAACACTTTTTTATTCTCTCACTGTTCGTGAAAATGTCGGGTTTCTGTTGTAAGATATTTGTCTTTATAATTAGTTTTTGCTTCATTGTTATCAACTGTATTTCATGTTTAATTTATTGGTACAATAAATTGTTATTGTATAAATTTGTGATTTTAGAACTTAAAATAATAATATTGTTTCTCATTCGGTATACATGTTATTTTTTTTCTCGGTCTAATTTTATATTTTTTAATAATTATTTTTTATTTATATATTTATGATTTTAGATCTCATATAATGATATTTTTATGAATTTGTAAAATCATTTTACAGTATAAAATAAGTTTAAATTAAAAAAAATGGATAGTGTATTGCACCTGGGTGATACTAGTTATAATTAAAATGATAGTTCTCCTATAAGGTTGGAAAATGTGCTTTTAACTACTTTATTTATTATAATTAAATTTAAGAAAAACATAACCTAAGTTTTTTCCTTAAAATGAAAGCCTAAACAACGAAAAAATGACTTAATTAACCCTAATTAAGTTACTACAAGAAATGTAATAGTAGGAGTATATTCTAAATAATAGTAGGTGTGTAAAGTACAACAAAATTTAAAAATAGGTGTAAGAGAGACAAAAGAGAAGCAAATCATTTGTTAAGACACACGAGATCGATATATTCAAGTTAATTTAATTAAGCTTACTTGAGTATATGAAATGTAGTAGTAATAAAGAATCGGGACAACAGTGTGTATGTTACAAATTTGTGAACTTAGTTGATTCTTAACTATTATCTTCATTTTATAATTAGTTAATCAGTAGTACTCCTAGTCTCCTGCTATCTTTATTTCAATACTTTTATAGTATTAGTACGTACTCTTATAAGTGAAATGTGTCAAGTGTGTATTCGTGTGTATTTTCGATATGTAAAATCAGACAGTTTAATCACTTTAAAGAAATGATGCCACAAAATTAATTCACCTTCCATTTGCATGTAACTTTACAATGGAATGTTTCTTTAACTTGAATTAGATAAAAGATTTTTGAGACTCCACATTTAGGTAGTTCATCCTATTAAAACAAACATTATGTAAAAAAATGAATTATAGGTTTGAATCGACACATTGCAATAGTAGACATTTGTTATGTTAATCGAATCACTTAAATAAGCGTGCAATAATAGTAAATGTCCTTTTTGGTCCAAAAACATATTGCGATTTTTTTATTTTAGTTCAGAACATTATCTTTTGAATTATTCGATCCTTCACAAATAAAAACGGATCACATTTAGTGCGAATTGGATGGAACTGTTAAAACTTAACAGTCAACGAATTTTAATTCTATTTTGACCGGATTAAGAGTTAATAATTATGTTTTATTAAGAGTTAATAATTAACAGTCCACAAACCTACTCCTTGATAATCTGCATTTCTCCCCAAAACCTTGGCTGAAATAGCATGCGCAAGAACTGAATTCACATCTAAAATGCTAAGCAATCTCTCCTTATCCGCCCTCCCACTAAAATCTCCGATTCCAACATCTGCCTCTGGCCGGAAAACCTCCATGTCTGGAGCTTCTTCGCGCTCCTCGCTTGCAGAGAGAAACGAAATCAAGTTGCTGACACACTCACAATTCTTGGCAGTCTCCGGCCGCGCCCGCTGATCTCAGACTTCCTGATCTCTACCGCGCCTATATACTCTGCGAGCTCCGGCGTTTTCCCCCGGAAACCGCCGACAACCCAATCGGAGACGTCGAATGCGCCCGATCTCGATAAAGATTCGAGCTTTTTGCACTTCTTCAGCAGCCCATTAACCGTATCGGAATTCTCAGTGGCGTATGGATCGAGATTCGCCTGCTTGAAGCAATCCAGCGGGGCAGCGTAGCGATTCAAATTCATGAGGATTTTGCCCTTGCAGAGAAGGGTTTGAAATGGGAATTCTCGATGCTCAGTGCGGCCTCGCAGTCTCTCAGGGCTTCGGAGAATTCCGATTGACGGGCCCGGGCCTCGACCCGGTTGGAGAAGGCTAAGCAGAGGGTGCGTTGGAGATTTGAGAGACGGGATTGGCTGGATTTAGGAGAAATTTGTTCTTGGAAGAGAAGTATGATTTGGGAGTAGGTTTTGATGCTGAGAAGAAGCTATGTAGCTTTGGATCTCAGAATTTGAATTCTCTCTTCTTCTTCTTAGCATTTTAGGCATTAATCTTAACTCTTAGACCATCTTCAACCATTTACACCAAACTCAAACTCATTTTTGAGTATAAGTCACACCAAAAAGTAGTTTTATTCCAACCATTTACACCAAATTCAAAATTTACACCATTTTTGGTCACAAATTTTTTGCAGTAACACCATATTTAGTGTTATTTCATAAAAAACACCAAAAATGAGTTTGAGTTTGATGTATGGTTGAAGAAGATTTCTACACCAAAACTCATTTATGGAGTACGGTTGGAGATGGTCTTAATCTGGTCTAAATTCAATTATAAATCTTTGACTGTTAAATTTTAACAGTTCCATCCAATTCGGACTAAATGTGATCCGTTTTTATTTGTGAGAGATCAAATAATTCAAAAAATAATGTTTTGGACCAAAATCATAAAATCACAATATGTTTAAGAACAAAAAGGACCTTTACTCTATACTTTATGACAATTTTAATGTAAACCACGTCTATTTAATTCACAATTTAAGAACCATAATTCAGATTTTAATTATTGTGTTTTCAATCAAACTTGATTAATATTTAATAATATTAGGAGAGAGACAAAATAGCAAAAGCCGGTGGATAAAAATACTATAAAAATGTAAAAAAAATCCAAATTTATCCATGTTGGTTTGAGTTCGATGTTGGTGGTAGTGGGGATGTGAGTTTTTTGGATTTAATTTTACGCCGTTCTAGTTGAAACACGATGAATTTGGTAATGAAAGAAAAGGAGAAAGAAAGGAGAAGTTAATGATGATTGATGATACAGTTTTGTTATTGACACTTTGACACCTGCATAACAAACATAAGACATAATACAATATAAATTGATAGTGTTGTTATATTTTTCTCCCAATCAAGCAGGGGACAAAACATTCAAATTCACTTGAGACTTCAAGCAGCAGTGAGATGACATATATCTTATACTCCATTCCTCTCATAGAAATAAAAACCTCAGAGATGGCAAGAGTTTTAATATCAAATTAGTAAAGCAAGTGAGATGTAGAAAGAAAAGATGATTAGAATATTATTAGTGGAGAATGAGAATCATCTCATAAAAGAGAAAACCATGGAGTACCAAAATTGGAATAGTACTACTTCCGTACACAAAAGATATAAGTTTTACCATTTAGGGTCGTCCACCAAAATTAAACTAATTCTAAAAATGAAAAAATTTAAACCAATATTAATTTTACGCATCATTCTAAATATGGATCACACAATCCATTAATACTATTTTCACTTTATTTTTTCTCTATCTCTCTTTCTTTACCAATATTCATTAAAACATGTGTTATTTACAATTGTTTATTTTTTATAGACGAATGTAGTACTACATAACTTATAAATATCAGAAAAGAGAAAAACAACTTAGATGTCCTAAAATACCCTCCAATGCAAAAGAATAAAGAAATGACAAAAACATCCAGAAATAATTAGAAAAATACTTTAAATGAATTAAAATATTGTTTAAATACCATTTTTCAGTTCACTCTTTAGCACAACCTTTTACTTTTGTGCATTAAACGTTGGCGTGGTTATTTAAGGTCATTTTACTTGTATCTATTTGATTTGTTGTTGCTATTATTTCCAATGGAAAATATAAAATAATTACGATTTCATGATTAAGCTGTGGTAGTGTATGTGAAGCAAATCATCCCTACATTTCAATCCATAAATCATCCCTACATTTCAATCCATATTCATATTTTTACTCTCTCTATCCTCTGACAATGACATTAATTATTGTTTTCCCTCCATATTCTTTACATATTTATCGATTTTATGCCACTACGATCCTTAATTTTTTCCACTTATTATTAGATATCACTAATTATTACTCTTTATGTCTTATCTTCAAATTGACTAGTATTGTCCCTTCTAAAGGAAAAACAACTACAAATATGATGCGCTGTTAGCGGCGGACCAAGGTGGATTGGATGACCCCACCGGCTGTCCACCGGGCGCTACCGGAAAACATCAATTTTGACATTTGATCTGGTGTAGCTCCACCTCCGACCCTATGGCAACTTCAATTTCACCCGAAATCTTCGGTCTTTTACAAAAAAGTAAGAAGATAAAGGAACGATACTAGTAATAAAATAGAGGAGAGATACAAAGGAGGAGTTGCAGAGAATGCAGAATCTTGGAATATTTTTATTGCTTTAGTAATTAGGTTAAACGAGTGAAATTCTTTTGGCTAAAAGTTAGTGGGCAATTAATTAAATAGGTTGCATCATTTTGTGGATTAACTAAGCATAATTATTTTTATACAATTTCATTATATTTATATTTTATTTACTAAATTTTTTAAACTTTTTAATATTTGGTGCTAAATTTTTTGAATTGATGTTGTATATAAAGTTATTTCATCACTAATTAATATAATAAATTTTAAATAATTATTTAAATATTATATTTATTTGTAATATTTTTTATTATATCCAATCCCACGGATTTCATTTTCTGGATCTGCCAATGTGTGCTGATAATGCCTTTAGCCATATATAATTATAATTGTGGAATTGAAATTTTAGTGAGAGTTTTGGTTATATTAGATATATTGGAGCGAAAATAAAATTCAATAATTTGAATTAATAAGAGAATTAGTAATAATTTTTTTTACTACTATGTTGCTATAGTAATTCAAAACCCAACTTATTAATTGGACGAGAAGTACCGGATTACAATTATTATGATTAGATAGTAGTATCATTAACTAATTAAAATACCTTATCTCAGTAGTACTCAATACATTTAATTCGAACGAAAATTTAAGTTAGAAAAATTAATTAATCGATATGAAACAAATACCAACTTTAATTCATCAGGGGTAATTTAGGTATTTCAGATAGCGTCATCGCCTAGCCCTTGCAGGACTTCCTTGATTTCGACTCTATAAAAAAAACAGCTCCATTCCAGTCGTCTTTGTAACAATTACTCTGATCTCAAAACCCAGATCTCGCGAGGCTACAGATTTAGTACAACAAAAAGGAAAAGAAAAAATTATGGATGCTTTGGATTCAGTTTTCGATCCGCTGAGAGATTTCTCCAAGGACAGCATCCGCCTCGTCAAGCGTTGCCACAAGCCCGATCGGAAAGGTACAACTTTTCCAATAACAGAGTGAAGCCGATCGATGTTTGTTACCCTCAATTTTTATTATTATCTGTTGATTTTATTTGTGTTTGTATAGAATTCACCAAGGTCGCGACTCGAACGGCCATCGGCTTCGTCGTGATGGGTTTCGTCGGATTTTTCGTCAAGTTGATTTTCATTCCCATCAACAACATTATCGTCGGCGCAGCCTAATTGTGAGGGTTCTAATTTTACTTTCCTTTTTCCGGAATATTTGATCTGGAATTTGTTTAGACAAGTCGTGTCGAATGATTTTAATTGCGAATGCCTGTTTGTGGCTTGGATCAATGTGGATTTTTTCTGCGTTTTTCTTGTGATGGATCTATTAATAAAACCAAATTAATCGCCTTAGCTTTATGATACCTTTTCAATTTGCTGTTGCATGTGCATTTTGCTATGCTTAGGCATTCTGATTTAAAACAATGACTAATTCAAAATTCTGAGTTGATTATGCTAAGGAATTTGCTGGTGCATGTGCATTTTGCTACGCTTAGACATTATGTCACTGAGTTGATTTTGTTTATAACTTGTTTGGTTTCGTATACTATCTTCATGTGGGATCCAGGTTTACCTCGTTCATGTTGAATTAAAGAGGCATATAGTTTTCTTGAAATCATGTTATTCTATTGATTGTTACTTGGACTTAATGGGTAACACTATCTTCAGTGCATAACTTGGCCTTGATGAACTTGTCACAAAGTTGTAAAATTAAAAGTTAAAAATCCTGAGGGTCCAAGCATATGCATGTTTATGTTTATGTTTTTTTGCCTCATTTGCTGGTTTTATAATAGTAGAAGCACTGACGTAGCAAGTTAGGCAGTGTGACTGAAATCTCATGGATTAGATGTGAATGCAACTTAGTATAACAATTGCTTGGCTCATAAAGCTTCAAAGGTTTGCTTGCTTTCCAAATCATGGATTGTTTTAAGCAATGTGAGCGTTTTGTTATGTGTGTTTATGATGGGAGGGAACTGACTGTAACTCTGTTTTTTCATTTTTAATGGCAGACTTCCAGTTGCTAAAAGAACATTACAACATCCCAAGCATGGCTGTTCATTACTTAGACTCATTTGGCAAATTTTGTAGCACTTTTCTATCTAGTTGCTGACAGTTATGTTATATTTACCTGGTCCCATATGAACAACTTAAGTTTTATTCTAGACTACACTGTCTATGATTTCTGTTCCATCCAGCTAACCCTTTATTGACTGCAGATTTAAGTCAACTGTTAACTTTTGATCTATGCTTTGGCAGTAATGAAAGTTTATCTAGGTGATGTAATTAGATTGTGGAGTATTTCTAAGATGAGGAAAGTGTGCATAATACTGAAGCTAAAACTGCAGTATTTAGAATTTAGATCGATTTTTTTGATAAAAAGAACCATTTAAAGAGTGGTGAACAAAAACCAAGTCCAAAAGGAAAGTCTACAATTAAAAAACCACCAACCAGAAACAACAATCACAAAAAATACGATGATTTTGCCGAATCATTTGGTCATATTGATAAGACGATGATTATATGAACGTCTTGTACACATAGCATAAATATACAAATCACTCACAAATGACATCGTTCCAGTTTTATTGCAAATTATATATAACTCGTAGACATAAAACTAAAACGATGAGACTATCCCAACAATGAATTTCAAAACTTATGTACTGAAATCTAAATTTCAATTTCACCTAAATTCCAGTTTCAAACTTATATATAAAATTAAGAATTTAAATACTCCTAAGGCTAAATCAAAGGCTGAGTTGTAAAAAAAAGTCAACAAAGTTGAGACTTAATTATCAGTTAAATCTTATTAAAAGCAAAGATGAACACTTCAAATTTGTTTACACAGATCTTGAATGTAAGTACGTAGGTCGTGATATTGATCACACAATATAAGTACATAGATGGTAGATCACACGATATTAGAAGCAAGCCATTGTTTTGTGATCTCTCAACATATCAAGGCTGTATAGTACACCACAAAATTATGACTTTACATTAAAAAAGCATGTTATGTTTATCAAAAATTAAACTATAAGACAGCCAATAAAATATTGGTATAACTCACCACCTGCCCAATCACTAGAGGTCTCCATAATGACCTGTTTGGTAAACAACTATAAACCAAGAGCATCAATTTAGCTCAACCTCCAAAGAACAACCACAATCCACAAACTAGCCTCCCCTTCCCTCCACACTGCTTATTTAAGCACCCTAACAAGTCCAACCCTAACACAACCAACCCTAAACACAATGGCCACCAAGACATCACAAGAGGAGCAACGAGCAGGAGCGGAGATCATCCACGGTGCAGAGGAGTGCTACAACCACTCCCAAACGCTCTTGCACGACCTCGGGTTCCCCCGGGGCGTGCTGCCCCTCAAGGACCTCGAGGAGTGTGGCCTAGTCCGTGAAACGGGGTACGTGTGGATGAAGCAGAAGGCGCCCTACGAGCATTTCTTTGTGGGGTCAAACACCCTCGTGAGGTACGACCAAGAAGTGACTGCCTACATAGAGAAGGGGAAGATGAAGAAGATGAGTGGAGTGAAGAGCAAGCAGTTTCTTCTCTGGGTGCCTATTGTTGAGATGAGCATTGAGGAGGCTGCACCTCGGAACATCTATTTCAAGACTCCTATGGGAATTGGGAGATCTTTTCCTATCACTGCCTTCATGGATGAAGATGAGAAGAGCAAGTATTTGGAGCAAGTCAAGGCTTAGAAGGGCACAATTTTCATGATTTCTAGATCATTATCATCGTGATCAACTATTTTATTTTCTATTATTTCGATTCCGATGTTGTGTTTGTTAGTAGTAATTGCTAATGAGATGTGCTATTTCAAAAATGTCATATATTCTGAAAGATTTTTCTTGCCACAAAAAGAATATTTTAAGGTTATTTACCAATAAGTTATAGTTTGTTAATTTACATTTTAATTTAGATGAGTTAAGTTGAAATTATATCAATTTTGTATTTGTATTTTTTTGTTGTTGAAATCGCTAATTCACAATTCCTATAAATCGAATCAAATCAAATCACAATACATAACGATAAAGGGTGCAGATACCGAATACTGATAAATTGAAGGGGTCAAATAGAAATAACCAGTTTTTCAGCAGCCACAATCATTTTAAAAACCCTAGAAACCCCAGCTGCAATCGTCTCCCTCATTGCCGAATCCTCTCACGCCGCCCAGCTTCCGTAAGTCTACCCTCTCTCAAATCTCATGAATATGGCACTCGGATATTGTTTTTCTAGTTTCACTCAGAGTTTGTATTTTATTTAATGCAGGTCAATTCCAAATCCATATCGTCATCAAGCAATGGCCGTCAGTTTCTCCGACCTTAGTTCCGCCGCTGGCCTGAAGAAGCTCGACGAGTACCTTCTTACTCGCAGTTACATTTCCGGGTTAGTTTTTGCTCAAGCTCTAGCCTTTCAATTTGAGATTATTAGCGATCTATTGATTGCAAATACTACGCTGTTGTTGTTTTTTTACTTTGAGCATTCTAACACTGTGATCTGGCTATAAGACTCGATCTGAAACTTGATTGTTATGTTCGTGTTGATTTAGTATGTAAGCATCCGTTTATTTTTTGAACTTTTAGCATTCTAACACAGTGGTTTGGTTTCTAAGATTCGATCTGAAACTTGATGGCTATTCATTGTGGGTTTCTAAAACAACAATTATTGATTTGGGTTATGTATATTGATTTCTAGTCCCAATAGTCTCTCAGCTACAGATGTGTTGCAAGCTGAGATTCAGTTGGAAAATGTATGTTGATGTTGTTTTGATCTTTTTCAGGTACCAAGCTTCAAAAGATGATTTGACTGTTTATGCCGCCATTGCCAAGCCTCCATCATCAGACTATGTCAATGTGTCCCGGTGGTTCAACCACATCGATGCACTGTTGAGGATTTCGTATGTCCTTTATCTTAGATTATGTATTTCACAAATTTGAACTGTTAGATTGTAATTTATATGTTTGTGATGTAGTGGCGTTGCTGGTGAGGGAGCTGGCGTAATTGTTGAGGGATCAGCTCCGGCTAGTGATGCTATTGCAACTCCTCCTGCAACTGACAATAAGGTTGATCATATTTCTGATTTATACTATTTCATTTACAATTATAATGATGAAGATTTTCTTAAATTTGACCTTCTTTAGAAGATTGGCTCACATACTTTTAGTTACTGAGTATTGATGATAGTAGTGTCATTGAGTGATATATGCGAAATACTATATCTATTATAAAGCTGGTTTACAATGTGGATTTGCTTATCTTGAATTTGGTGTAATGTGTGTATTCAGGCGGTTGCTGCTGACGACGATGACGATGATGATGATGTGGATTTGTTTGGTGAGGAGACTGAAGAAGAGAAGAAGGCTTCTGAAGAGCGCGCTGCTGCTGCAAAGGCTGCTGGAAAGAAAAAAGTTGGTGAGTTCATTGTTTCCATTTCCCAAGGAATTTGAATCTTTTTTCATTTATCATCAATAAAACCTTATTAATCTTTGTTGGTTATTATTCCTCAGTTGGGAAGTCATCGGTTGTGTTGGATGTGAAGCCATGGGACGATGAGACTGACATGAAAGTCCTCGAAGAGGAAGTTAGAAAAGTGCAGCAGGAGGGTCTCCTTTGGGGAGCATGTAAGCTTTTTAACTTGGTACTCCATAAATAACTGGTCATAAGATGCTTGATAAGACAACATTTTGGAAATTATTTATTTATGTACTTTGTGATTTATTTCTAAAGATTGTTCCTGTTGTGTATCACATCACATATTCCAAATTGATTATTGATATAATTTTTTATTTACAGCCAAGCTTGTCCCTGTTGGATATGGAATCAAGAAGCTACAAATTATGATAACCATTGTGGATGATTTGGTATCTGTTGACAGCCTCATTGAGGATTATCTTACCGCAGAGCCAATTAATGAATACGTCCAGAGTGTAGACATTGTGGCCTTCAACAAAATATGTAAGTATTTTCTATTCTGATGAAGTGCATCCTTTTATCTTAGCCCATATTAAGTTTCATGTTTAGATACACATTTATGTTAAATAGCGATGTTTGCTCATAATAGCATCCTAATATTATGTGCTGAGAGAGGTAATTGAAGCATGGCAACCAATCTTGCGAATAACTAACTATCTATCTAATGTTGCTAGTCCTTGCTTGTTGTCGTCCTATTCTCTACTGTACAGTTGTGAGATTGAATATTTGTACAATATCTAAGTGGTAACATTTTCTTTTGCAGAATTTGCATGGTTCATGATCGATCATATATGTGCGGAGGATCACGAGCAATGTAGCCTACGTAGTAGTAATATGTTTCCTTTTGAATGACTCTGGGACGTAGGGAATCCTAAATTGCTATTGTTTCAAGATTTTCAAGATTGCTTGGGCTTACAATTTTATGGTTTTTATTTTTTTAACTTTCCAAATTTTGCATATTTTTAATAGTGCTTTGTTGAATTCGTTTATGTTATTTTGTTTTATACTATTAAATTAAAGGATTAAATAGGCGTTCATGTTTTCTGTTTTCCAAATCTCTTTTCCCAACAAAATCACGTAATTATTTTGTATCACCCTTGGCTTATTTATATCATGAATGGCGTAGCATTCTTTTTCAAGTTTCGAATATCGGCTTATTTTTAAAAAAATCACCCAGTTTTAAACACGTATTTGTATTTTGTCCCCTGGAAAGTCCTGTCCTCAAAAAGTAACTTGCCCAAATTGCGTTTCTTTACACGATGTTGAGTTGGTACGGCGCGTTTGTCCGTGAGAATGTTACAGAAGTATGAAATTTCTAAATTTTTCAGTTTTCATATCTTCATACAAAATAGTGCTACTCCAGTATTGTATTTTAGTGATCCTTGGGTATTGATGTTATTTGGAGTATTATCTTTTTCCCTTTTTCACTTCTCTTTTATCTCAAAAAATCTAATCAACTAGCAACATGACCGAGATAGTGAGTGTTTTTATAGCGTTAAGTGTTTTTATCGAATGACGTTATTTTGCCTCTGCATATATTTTCGAGTGACACAAAACCTTGATGCCCACCCAAATTAGAAAAGATTTGGATGATTGCGAAATTTGTACACTATTTATAGCTCAATTTTTCAAAAAATGTGTGAACAAGAAGAATTTTGTAGATTTATTTAACAAAGTGCTCAAGCGTTTTAATTATGCCACACCAGATGATATAACATAAACATAATGTAACTTTTCCAGTTTCTAAATTATGTTGAGCTAGTTATACAGGAATACAATATCAATTTTCGAATCGTTGATGTGAATACAATATTCATTGGAATTCGTTAGCATTGAAAGAGAAAATGAAATAATTATTAATTGGTTAATTTAATCCATTTTTTTAGTTACTACGCTAAATACAGAGCAGGGACGCGAGAGATATGATACGTATTCGAGCGAGGATGCTTTGCCGGAGGGCCCCGACTCCGATCTCTTCGTTTACTACTGCAAGCCTTGCGCCTCCCATGTCCTCATCACCGCTACTTATCTCCTACATTCTTTTGTTGTCTTTCCATCCATTTATTTATTTTTATTTTCATCAATTCGGTAATGTAACTGTGAGTGCTACCACACCATCACTGCTTGCTTTATTTTGAAGAAAATCAAAGCAGCAACATTAAAACTTTTACTGGCACAAGAATTTCATTTGGGATTACTTTGTAACATTGATCTAAATTGTTTCCTTCACCTATTCAAAACTCAAGCTTTTTCGCTCTGAAGAGTAACATTGCATTTGAGAGAAACAATATATTTTAAATCCCTTATGATTTACAGAGTTGGAAGATGCAAACACTCACAAGATAACATAAATATATTGTAAGCACCATGCCATATCTAACTAAGAGACTGTCCCTTGCGTTACTGATTTGTAACTAGAGGTTGGGTTAGTGGTTCAAACATTGTCCTA
Source organism: Salvia hispanica (assembly GCF_023119035.1). Taxonomy (NCBI): domain Eukaryota; kingdom Viridiplantae; phylum Streptophyta; class Magnoliopsida; order Lamiales; family Lamiaceae; genus Salvia; species Salvia hispanica. Next base: position 6,857,487 of record NC_062969.1, on the reverse strand, counting down.
CCCTTTTTTTTCCAAAGTCACAAGTTTTTTTGTTTCACATAGCAGAAAAATTAAAAATATTCATGCATCTGCACTTAAGTTCCTATCTTTGAGGATTCAGGCCTAACCTGCCAGTCTGTGCTATCTTCATCTCTGTATATTTATATTTTGTTACATGCAAGTGCTGGAGTAATTTAAACGCTTGGCCTTACACTGACTTGCTGTTTCATATTTGAGATTCTGATTTTTCAGTTTTCTTTTTAATGTTATATAACTAACATTTTCTCATCCTGCTTAATGTGAAATGTGCTTAAAGTTTGTATCTGTACACTGAAGCATATTTTTAGATACACAATTGCAGAAAATGCCCAAAAGAAAAACAGACAATGCATATGTTTTGAACAGGAAGAAACATCTTGCAAGGCTGAATACTAGCGAAGCAGGAAAGATCCTCTTAAAGCGGTAATTTTCTGTTCGACAATTATATACAGTATCATCTGGTGCATGTTCACTGTTTTGTGACTGATTCTTTCCTACCTTTTGTGGGAAATACTCAACATCAATTTATAACCTTAAAATGATGGAAAATGGATACATGGAGATTTTCCTTGCCTTTTTATAGCTTCATATACTATAATGTATTGCATACCTTTATAGGTAATGATTGCCTAATCATTTCTCTGTTAGCAATTGAAGATAATCTAGATAGTTAATCATTTTTTCAGCTTTTTATTTAGTAAACATATTGATCTGAACTCACAATGTTCTTATTTATGATGGTGCCTTCTTAATCCAGTGGTGAAGGGAAAGTGGAGAGGCAGTATCGAAACAATTGTGTGGGTTGTTAGATTTTTGTTTGCTATCGTGCAGAAGAAGACCTTGAGTCTGCCTCATACATATATGTAGTTGATGGTGCACTCAGTACAATTGCTGCTGAAACTAATCCACAGGCAAGATTAATTGAATTCTTAAATCCATCATTTTTGCTTAGCCTGTTATAACCAATACTTTAGCCAGATATGCAAGAAGGATCTCAGATTTTCTGAATTGCTGTTCTGTGAAAATTCTTAATCTTTTTTTTTTCTTTCCAATTCTCATTCTTTTTTGTCCCGGGGCACACATTTTTATTTTTTCCTGCTAATGCTTGTAGTTCACTCTTTCATCAGATAATTGTTTTGGTAGGTTATTATTTGATCTTTACTCCATGCTCTAGGATGCTCCTGTTCCACCTTGCATATCACAATAAGAAGGGGGTCTTGTGCAAGTAGCCATAGAAGTGGAAGACCGCGCACAACGTTCTGCAATCACGAGTAAGGCGAGGATCCATTTCCTAGTAATGCATTTGACCACATATGTGTTGCATTTAGCCTATAATTCTTAAGACTAAATAATTATGTTAATTTTTTGGTTTCAAAATTTTCCATGGTACAGAATATAAATTTAGAGCTACGTTTGTGAAAATTTGTCTGTTAAATGGCTTTTGACACTAATGGTTAGATGAAGTTTGCATATGAAATATGATTCTGGTATTACTTATTTAAACGTGGATGGGTGTAAAAAAGTAATCTGTCACGGAAAGAGATGCCATGTTTACATCAATGATGCACTTCTATTGCTAATGACTGTCTATCATTCTCGTTCTTCTATGTCCAATGGCTGCCTGGTTGGACTGCAAGGGTCAGATGCAGCACAAATAAATTTGTCATATGCATGTAATCTGAAATGAAAAGAAAGCTAGATGTTTGAACTCTTAACATGGTAAATAGCATTTGGTGCTTCTGTTAGATGCTTTAGCTATAGACACCTTATCAATATTCTGCAAGTTACTATTACGCATGCAAGTAGTTTTTCCGAAATTGACTTATGATTCTGTTAGGAATACTTTGTGATATCATTTTGGAAAATAATCATATTAAGCCAAATCTACTAGCTAAATTTTGTGTGGTATGTATATCTACTGTTAATAGTGAGCCCCAATACCATCTAGTAATTCTTAAGGATCAACTTCCTGTAAAGGGTACAACTCGGTGTTTTAATGTGCAAAAACAGGACTTATACTATTCCCTGATGGCTGTCTGATAGTCAATGTACCTGTTTCTAGATGCTTTTCAAATTTTATTTGATATGTGGGAAACTATAGAAAATAATGCATTCAATGCTTATAATGCTGCTCCTTAACTTTCAGGAGTGAATGCTGATGACGTTCGAGTGACTGTAGCTGCAGTTGCTGCTCGAGGAGAAGCTAACAATGAACTTTTGGAATTCATGGGGAAGGTACACAGAATAATCTTTTCCTGGTATAGCACTATAGCTTCATTTTGTAGCTTGAAATTGAGACTGATCTGGTAAGTTTCGAGGCAGGTTTTGGGTCTAAAATTAAGCCAGATGACACTTCAACGAGGGTGGAATAACAAATCAAAGCTTCTGGTGGTACGTTGGATACTAGCAACTTGATTTTCCAAGGGTTTTGTATCTTTAACAGTGGTCTTGTGTCAATAAATATCAATTCTTTGGCGTTATAGTTTCTCTATGCAAGGAAATGATATTTTATAGATTTTGAGAAAGTGCTGGAGGTTAATATTGTGAATATCGAAAGAAAGGATGATCCAATAATGCAAGAAATGCTTCTGCTTCAGTTTGGTAAAAGTAGAACTAGCTTTAAGTATAAGCCCCAAGTAAAAAGAAATAGTAGATGGATAAAGAAGAGAGTGGAGCTATGAATATCTGATGCTCTCTGCTTTAAGATTGAACTCTGTCTGCCTTTTGCATTTTTCTGGACAATGACTACAATTTCTGAACCAGGTGGAAGATTTGACAGCCAGGCAGGTCTACGAGAAGCTTCTCGAAGCTGCACAACCATGATACTTCTTGACGATTTGCAAAACGTTGGCTCAGTGGTGCTACCTGACTCAATAGCTTGGCGACTTCTGCTGGTTTTAGTACAGTTCTTGAACTGCTGATGCTTCATCTCTTGTATCTCACTGTAAGAGGCTCGTGTGTGTAATTTGCCCCCCAAACATTTGTTTTGCTAAGAATGTAGTAAGAGATGATGTTTCGAACCCAAGAATTTTGGCCATGGAATTCTCACCCTCAGCTTTCAAATTCAATAACAGATAATTAAGACAAAAGTCTACTATTGATTCCGATAATTTTGGTCCTTAAAATTATGAATTGATCCTAAACAAATGACAGGGTCGTGAAATTTGACGGTCAAAACAACTTTGACCTGATTAGTAATTTAAACAATATCGGTTAAACATTTAAATATTATACCAAGATTCCTTTTGATCCTAAATATCAGAGTATTTTAATCCAAAACATTATGTTAATTAGCCTCCGGTCTTAAATATTATGAATTTTCCTATATTTTTTCCATAATTTGCGCATGTCGCTTCTCCTCATAATTTACGACGATATTATTAAACACTTATTTGCCTTAGTAATAATGCAGTGAGTCTTAAAAGAGAAAGAGACATTTGAGTGAGGGAACGCGTCGTCGTCGTGTTCTTCACCGTTATTCAAATCCATTCTTCTCACTGAAATTTCAGGACAGGGATATCTATCAGTTCCTCAATCTGCGCACCATCTCTATTGATTTCATTTTTTTTTTCTTTCAAATCTACGGTTATCGAAGCACAATTGCCCTAATGTTCGTATGTAGCCTTCCAACATTTTTTCTGCTGCACAATTCTCACTTTTAGTTTCTAATCTCATTGTCTCTACTAAAAATCCCTCGATTGCTCCAGCTATTTTCGTGATATACCCCTTAATTCACCCACACTTGACACAAATCTCAGAGGAAATAGCACACTCGGCGACCGGAGCTGCGCACATGCTGTAGATTCAGAAGGTTTAAGGTAAATATGCGTATACGAGTTGCAATCAATTGATAGGGTACATACATAATTTCCCTTTTTTTCATGTTCGCATGCCGTAATTGAACCCACGAACGCATCTGCTTAAAGAAAGTGCAGATAAGGTTTTTCTTTTTTCTTCTTCTGAATTTTGCTTTGTCATTGCTGGTTTCTTTTTGCAGAATTTGAGATAATCTGTGAAACATGTTGCGGTCACCTTCATGGTTTGTTGAAATTTAAATGATGGCGAAAATAAAAGAAAATTCTGTGTAATAGTGTTTTCATATAGCAAGATAAGAGATGAGTTGATATTTTTTTGTAGTTGAGATTTTTTTAAGATATTGTAGGCACTCTTTTTTTGAGAGAGAGTAACTGTGTTTTAGATGTTTTTTGATGTTTGTCTTAGTTTTACACTACTGATGCAAAACATTACTCCCTTGGATTGATGTTGCTATGTTTTTCCATGTTGTAGGCTTGAAATTACAATGAACCAGCATAATCCAAACAGCAATAACAATCTGATTAGAGGAAATATAAGTTTTGCAAATGCAGGGGGGGTTCAAATGCAAGTGCAAAGGCCAATGCAAATATCCATGAGCAATAACCAACAACAGATACCCCATCAGCCTCATGTGCAACATGCGGGAAGGCCCTATTTCGCAGGACATTTCCAACTATCTGAAGGTCAGCCTCAGACATTTGTCCAAGCCCAGCCTGGGCAAGTTCAAGCTCCTGCGCAAATCTTGGCCTCACCCCAGGGAAATGCTAACATTAGCATCTCATCTCCTCCCATGTCCACACCGGGTTCTGGTGCAGCTGGAACGGGCAAGCGCCTTCATAAGCCTCCTTCTCGGCCTTCTGGGGGATCCTCTGGCCAGGGCACTGCTTCTCCTATGAAAACTATGGAATTGGCCCCTGCTGTGCGTAGAGGGAAGCGGAAGCTTCCTGATAAAGTAATTCCAGAAAAAATTGCAGCTATAATTCCAGAATGTGCTCTTTACAGTCAATTGCTAGAATTTGAGGCTCGTGTGGATGCTGCACTTGCAAGAAAGAAGATTGACATCATGGAATCTTTGAAAAACCCTGTCCGGGTTCAAAAGGTTCTTAGGATATATGTCTTCAATACTTTTGCTAAGCAAACAGATATAAGTACAGATAAGGAAAATTCTGAGCCACCTTCATGGTCCCTTAGGCTAATTGGACAAATTTTAGAGGATGGCAAGGATCCTATTGTGGAAGGGCAGATTGAGAAACCAAAGTGTTCATATCCAAAGTTATCATCTTTCTTTAAGAAAATCACGATATACTTGGATCAGAATCTATATCCTGAAAATCATGTGATCTTATGGGAGAGTTCTCGATCACCAGCGCTCCGTGAAGGTTTTGAGGTGAAGAGAAAAGGCGACAAGGAGTTCACAGCAATTATTAGATTGGAGATGAATCATGAGCCTGAAAGATTTAAATTGTCTTCAGCACTGCAGGAAGTTCTTGGAATTGAGGTGGAGACACGTCCCAGAATAATGGCAGCACTTTGGCATTATGTAAAGATGAAAAAGTTGCAAATTCCTGGTGAAGCTTCCTTCTTCATGTGTGATCCACCACTAAGGAAGGTTTTTGGTGAAGATAAATTGAAATTCTCCACGGTTCCTCAGAAGATTACTCCACACATCACTCCACCTGGGCCCATACATTTGGAACATAGGGTGAAGCTTTCTGAGGATGGTCCATCTGGAAATACTTGTTATGATGTACTGGTTGACGTTCCATTGTCACTGGAGGGTAAAAAGGATTTTTTGACTAGTTTAGAGCAAAACAAAACAATTGATTCCTGTGAAGAAGATATTTCTTCTGCATTGAAGAAGATACACGAGCATTGTCGCCGGCGTGCTTTCTTTCTTGGATTTAGTCAGTCGCCTGCAGAGTTCATTAATACCTTAATAACTTCTCAAGCCAGGGATTTAAAAGTTGCTTCTGCTGATGCTGGTCGTGATGTGGAGAAAGAGCGTCGGGCAGAATTCTATGATCAACCATGGTAAATTTTTCACCCTCTCATTTAATTCCAAATCTTGTGTCGCGAATCTTTTAATTCATCCTTTAATAAACGCAGGGGTTATCACGTTTCCTTTAATCTGCAGTTAGAAGTCGCCATGCATATTTTATTAATGTACTTTTGCTTATGTTTTGTGGTTGATTTTCAATTTTGTTCTTCTACACATCTTTGTGCTGTCTCTCTGAAAATGGACTTTTCTTTCCGGTGAAGCAGATATTATTTTTACAGCAGTATCTATTTTTCATGATTTATTAGCTGTTTGTTCTATTGTATGCTTATAACAATAACGATTGCTGTAATGATTTTGGTCTTGGTGCATTCCTCTAATGTTCATGATACTTTCTATCCTGTGTTTTATAAATGCGGTTTTTTTAATCTAGTTGAATTTTAGTTGTGCACAATGCTTATCTCAATGGCAGGCTTATCTCTGTGTATGCTGCCTTTAATTGCGTATCTATATCCAATTCTGTCTGTTCGACTTCCTCAACACCATGATTGATGTTGTAGGACTGAGGATGCTGTTATCCGGTACTTAAATCGCAAGCCTGCAGTTGGAAATGAAGCAGCTGGAAACAAGTAGTAGGTGTAACCAGTGAGCTTTTTTGTGCAGCCGACTCCATTTAACTCGGACATCATTGAGATTTTGCAACGATGGAACACAAAACTTGTGAGTTATCATCATTTCATAGGTTTAGATTGTTGTGATTTTGTGTTTGTAGCATTACTATGCTAGGAAGGGCAGTTATGCACATATGCTCAATTAGGAAATTTGTATCCATCTGTGTAGGCCTCTCTCTTTTATTTCTCTCTTATGTTTTTCATTACCATTCTAGACATACAATTGCTACTTCTGCTGCAGTTCTGTTTCAGATTTAATTCTTTTGCTTCCACAGCTATACTCTGTGACATGTTTCAAGAATCATTGAATTACTTAATACTCCCTTTGTACTACAAAAGTATGCATTATTTCCTTTTTAGTCTGTCCTACATTAGTAGGCACTTTCTAATTTTAGAAAAAAAAAATATTTCTCTCTAATGAGGTGACACCGATTCTCCACCAAAGATACTTCAATCACTTTTTCTTTCCAAACTTTAGCAATTGTGCATTAAAATTCCTACTAAACTAAGAGCGCATACTCTTATGGAATAGAGAGAGTAGCAAAAAGTAGTGTGTGTGAGATATTTAATAGTAGTCCCTCCCTCCGTCCCAAGGTACTTGAGTCGTATTCCTTTTTGGGTTGTCCCAAGTTAGTCATTTCTCTTTTTTGGCTAAAAACAAAACACCTAATCTCACTTACTTTACTTTCTCCCCTACTTTATGTAACTCATAAACACAACTTTCTTAAATCTCGTGCCGAAAAGAAACGCCTCAAGTAACGTGGGGCGGAGGGAGTATGAATTTCGGAAAAGACAGATTATCATTTTTATATGAAACCCAACTCGGAACACATGAGATTTGCAAAGTACTAGCAAAGAGTAGCTTGTTAGAGAAATTTAGTGTTATAATTTCATCGGAATTGATTATAGAACACACTAATCATTTTGAATATCATATAGGTCTATTTTTTACAAACAAAATTCGTAAAATGCAATATTGTATACTAGTAGAAGTATCGCATGCATACGACTCATGATTTTTCCTTATTTCTAACAATTGCAACAATACATATTGTACTCAAGTCTCAAATAACACACGATTAGGTCAACCAGAGTTGGAGAATGAAACAACTAGTCAGTCGCAAGGTTCTTGGACTACAAAATGGCTCTGTTGACTCCGAGTTGGGTGCATCATTTGTCTTTGGACATAAAAGACCAAAGTTAGACTTGGCAGTAGTAGTTGTGAGCATATGTTGTTGAATATAAAGTGCACCTAGGATTTAATATAATTGTGCATATTGTTGAAGACAATATTGTATAGATTGTTTAAACGTGTTGCGGAAGACAACGATTTGATGTGAATTAAATATTCATCTCTTATCCCGTAAAATTTATTGGTTCTACACATATTTGGACTCAATTTAACACAACATTTTAATTTTAGGGTATGGAAGAGACATAAAATGAAGTTGGAACGAAGCCAGAATATTCCGCTCGACTGAGTGGAAATGTGTCTAGAAGTGACTCGGACAAAATGACTATCAAATTTCCAAGTCAGAGAGTTTCACTCAATCGAGTGGAAATGTGACGAGAAGTAACTTGGACAGAGTAGGTCTAAGTGACCAAAAATTCCAAGACAGAAGGTTCCACTTGACCGAGTGGAATTATGTTTATGCTCAATCACAAATTGACAATTTTTGATCAGTTATAAGTTGCGGTTGTGCTCTTTTTAGGGAGATTCTGACAGAACGAGATAGAGGACAAGAGAGGAAGAGGAAGGAAGAAAGAGAGAAAGAAAGTTCTGGCCATAATTCTGACCAATCGGACCGCTAGCATCTGTTCCATATCACGATAGCATGTATTCTACGATTTTATTTATGTTATCTACCATGTTTCTAGGCTAGGTCTTCAATTGTTGCTCCAAACATGATTTAAATTTGTAATGGATGAATCCTCATCTATTTTATTTACGTTTTGACATCATTGATGTGTTTAATTTAATGTTTGAATATATCACTTTAGATGCCTCAATAAATATAACATGCGGGTTTTAAGAAATGTAATGAAAAGTTAGTGGAATGTGGGTTCTACTTTTATATGTTAGTTTTATGATAAAATGTGAGTAGGAATGAGTTAGTAGAATATAGTGTCCACGGCAAAAAATGGTAAAAAGTGAAATGAGACAAATTTTGTGAGACAGACGAAAATAGAAAATGGGACATGACAAATATTAGATGATATTTTAATCCCGCGTTTCCATATGAATTTAATACTATATTTGAAAATTAGTTTATTGAACAAGTGTTCAACTTACTGTGAACTTTACATTGTAGACATGTTCAGTGCACACGATTATGTTGATATATTAGTCCCTTCACATAACTTGGCCCTCACTATGTTTATAGATGATTGCACAAAGTTTTGTTATATTTACTTATTAATATGTGAAGAGAGAAGAGTTTGCAGTGTGCGTGTGTGCTTTTGATAATTCTCAATCTAACATGTCCAGAGGATTCGACTAGATATCAGGGTCTAGGTGATCATGAAACTATCAGACAGGGGTCGTTGGATACACTCTACCTCTTCAAAAACCTCAACCCACTATACTATAACTAACACAGGGAAATAAAGGATCAATCCCACGAGGACGGATGTGTTACGAAACTGCATTTGGGATGTTTTGGAAAAGGGGTTGGCTGCTGTCACGCAATTTTTGGGTTGAGAACTTAAAACTACTGGGTCTAGGAGATTTAAAATTATTTTTCTCTAGGAAACGAGAATGTACAGAACATGCATGACTTGAGAAATGAAATTTTGACTATTTTAGATAACTGGAGTCAACGGACTAGACGGACTTTCCTAAAAACTGCAGAAAAGCAAAAGGACTTGCAGAAAGTACCAACAAAAGCATATTTTATTCTAACTACCAACAAACTTCATCTTCTTCATGAATCAAACGAGAATATCAGAAAGAACAGAGCATTTAACACCATAAAAGCAGAGTAAACTTCAGATCCAAACTTAAAACGAGAAATTAAAGCCGAAACTAACAGATCTCCGCTACTGGACCTAGAGAATGCGGAAACAGAGATTAAAAAGCCATAACCATGCAGAATGTAATCAATAAAAACCAGATCTACCAAACACCAACTCAAATCCACCACGATTCAACAGATTCAAACATCACCATACGTAAATCCACAGCCTCCAACAACAAACCAACAGATCTCAGCTCCAAATATCCAACAATCAACAATAACGAAAGAGGAAAGCAACCAAACAACATCAACTCAACAAGATCCAACAAAAACCAACATAAACTTCCACAATATGCAGAAATAGGTTCGGATCCAGTAGATCAAAGTCAGAAACTAGAGTTACGAAACTAAAAACCAACAAGTACTTAAAACAGAAAGAGAACTAAGCAAAACGAAAGTAAATATTGTTTCTTCGCCTTCACAAGGCGGTGTTACACGATAGCAAAACGATGAGAACCACCACGGCAGCCAGAAATTACCTCATATCCAAGTGCGCAGCAACTGAAAATGTATTTGAAGTGAAGAGCTAAGTGATGAGAACAAGGAGCCTCCAAAAGTGAGCTAGGCAAGTGTGTGGAAATCTTCATTGTTGAACTCTTTATATAGGTGAGGCTCTGATCCCTAGGGCATCCTTTTGGTGAATTGACGCTTATGCCCTTGGATAAGATGCTTTAGAAATCTGCTTTTTGCTCCTTTCTGTTCCTGTCGTCAACTTTCTCATTCTCTCAGGTCTGGACGACGACATTTGAATTTTACTTCAATTTCATCTCTTTTGCATCTGTCAGGTTAGGGAACAACAACTCCTAGGTCCGGCAGATTTATTACGCACCAGAACTCAGAAACATAGATTAGCGCCCCAAAAACACATAATTTTCACCCAAAACCAATGCATGAAACGAGCCTTATTAATATGATAACAATGAGACGATTGAAGCATTTACACATTTCTAAAATAAAGACGAAAATGAACTCCTCTACCGAATTAAGTACATGTATGAAGTGATTATACAAGTGATTCGATTTAACCGTTAAAAAAAATAATCTCATACTCCTTCTGTTTGTTTCATGGTAGTAGAGTCATTTTTCCATTTTGAGCATTCAATGATAGTATAGTCATTGTCTTTTTAGTACACATTCTTACTCTTCCTTTTACTTCTCTCTTTCTTTATTCTTCTACTTTTTCATTTCTTCTACTCCCTCTATTTCGCCATAGTTGAGGCGAAACTTTTCGGCATGGAGTTTTATAAATGAATATTAGGGGTGTTAAATAAATAGATAAAAAAGTAAGAGAGAGGAAAAGGTAGAGAGAATAAAGTATAAAGTGAATAAAGTAGAGAGAATAAAGTAAGAGAGAGTAAAGTAAGAAAGACAAAAAAGTTACCATATAAGGAAATGACTCAACTATGAAGAAACTTTTCGAAACGGTAAAATGACTCAACTATAGTGAAACGGAGGGAGTACTTTATTACTGTTTTTTATTTAATACATTACACACAATTTTCATAATCTCCGCATAAAAATAAATGTCTCCACTACTTTGGAACGGAGGGAGTACAAAGGATTCGAAATCCATTTGTTAAGATATACTCCCTCCATCCCCAAAGAATATGCACTTTGGGTTCAGCACGAGTTTTAATGTAAAATTGGTAAAGTAAGAGAAAGTAGAGAGAAAAAGTAATTAAAGTATTGTTGGTGGAGATTGAGTCCCACCTCATTAGAGAGAAAAAAACCTTCCAAAATTAGAAAGTGCATATTTTATGGGATGGACTAAAAAAGAAAAAGTGTATATTCTTGTGGGACAGAGGAAGTATGATTCAGAAGATAAATAAAAATATTTGCTTTGTTCTACAAATGATTTCAAATCCGTTCATTATGTTTTTTTGTCCAAATGATGAATTAGATGTGTTCAATGCGTAAAAAAATTAAAGTACTCCCTCCATCCCATAGTAATGTTACACTTTCTTTTTTAGTTTGTCCCATAAAAGATGTCATATTTTCTCTTTTAGAAAAAGCTCTCTCTCATATCAATTATAAAATTATATTTTCTCTCACCACTTAAAATACAAAATAATATCTCCTAAAATCTCGTGTCATCTCCCAAGTGTGACATCTTCTCTGGGATGGAGGATGGACTTGACAAAAAAAAAAACAAAAAGTAAAAAAGCCTATTATATGAAGCTTAAATGTGAAAGTAACAAAATATTACTGTAGTAAATATGTAGTTTTTCTATCTAATTAATATATATTCCTTTGTCGCGTTGACAAATTGCCCCCTTATATATAATGGTATTGTAATATTAATATAATGATTATAATATAGTATGTAAGTAGTACAATAATGTCAATGTAATTTCGAATCTTATGGCTAAAATAGATTTAATTTCTACACAAGTGGCCAGACTCCAACAGTCGTGCCAGCATGAAAATCTATATTGACTTGTAGAGATATAAAATACAATAAGTATAGTTTAATTATATCTGTGGGTGGAAAGTAGTACATATAATACCCGAATGAAGTAAGTACAAAATAGGAGTACAATTTTAAAATACAGAACAGAATACAAAACTCAACACCTTGCAAATGGTCTCTGCTGTTGCGGACACACGTTCCTCACACCCACGACACGTATTTACTTCTCATTTCGGACTTCAACATCGGTACGGCTGTACCACAATTTTGTCACGTGCTCCTTTAACAATTATTTTTAAAAATTATTGCTACGTACCTTATGATAATTAAGTACATTGTTTATTAAATAAATGTCCTCTTGCTAAGTTACATCTCTCTTTCTCTCATACTATAAATATACAAATTACAACCCGACTCTCTTTTAATTATTCAACAACGAAGGGAATATGTACGTCTGTTTTGTTATATAAACCAATTACCCACAAAAAATACATTACTTAATTGGACCTCTAAAAACAAATATTGTTTCCCCGAAAAAGAAGTGTACAACATATTGGCAATTTGGACTTTGGCAAAAAAGGAGCCACTATACAACGCCAAATTTAAGTTAAGCTCAGTGCGTGATTTGATTAAATCAACTTTATATTTTTCAAAGAATATTAGACACATACTTATATTATTGTGAAAAATATAAATCTAATTTTGACAGAACATAATTAAAATATTATGCATAAGCCCAAAATTGAAAAAGAAGCTCATAGGTCTTAAAGTCATGTGATAATAAAAATAGAAATTTAGCTCAAATTCCAGCCTTCTCATTAGAACATTTCTAACCCAATCACGAAAGTAGTCAATTCTCAAGTTAATATATGAGGTAACAATTTGTAAATTAAGAACCACTTAATTTATTGTACACTAGTGAGTGAACAACTAAAACAAAATATTGAACAAATCGATTGAACTGAAAGCTCAACACTCATCGTCACCAATTCTACACGTGCCTCAAAGTTTTACCAAACCAATGACACGTGTTGAAATTGACATTCTCACCGCTAACCACTTCAAATTCAATTATCAAAGTAAGTAATCACAAAGATTATAAACATAAACCACCAAATATTAAACACTTGCACATTCATTTAAATTCAAAACACAATAGCTAACATAATAGTACTAACAATTGCAATTTAACTCATACCCTATATCAGTTATCACCATTCCTTGATTTAAGGTTACTAAACAATAATAACCAAAACTAGAAATTCTTATCACTAACTACATCACATTCCCTCTCCGGCGAACCCTAACACTGAACCCGCCGGCCATGTATGCCGTGAGCTGGGGCACATAAACCGGCGGCTCATCCCGAACCGGAACCAGCTCGAACCGGCGGAGAACCGACGCCACCACATATTTCATCTGAATAAACGCCATTTCCTTCCCAAGGCACACCCTCGGACCGGCCTGGAAAACCGGAAACTTATACGGGCTGACCATCTTAACCGCCCCGGTCTCATCTAGCCACCGATCCGGTCTAAACTCGAGCCGATCCTTCCCCCACAGCGCCTCCATCCGCCCCATCCCGTACGGGAAATAGGTAACCCGGTTCCCCCGGAAAACCGGCGTGCCATCAGGCAAAACGTCGTCGTTAGCCGCATGCTTGGAGTCCCACACCACCGGCGGGTAGAGCCTCATGGTCTCACACAAACAAGCCTTGATGAAATTCATCTCCTTCAAATCATTATATCCTAGATCAGTACCAATTTTGACCTCCTCCACCGCTCTCTGCTCGAAGTCGCGGTGGTTGGTCAGCAGCCAGAAAAGCCACGTGAGCGCTGCGGAGGTGGTGTCCCTCCCCGCCATGAGAAAGCTTATCACCATATCCCTCACCATCTCGCTCTCCATCCCCGCCCCCAAAAACCTCGACAAAAGATCACCTCCTCCTCCTCCTCCTCTTTTGTCCTCCATCATCTCCTTCTTGCGTAGAATCATCTCATCAACGCAGCCGCGGACGATCTTCACAGCATCCTTGAGATCCTTCTCCGGCCCCAAATTCAGCGCCCGCTTCAGCTTCCACACCGCGAAAACCGGCGCCGCCCCTCTCATAGCAGAAATCTCGGACGCCGAATCAAACGCGGCCGAGAGCGGCAGCACCGGGCGAGACATGTCGAGGCAGGAAGGATCCATCCCGAGAGAGACCTGGCAGATAGTGTCGAAAGCGAAGCGGCGCAACACCTCCTGCATGTCCAAAACGGAATTTCTCTCAGCAGCATTTTGGAGGATCGGGATGAGCCTCCCGGCGACCTCATCGGCGAGGACTTGGACCGTGAAATCGCGGAGAGAATTGGTGCTGAACTCGTGGCTGGCGAGCTTGCGCTGGAGGGACCACATGTGGCCGTCGACGTTGAAAATCCCGAGGCCGAGGAAGTCGCCGAGCAGTTCGGTGAAGGGCTTTCCCTTTGGGAAGTTGGCGAAGTTGCTCTTCAGCATGTATTCCACGTTGTCCGGATTCGCGGTGATGATCGTTCGCGGCGCGCCCAGGCGGTGGACCACGATGGTCTGATTCTCCGACGCCGAGAGAAGCTCGGTGTACCAGCTGAGCAAGCGGTGCCGGTTTTGGTAGAAGGAGATGAGGCAGGCGAGGCTAGGGGGGTTGAGTTTCTTGGAGAGGAGGGAGAGGATGAGAAACCCTAGGGCGGGGAAGAGGAGGAGGAGAGAGAGAGTCATGATGAGGAGTTTTGAGTGAGTGAGTGAAGAAAAGTGGAATTCAGTGGAGGCTATGTTAATGTTGGTGGTGAATAAATGTGTGTAAGGACTATATATATAGGGAGGGAGTAGGAGTCTCGGTCACTTTTGCGCACATATTTTATAAAAATGATAAAAAATAGTTAAAGTGGAGAAATGGTAAAGTAAAAAAGAGAATAAGGTTTAGAAGACTCTTGTCAACATTATTCTCTTTTTTACTTTACCATTTCTCCACTTTTAACTATTTTTTATTTTTTTTATAAAACGGGTGCGCAAAAGTGACCGGGACTCCTAATCGCGGACGGAGAGAGTAATATCTTTAAATATGTTGCTCATTTTTTCATTGGCACATTTCGTAAGCATGCATCAGTAACGTTTAATTCATTTTAATACAATCCCTTTTATTCGGATTAATTTAGAATATATAAATATAGATCATTATATTAGCTTATCGCAAGATTTACGATTATTATTAACAAAAATTAAGTATTAGGAGTACTAGTAAATAGTACTCCATATAAAGTGGAGGAATGATATGCTATATACCAATGTTTTAAAAACTGGACCAGACCGACTGATTCAACCGCGAACCGGTAGGCAGTCCTGTCCGGTTTACCCCTAGAAACCGCCAATATGTTAAATCGTTGCTGACCAGCAAAACCGGCCTGTCAAACCGGTTCAATCGTGAACCGAAAACCGGTTTTTACTTTACAAAATAATTTTTTAAAATTTGTTATTGGCAAGACTTGAACACACCTCTTCTCTATTTACCAACACTTTTACCATTCCACCACATGACCATTTTGAAATAATATGAACATTGATTATTCTTATACACTAAAAATGATATTTTTATCCATATAAAATAATAATTCATTTTAATTTTATATTCTTTTAAGAAATTGTTAATTGTAATATATATTTTACTTATGCTTTAATAATCACTAGATATTTACAATATACTTATGAGTTTGTAATTACACATAAATTTAATACTCCCTCCGTTCCCGATTAAGAGTCACACTATGACCGGGCACGAGTTTTAAGAAATGTAAAGAAAAGTTGGTTGAAAAAGTTAGTGAAATGTGGGATCCATTTTTTATATTGATTTTATAATAAAATGTGAGTGAATTGAGTTAGTGTAATGTGTGACTTACTTACTATTTATGGTAAAAATGAAGTGTGACTCTTAATTGGGGACTGACCAAAATCGAAAAGTGTGACTCTTAATCGGGGACAGAGGGAGTATGTTTTATATGTAAATATAATTTATTAGTATTACTTACTATTAATATTTTTCTCGTACTATATATTAAATTTATATACACTAACCATTGATATTAATATTTTTACATAAAATAACTAATTATTCATGTTTAATTATTACTTAATATAATATTATTTCGTTCAATACACTTTTTAGTTACAATAAAATTTATCTATTTATATATAAAATATAAATTTTTTTTATCTACAATAAGTAATGAATCATATATTTAATTTTATTTACCAACAAAAATATTTATGAAACTTAGTCATTTACTACTAAATTTTAATATTTATATTAAAACTAAAATATAGGTTAATAATTTTGATATATTATTGATTATATGTAAATTTAATATATTTTGTATATTGTATACTTAATTATATGTATTTGCAACAGTAAAACGGTTTGACCAGTGATTGGACCGGTTGAACCATGAACCAATAGCTTCGCCGATTCGCCGGCCGATCCGATTTTTAAAACATTGCTACATACCTTATATGGGCTCCTTATGTGAGCATCACTCTCGTTTGACACACTTTTAGCGTTGTTCGTTTCGATTTATCTATTTAGTTTAATTCTAATACATTAAAAAATGTTATTGCAAGTTTTAATTTCACAAAATTCATAAAAATCAATGCTTGATTTAATATTTTATTCATTTATTTGAAATTATAGAGAAAACGAGCAAATCGAGTTTTGATTTTTATGAATTTTGTGAAATTAAAAATTGCAATAACATATTTTAATATATTAGAATTAAACTAAATAGATAAATCGAAACGAACAATGCTAAAAGTATGTCAAACGAGAGTGATGCTCACATAAAAAGCCCACATAAGATATGTAGCATGTCATTCCTCACGCAGAACGTATGAATCAGCATAAATAGTGAGTAGTTATAAACTTGTCGGTACACAAACACGAGATACACATAGGGACTTTCAATTTTTTTGATACTTCTAGATGCTCCATTTTATACCTAGGTGGAGTAGAATGTACGTTAATTGAATAAATGCATGCTCATTATTTGGCCAATATTTGGCTGTCAGCATAGCTGTTGAAAATTTTCGGCTTTTGCTTTCTCTGGATTTGCTTGAATTAATTCCTATCACGAAAAAGCTAACAAGAATTCAACTTATACATATACACATGTATGCATAGATTTATGTTAAAATGACAATCTCTTTTAAAGTGACATCGTGACACCACTTATATAGCAATATTATAAACGCCACACAACAATCTATAGATTGTTGTATAGCGTGTTAGATATTGCTGGCCAAGAAAAATTGTTGTATAGTGTACAACATATTGCCGACCGTCTTTTTCAGATTTTTTTTTTGCCACATAGCAGCTTATTATTCGTCCACATATACAAATGATTGACTAGGAATGGTGGTATTGTGTTATTTTAAGAGGTGGTGGCACCCTAATACTCTCCTGCATGCATATACAAATACTTAATTGTTTAAAATAAGATTTTACAAGATCTTCAGAATTTTTAACTAATTTCACTAGTACAAAGAAGCTACACACTTTGTACTTTCCTGATCATCGAATTAATGTACCTTTTCTTGTGCTAAATGGAGATTTCATCTTCTCTAACTAAGAAAAGTGAAAAGGAGGGGAAAAGGGTGAAGGAAATTAGAAAAAAAGTTAAATTCCATTAGTTCTCCCAAACTACCCACTTCAATAAAGTGGCTGAGTATTTGATCAGAAGTAGAATATTTTGATGTCAACTTTCCTAATTTTCAATGAAACTACCACCCACTTTTGTTAAATTATTTATAGACTTCGAATAGTAGTTATAATTGTCAATTGTCATTCAATATACGGTATCCAATAAGTATTACTCCTATATGCTAAAATTAAATAATCATACGTTTCTCACCCTATAGTTCTCAGGTTTGTTACATCCTTTTTGTAACAACTGAACTCACTTTGTGAACTTGATTTACTTTTCTACTTTTGAAGAGGAAAACTACTATTAAAAGTTAAAAGCTAAAAGCTACAAGTCAAAGTTCTTGCGAAGAGCTCAGGGTGTGTGTAGGAGAAATTTCTAACCAATACACCATTTGTTTACCATTTTGGTGTCACACTAAATATGGTTATACATGTTTTATATTTATAATAAGAGGCATTGTTCACTTCATCATGCTGTTATTAGGTGACACTTAAACCAAATAACTGTTAATTACAAGCAATTTAAGTGTGATTTTGTTATTTGGTTGTGTTATACTATTACTTAGTATGAAAATGAGCTTGAATGATTTTAATTGGTCATCATGGTCAACTCAGAAGTAAGGATTGATGGCGATAGACATACAAGTAAGGAGTAAATAGCAGCATCCGGCATGAAGAGGAATAGAAGGGGCGGTTCTATTGCCTTACTAATTTGTAATTAAACGGACGTGTCTAATTTTATTTCTTGTTTGATTGTCTATTTCTCAAAACTCATGCCCACGGCAATACCTGAGCCGGTCTTCACAAGGCTAAAATTACATTGTATCTCATGATTATTCATCTTACCTTCACTCCTATTACTAAGTTAATCTCAGGTAAATCCTTTTTGGCTTATCTCATACTCCCTCCGTCCCAAGGAAGGGATCAACACAGGATTTTATGCAGTTTTATTTTGTGTGTTAGGTAGAGAAAATAAAGTAAAAGAGAGAAAATAAAGTAGAGACGAAGGGGTTTCTATTTTTAGTAATGAGTCATCTTCGCTGAGATAGAGTGGGTAGTATTAATTGTATCTTACGATTATCTTGTCCAACAAATTGAACCCCGCCGAAGTGAACCGTGACATAGAGGGGGAATGTTAAAATTGTACTCTCTCTGTCCTATAATGGATATCACATTTTCCTATTTAGTTTGTCCCATAAAAGATGTTAGAGTTCCTTTTTTAGAAAAGTTCTCTCTCAAGTTTATATATATATATTATTTTCTCTCACCACTTAACACACAAAATAATACTCCCTCCGTCCTAATAAATATAAAACATTTGGTTTCCGGCCTAGGATATTGTACAGTTTTGTTTTGTGAGTTACTAAAGAGAGAGTAAAGTAAGAGAGGGGGAAAAGAAGAGATGATGTAGTTTTCTTTTTATGAAATATTTAATTTTTAATGGGGCAACACAAAAAGAAAAATGTTTCATTTTTAACGTGATAAAGAGAGTATCTCCTAAAATCACGTGTCAGTGTCCAAGTGTGCCATCTATATTATAAGACGGGGGGAGTAGTAGCTAAGTTCATAAGTTCAAATTCCAGAGAGTCTACATTAGTAAAATTTAGGAGTGAGGTTAATTTGCAAAAAGAACCAAGGATTAGCCGACTAGGTATGAGTGGAGTGAACATGTAACAATCCCCCGAATTCGAACGTTAAATCCAATCCTAACTACTCATGTATTATACTCTCTATCCTATTAAAAATGAAATGTTTTCATTTTTAGTTTGTCACATTAAAAGTGAAATATTTCTTAAAACAAAAAAATTTATATCCCTACTTTTTCATCTCTCTTACTTTACTCTCTCTTCATTAATTCACAAAAGAACACTACATAAAAATCTGTGCCGAAAATCAAATGTTGCATATTTATTGGGACGGAGGGAGTATTACACTTAGACCAATTTCCGACATGCTTATAGTGTTATTTAAAATTTAACTTAAATAAATCATTCTATTTTATGTAAGTAGGAAGAATCGAAAATAACTAAAATGCTGTTGTAATTACTTCTGTTTAATGATGGGGAAAAAGAAGTAGAAGAAAGAAGCCTATTATAATTCATGATTGATTGTATAGGGAGGGACCATGATGTCAATTTCAAGTTGAGTTTGATGGGACAATTAGATAAGCACGTGCTTTGATTTTATCATTTGCTCACGTTTCGGTTTCCTCAACAAGCCTATCTATTCTTATATACCCTCGTGCTTCATTATACACGAAATTTGTAATCTGAGATTTTTCTAATTCATTTTATTGAAATTCAATATGTTTGGATCTGAATTTTAATTCATCTTATAGTTTTGATTCTTAAAACAGTCTCACCCAAATCCCAATTGTTATTAAATACTTTATCTATCTCATCATAAACGAGTCACTTTCTCTTTTGAAATGTCTTAGTATAAGTAACCAAATCTCAATTGTTATTAAATACTTCATCTATCTCATCATAAATGAGTTCATTTTTTAACAAAAACCAATATATTACCTCTCTTTTACTTTATTCAACCACCTATATTATTCTCTTTTTCCTTTACTTTATTTTTCTCTTTATACTTCACTCTCTCGTCATAAATGAAGTACTCCTATTATATAATCCATTCGCCCACAAAAATAAGCATTCTTTTATTTTATAGTTCATCCTACAAGAATATACACTTCCTAAATTTAAAAATATATCTAGTTCGGACCCCCAATATTAAATTTCTAGAGCTTCGCTTGTGGAGGGAGGAAGAAGTTACCAATCCGAACTTCATGTGATCTCTCATCTCACTTGCCCTCCAATTTCATTAAATTGATTTTTGTTCGCTCATTATGTCATACACTCTCTTCGTCCACGAAAAATAATCTCATTTTTGCTATCTTGGGAGGTCTATAAAAAATACTCCGTAGTCTCATTTATTAAAACAAAAAAATTTCTTTCTCACACTATACTTACCTTTTTCTCTTCTTTTATACTTTACCCACTTTTTCTTCTTTATTTCTCTTCATCAATTTCTCATTAACTCTCATGCCATCCACAAATGGAACCAATTTTTTATGGTCATGAATCTCGTGATACAATAAAGAATTGGTTTGTATAAAGAAATCTAGATAGCTTATAAGAAGATGAGGCCAAAACAATTCGAATATAATCAAACATGCATGATAACACCAAAAAGACATAACGTAAAATAAAAATCAAAGTTTCATTTAATATAAGAGGTCTAAGAAATTAAAATATATTGTACTCCATTAAATGAAAGTTTTCCTCGTATGTGGAGTATTTTGAAAATATTAACGTTAGGAAACTGTTTTTTATACATATTTCTTCTAACTAGAGCGTTGAATGATGTACTACCACTTATTATAACACTACTATTATTTATTTACTGTTACAATTTTAGTGGGACAAAAGGTTTCCATCACCCCTCCAATCAAACAATGTCCCTCTCTTGCCAAACTAAAGTGTAATATGAAAAAGTAAAAAATAAATTACCCAAAATCTATTCGTCACACCTTACGTTACGTCCTTAGTTATACTATTATTTAATCAATCCAAGACTATTAAAAATTCGTGTCGCCAATTTATGTCATGTTTCAATTGGACATAAATGTAGGCGTTTTTTTTTGGTAAAAGTAAGATAGTGTACTACTTAGATTGTGTTATTCATCATTTATTATTTTGAGCTGCCAAATCACTATTGAAACGTGTTAATTTTCTTCGCTATGAATTAAAGTTTGTGGATATTAATAACGTCAGAGTATAAGCCTCGTGAGAATAATTTAGCATACAATTTAATTAATTTAATGAACTCAAGTAATGGACACACTTAAATCTCAAGCATGGTCCCACCGCTCCGACCAACAAATTAACATAAAACTATTATGCATGTTAAAGTAAATATGTATTGTGATAACTACACTACTAATAATTATCTCAATAATGAAAAGACAAAAGAAATCTATATAAAGATACCCTTTTTCCGATTCTAGGACTAAATCCAAAATCAGAAGTCTTTATACATTGCGATTTGCGACTGATATTTAAGGATGGACGGAGTGATGGATGAGTTAGTTTGAAGCACGCGCGTTCAAAACTTTACTAAGTTAAATAAACAAAAAAAAATATTTCAACATCACAGAGTGATAAACAATCATTTAAATATATAGAACCCCTTTGTTTTGTACTTTTGCACATATTTTATTTTTAATTCGGCGCCGTTTCGATAAATAGTTTGGTCCAGCTGCAAAATTGAGTTTCAAAAGTGAGAATTTCGATATCATAATTTGTATTTATATCATAGAGTCCCATAAAAGAGGCTATACTTTGTCGACATCTTCGCATATTTTAAAACATAAAGCCTAAGTCAATTCAAATAGATAATGAAGTGTGTATTTTATTGTTATATTGTGTTTGATATACTCCTTGAGTTTATCTTTTAGGACAATGGCGTATTGTGTGTTTTTTGGCCTCAAAACTTTTACGTGGCCATAATTTTGGCCAACTATTTTTGATCGATTTGGATTTTTCATTTGCAGTCACCGATTAAATCTTCTTCAACTCTACAATCTTTTCTTTGAAAGCTATTTATCATCTACAACTCTTGACTTTCACTACTAAATCAGACAAAATTAACTAGATAATGATGCTTTAGTTGGATACGATATACTAATCCTCCTTGATATTTGGTTATATAGGCATATTTTTTAGGGGTAAATAATAATAAAACCATCAATGCAAGACGAAGAGACTTTTAAAGGAATAAGATTTAAGCACACTATATTGATAACATTTTATCCATCGCGAAATCATTATATGATTGAATCACAAACATGTGGTGTTGGTTGAATGGAAGAGGAGAGAGAAGATGGACGACTCCAGAAGCTAGTTAGTGCCCAGTTCAATGTCAATTGTCAACGTAGATAATGTATAATTAACTTTTATTTTGAAGTGGCTCATGGATTTTTTTAATATTTGATATCTTATAAATGTGATAGATATTTGAACACGTTCTTCAGTAATCATTACAAAAACAAAGCATGTTTTGACCGCTTATTTGATTAGTAGTATTATGTTCTTCCAAACAAATCATGTATTTATATGTTTACAACAATTCAAACCCAAATTTTAACAATACCACTATGATTATGTGAGCATAAGAGGATAGAATCAATATATACTATTTATACAATCATTTATGACTTCTTTGAAATATGCATCAATTTAATACTATTTTCTCCGTACTATAAAAGTAGGTTTTTTTGTTTTTTTTTTATCTTACCATAACAAAAGTAGATATGGTGCTTTACTAATAATACTATAATCATTTTTTTTATCTTCCTCATGCCTTTTTAGATTAGTATTAAAACTCATGCTGTTCTCAAAATTTTATATTTATATGACAAAGGGAGTAGCTAAGTTATGAATCTTCCACACTATACAAAAGAAAATATTGGATTCAGTTGTCCTCTTGTGGATAAATTACCATGACATAATGTGCATGTATATATTCTTAAACTTTGTTCATCCACCTCTAAAATATTGTGTTTTTAGATATATTTTTAAAAAAATACTTATACTACTCCCTTTGTTTTAAATAAGAGTTCAATTTTTTCATTTTAGTCTATTCTATAAAATTTGTCTAATTTTATTTTTAGAAAAAATAATTCTCACGTAAAGTGGACAACATTTTCTATTAATAGTAAAAATATTTATTTTATTTCTTTCTTAATTCATTAATTTCGCACTAAAACTTATGCCGCTTCTAAAGTTTTTTTTCTGAAAATGGGAGGACGGAGTAAATGTGTCGTGCTGGCCTTTTTTCAA
Organism: Salvia hispanica; assembly: GCF_023119035.1. NCBI lineage: Eukaryota > Viridiplantae > Streptophyta > Magnoliopsida > Lamiales > Lamiaceae > Salvia > Salvia hispanica. The sequence continues at coordinate 6,834,015 of NC_062969.1, read as the reverse complement.
TTACTCCATCTAAACTACCTCATTTTGCTGTCTAAGCTAAATGGTGATGTCAAATGGTAATAGATGCTATGGCAAGTATATTCATTAAGTGGACCAGACTAAACCGATTTCTGACTTAATCAACGGTATGCATATAAATTTCTTAATCACTATTAATTAAATACTATTATTTTATCGGCATTATTATGAAGTTGTTCAAATGTGACCCCGGTCGATTTGAGAGGAATGACTTTTGTCAATAGGGTGTCGCCACGTGTTTGGTAAATTGAGTTTAAAATTATATTTACATATATAGATTATTATTTGTTGAAGTTGTATTCGAGCACGATTTTGGCAATATGGCAGATAAGATATAAAATACTACGGAGTAGTAGTATAATTTTTCGTTTGATGTATCTGAAGTTGTGTGGGGTTAAAACGTTCCTCACAACTAAAGTAAACACAAATACTACTTCTTAACATATTTATATATTTGACTTTCACAAAATATTCCCTCTCGAAAAGATTGAAAAATATGTACTCCTACATTCATAAAATATTTCTTTATTTGTTCTTATATACACGGTCAACATTAAGAAGATGTGGTCACATGTTTGTCGGTTGACTAGACCAAAACTAAATTCATCACTATTGTGGTGAGCAATAATCGACATGTTTTCTCTTCAAAAATTTAGTCGACATATTTATCGTAAGCTAATGTACCCAAAACTATTAAATGAACCAATTGTCGACATGCCCAATGGACCAAATCGAAAACTTACATAGTCACTAGGACAATATATTGTCAAAGACCGACTAGTGTGACCAGTTTTGTTATGTCGGTCAAATAGTAATCAATCAATAAATCAAAAAATGTATATTAAAATATTATGGAAAAAAAAAATGTATATTCGGCAATTGAGTTAAAATTTTATGCAAGTGATCTAAAGGAACACCAATAATTCAGGCTTTGAATCTCTGCATTAAACATATTTTCTTGATTCAATAATAGCGTTTTCAAAATAGAACGTTTACATTAAGAAAGCATTTATTTGGGATAATACTCTCTCTGTCCCGTGTTACTCGCACTTTTAAATTTAGACCGTAAATTTGGAATTAATTTTTTATTGTAATTAAATTAGAATTTTAAGTGTAATGAAATATCACCTAATAAAAGAGCTCTTAAATTAATCTAACATGTTAATTAAATATATTAATTCTAACTTAAACTATAAATAGTGTAATTAGTTTGTGACGAGCCGAAATGGAAGAGTGCAAGTAACATGAGACGGAGTGAGTAGTAGCATATAATTATAACAAATACGACCAAATATTTGAACGATTGTCAGCTCTTTGACCAAAAACAAAAAAAAAACATGTGCCAGCTATAAAGCACCAAGCGGAGGCAAAACACAAACACAGACAAGAAAACCAATTTTCACTTAAGGGCATCCGCAATGGGGCGGATGATGGGTTAACCATCGTCCGCGCCCGATACATCGTCCGCGGACGAAGCGCGGACGATGCTCATCGTCCGTCGCATCGTCCGCCACTGTGGCATCGCGGACGATGCTCACGAGTTTTCTTTTGTTTTTTTTTGTTTTTTTCCAAAAATCTTTTTTATTTAAACACTACAATTCTCTACCATTTCACACACTCCAATTTCACATCTCTTTAGTTTCTCTTCAATTATTCTCTCTCAATCGTCTCAAAAATGAATCCCGACGACTACGATTTGAGTACATCGGATGCCTGCAGACGGGCCTTGACTCAAGCCTTTTTCGATGCCGTTAATGAAGCCGCGGCGGAATGCTTGGCACAAATGCAGCGGGAGCAGGCAGTGGCGGAGGAGGTGGCGGCGGCGGTGGCGCGGGTCCCTTGCTCGATACGACGTCGGACGTATGTCCCGCGCGAGCAGGATGTAGCGCACGAACGTCTGTTCGCAGATTATTTTTCCGAGAATTCAAGGTGGGGCCCGAATGTTTTTCGCCGACGTTTTAGAATGAGCCGAAATCTTTTTCTCCGCATTGTGCACACGTTGGAAGGACGTGATGAGTACTTCCAGTATCGGGAAGACGGGATCGGCAGACACCGGTCTTACGCCATTGCAGAAGTGCACGGTTGCGATCCGCCAGTTGGCCTACGGCACAACAACGGATATGTTCTACGAGTACCTTCACGTCGGGGAGACAAAGCGGCCGCGAATGTCTCAAGAACTTTTTGTAAGTTAGTTGTGGAGGCTTTTGGCGACACATATTTGCGACGCCCGACTATTGATGATTGCTAGAGTCTGATGCGGATTCACGAGACAGTGCACGTTTTCCTTGGGATGCTAGGGAACATCGACTGTATGCACCGGCAGTGGAAGAACCGCCCGACGGCGTGGAGAGGCCAATTTACTAGTGGCTACAAGGGCAGCCCCTACGATGATCCAGGAAGCCGTCGCTGACCACCGCCTCTGGATCTGGCATGCCTACTTCGGTGTAGCCGGGTCGAACAACGACATCAACGTCCTCAACTCGTCCACCCTATTCGCCGATCAGTGCAGGGGTCGCGGCCCGGCCATCGCTTTCACTACCAACGGCCGCAGACATCATATGGGGTACTACTTGGCCGATGGCATATACCCAAGATGGCCTGTTTTTTTGAAGACGATCAGCTGCCCAATTGGTGAGATGAGAGTCTTGTTTGCGGCAAAGCAGGAGTCCCCGCGAAAGGATGTGGAGCGGGCTTTTGGGGTGCTCCAATCGCGGTGGGCAATCGTGAAAGGTCCGACGCGTATCTGGTACAAGGAAGTCATCGCCGACGTCATGTATGCGTGCATCATCATGCATAACATGACAGTCGAACAAGAAGTTGGACATGTCACCGATTAGGTGGATGATGAAGCCGGATCTAGCTCCAGCACAGCGACCTCGCCTGTCACTCAAGGATTACCAATGGACTTCGGTCAGGTTCTACAACGACAAGCCTCAATGCGCAACCAACAAGACCATAATCAGCTCATGACCGACATGATTGAAGAAGTTTGAAACCACAACCGCCGTTGAGAATTTGTAGTTTTTTCACATTCGTAGTATAATGTTTTAATTTTAATGAAATGAAGTTTTTTTTTCCAAATTTTGAAGTATTTAAATATTCAAATAATAGATAAAATGCTTAGGGCGGGCTATAGTCCGCCCCACTGCAGGTGGAATGGAAGGAGGATAAAATGATGACATGGCAGTGCATAGGGCGTCGCTTAGGGCATCCCACTGTGGATGCTCTAAGACCTATGTTCGAGATTGTTCTCATCACCCAGTGGTATAGAGAAGAGAAGAGCAGAGGATCCAAATCCACTTGGCTACCATTCATGAAAAATTAAAGAGACATGGAAGATTTTGAAGTTTGGAGAAGTCTACTTATAATCCAAAGCCCCATCTTAGGGAGACAAGTTTCCTAGAATCAAACCACAACAGTACAAATTGCAGTCCAGAAGATAAGACTTGATATCCGTTTCAAAAACACAATGATATTGATGCAGTTCAAAATATTTCTACAGAGTTGAAAAGTAATTAATCTCTCAACTTAACAATGCTAGAGCCTAGCCATTCGCACCTCTTAAGCGAGCAATCAACTCGTCCTGCAATTAAGATAGTGTAAAGCATAGATCCATGAATCAAATTGAAGATAGTGTAAAGGTTATCCAAGAAAGGAAGTTCATTGACATCAGAAAACTTGCCTTTCTCCCTGT